>NC_068397.1:10854593-11454593 GCF_023724105.1 Carassius gibelio | reverse complement strand
TAGACATGTAGTGTGTGTGTGTGTGTGTGTGTGTGTGTGTGTGTGTGTGTGCGCATGCATGTTTACATGCATAGTGGGCCGGTCTGGATGAAGTCCAGGGCTGATTTTTTGTCCCAGTCCAGCCCTGCCTACTGCCAAGTCAATAAAAGATCTTCACAGGTTCCTGGGCTTCGCAAACTTTTATCGCCCTTTCATCGATCAGTACAGCAGGATTACCACACCACTGACATCTCTCCTCAAGGGGAAGCTGAAAACCCTTAAATGGACCCCAGAAGCTGAGCAGGCCTTCCAGACATTAAAAACTGCCTTCACGAAAGCCCCTTTACTGCAGCACCCAGACCCAGAGAAGAAATTTATAGTAGAAGTAGATGCCTCTACAACAGGTGTGGGAGCCATCCTGTCCCAGTACTCCGAGAACTTCTTCTCTAGAAAATTATCCCCAACCGAGAGAAATTATTATATTGGCAATCAAGAACTCCTTGCCGTGAAACTTGCTCTAGAAGAATAGAGACACTGGTTGGAGTTAGCCAGACAACCTTTTCTCGTGCTTACAGACCATTAAAATCTCCAGTACCTAAAAGAAGCTAAGAGACTCAATCCTCGCCAGGCCAGGTGGGCCCTGTTCTTTACCCAGTTTCATTTTTAAATATCCTACCACACCGGATCCAAGAATACGAGGGCCGACACCTTATCACGCCTCCACACCCTTGAAGAAACCCCAGAAGAGCTGGAGACCATCTTACCCACTCGGCCATTTGTCAACCTGATCTAGACGAACTACTCCTTGAGCAATCACGAAACCAACCCATTCCACCCATGTGTCCGACTGGTAAGATCTATGTACCCGGAGATCATCGTACATCACTCATCTCCTATGCTCACTCATCTGTGGGAACAGGTCATCCCGGAGTCAGTAAGACGCTCACCACTCTTCAAAGGAAATACTGGTGGCCAAGAATGCAAGAGGATATCAAAGAGTTTATCAAAGGATGTGCCCTTTGTGCCATGACCAAGGTACCTCAACAACTACCTACCAGAAAACTCTTCCCATTACCGATTTCCCCATCGCCCTTGGTCCCACATTGGAGTTGATTTCGTCATTGATCTCCCAGTCTCGGACGGTAACACCTGCATCTTTGTAGCCATAGACAGATTTTCAAAGGCATGTAGACTAATTCCACTGAAAGCCCTACCCACAGCCTTTGAAACAACCAAACTTCTGTCTGAACAAGTATTTCGTAACTTTGGTATTCCATAAGATATTGTTTCGGACAGGGGGCCACAGTTTATTTCCAGGGTTTGGTGGTCATTCTTTGCCCTCCTCAACGTAACAGTAAACCTCACTTCCGGCTACCACCCTCAAACAAACGGTCAAACAGAACATAAGATCCAAGACATCAGCCGCTTCCCCAGAACATTTTGCTATCACAACCAAAATCTCTGGAACCGGTACTTAATCTTGGCCGAATATGCCCAAAATTCCCTTCGACAGACATCCACCAACCTAACTCCATTCCAATGCATCCTTGGCTATCAACCTCACCTGTTCCCCTGGTCTGGTGAGCCATCCATCTTTCTCGCAGTAAACACCTGGTTCCGAAACACCGAGAGGGTTTGGAACCAGCCACATCACCACCTTCAGCAGGCCGTAAATCGTCATCAACGCTTTGCAAATATTCACCGTTAACAAGCTCCTACCTACCAGCCTGGGCAACTGGTATGGCTCTTTACACGGGTAATTTGATCAAAACAACCATGTTGAAATTTGCAAGCCCGGTTCCAGCCAATCCACAACATTCATGCCCACACAGAAGAAAAAACAGCGAGACTGTTTTTCAAGTTATTTTATTTTAATGTTTGCTTCGCGATGAGAGGAATAAGACATAATTCACCCCAAAAATTGTGATGTGGTTGAGGATTTGAGAAATGGACTTCCTCAGAAAAAAAGAATGAAGTGCTTTATTCAGCAGAGATCATAAACATGAGTAAGTCTCTTTTTATTTATTTATATACTGGTACTAGTGTTAACATTTTACTAGTTAGACTTTTTCCAAACATAATTCCTGACTAAATGTATAATCAGGTGAAATATTATGAAGTTTTAATACACAATACTCAAAAGCTTGATGTAAATAATATAAATGTAACAAATAAATGTAACTGTAACAAATGTAACAGACAATGCTGTTCTTTCAATTTATCCCCCCTAAACAAACTGAAAAATATTCTCAGCTCTTTTCAACATTAATAATAATAATAATAATAATAATAATAATAATAATAATAATAATAATAATAATAATAATAACAATGAATGTTTTTTTTTTTTTTTTTTTTTTTTTTTTTTTTTTTTTTTTTGTAGAAAATAAGATTGTTAAAAGGATTTGTGAAGGATTGTGTGACTGGAGTAATGATGCAAAAAATAGTTTGAAAGTTACCTTTGATTGTTCCTAATAAACTGTTTAACTGCTCCCCCAAGTGGATATTAAATTATGTTGTGGGATAATTAAATATATTCTAAATAAACTACAAACATAAAATTATATAGATTTATTTTGTCCTCACATTCTTTCTTGTAACTCCTCTCTCTCAGTGACACACCTGACTGAAAGACTCATTATGCAGGCCTTTGTCTTCTCAGGTGTAAGTCACAATGATATCCATGGTAGTTGACACCTACTCGCATATGACTTTTACCAATAAAAAGTGTCTTAGAAAATTTAAATCAATATATTGTTTTCTGTGAGTCAGTAAACAAGATGATTTTTCACATTATTTAGAAAGAAAAATTCTAGGTTACAAGCTCCAGTTCTCAAAAGTCCTGGGAACCAAAGTTCTGTATGTGTTTTATTGCCTTATTCAAGTGATTTAACATTTTTAGTTTTTCACTAACCACAAATAATTTTTTCTCAAAAATACAATCATGTACATACATGCATTTCACATATTATTATTATTATTATTATTATTATTATAGCCCAGTTTGTGCTGATTATAGTGAGATTAGACTTTACTCATTTAGATATTTATAAGAAACTGAAAAAAGCACAAATGTCAGGGCATGACAAAGCTTCTCCAGGCCCCAAAAATACCCTTCGGGTGTACTCACTCTAGCCAGTTTGAACCGTGCCCGAGTGCGTTTGACCACCATAGCGCGGTTCGTTTGACTAGTGTGAGTGCTCCGAACCGTGCCCGGGCGCGGCTCGATTAGCCGGCCCTGGCCCGCTTGGAAGAGGTGGGCTAGAGCACGGTTCAGTTGGACTCGGGCGCGGTTCGCATGCAGTGTGAGCGCTAACCGTTCAACAACAGGCTGTGAGAGGGCTGTGGACCACCATGGACCAAACAACACAAAATTATCCACAAAGAAAACAGAGCGATGGACTCCATTGTGTTCAGAGAGCACCGCTCTTCCTGTTTATCCCGAAACCGTCGCACCATAATGACGTAAGCATGCTCCGGCACGAATGCTGAAACCCTATATGTGAGTGCAGGCCAGAGGGGGAGTGGGGAGGGGGGACAATCGTACTCTGGCCCGGTTCATGGCAACCGTGCCTAGTGTGAGTACACCCTTAGACTCCAGAGGGTTAATCACCCTCACCTGATCATCACCAACAAGGCACTATAAAACCCTCACCTCAGCCCCAGCTCACCATCAAGCCTCCAACAGGAACCGACCTTATGATTCTGTTCCGAGCTCGCCTTGCATCCAAAGAACTTTGTAAAGTAATTTATACGTACCTTTGAGAAGCTAACCTTTGTGTCTTTGTTTTGCTGTCTCCAGGATTCCTGCTCCAACCCAGTTATCTGAATTCCCAACTATCTCCAATATCTCCTGTGTTCCCGTAAGGCTCTCTGAACAGTGTGGTCTCTCCTATAAAGGGAAAAGAGACAAGCATTAGTATTCCGTGAAATCACCTTCTACTCACCTTTCACATACTCTTGAGTAAAATAAACACTGTGTACTAGTAAGAATGCAATTGTAGAGCTCTCTAATTCAATTACAGAGCTTTGTTATTGAATTGTTACTAGTAAGAATTGTATTAAGAGAGCTCTCTAATTGTAATCCTTACTAGTAAGAATGTAGCTGTAGACATCGCAGTGCAACATCAAGGAAGGAATTTCATACGAACAACACATGGAGCTGTCCGTTGACCGGGTTGGCATGAAGAAGCATATTCAGCTTGTTGTGGTGGTTGAGGTGAGTGAATGCTTGTGTAACATTTTTAGGGAGATAAATGCTTATTTTAGCAAAATAAATTATGTTCTCTCACAAGTTTTGCATTTCTAATACGGTGGCCGCTGTGCTGCATTATCACTTAGTGATGGGAAGTTCGGATCATTTTACAGAGGGACTTTTGTGTCTCATTCAGCAAAATGAACTAATCTTTTTTGAGTCATTTCGTTCATTTTAACAATATGTAAATAAAATGTTACGTGTTACTTACCCAAAATGTCTACTACTTAACGCAAACATTGATCACACTACAAACAATACAAATTTAAAATGCTATAATAAACAGAAAAGATTCTTTACCTGGGTCTTCAGTCTGTGATTAGCTCACCTCACCTCTTATCTGACAAGTCTTCAGGTTTAAGTCCTTAATCACCTGACAGCCCCATATGCTAAACCAATGCAGTCTGATCTGGAAAAATAATTGATTAGTTCATCTTTTAGGTTGAGTTTAAATCGTTTCTTAACCCTCAGATGGTCTTCGGGGTCTTTTTGACCCCAAATAACTTTTGCTCAAATTAAAAAAAAAATGTTTCCCTTTGTCCAAATGGTATGAAACCTTCTACGGCTCTCAACACTTTCTAGATATACAAAAAAAAAAAAAAAAAAAAAAAAAAAAATTGGAATGATATCTGTTTTTATGTTAGCATGACAAAATTTGTGACACTCGTGGTCTTCGGCAATCAAAATAAGACTAAATTCATCATTAAAATCAGAAACAACGCAGAAAAAATCGACAGAAATGGCACAAATAAAGTGGCACACTTCCACCAATGCAAAAAAACATCCACAATGCTAAATTATATTGCTCACAACACGCGAACACACACACACACACACACACACACACACACACAAACATATAGAGGAATACATTTTTGAGACTATAAAAACTGTTCTCTTATCATTTGTCAAATAAAATCATCTAAAATGCAAAACCAACACAAATATAAAGTGGTGACACTGACACCGACAATGTGTACACACAAACACACACACACACACACACACACTTGTGAGAATATAAAACAACTGCTCTCTTATAATTATTTCCACAAAATCATGCAAAATGCAGAACCACCAAAGAGGGAGTGAGAGAGCACGGTCCCCGTAAAGTGACTTCTTCGGTTTACTTAGTTTTGTCGTGGCCACGAAATATTAACTCGTGGGAACGTGATAATATGCCGTGGCCACGAGATCATTTTGTCGAGGTAACAACATCCTTATGTCGTGGCCTCGAGATGCTATGTTGAGTGATCAACATCCATTTCTCGTGACCACGACTTCTTATGTTGAGGGAACGACATGTTTTTCTCTTGGCCACGAGTTTAATGCATAAAAATGCATTTATTTTGAATTAAATTATTATTATTATATTATAAATATAACCAATCATAATAGGCTAATAATAATAATGTACACATATTACGTGGGAATTACTATAAGTTAAAGGGGGGGTGAAATGCTATTTCATGCATTCTGAGTTTTTTACACTGTTAAAGAGTTGGATTCCCATGCTAAACATGGACAAAGTTTCAAAAATTAAGTTGTACGTTTGAAGGAGTATTTCTGTTCCAAAAATACTCCTTCCGGTTTGTCACAAGTTTCGGAAAGTTTTTTTCGAGTATGGCTCTGTGTGACGTTAGATGGAGCGGAATTTCCTTATATGGGTCCTGAGGGCACTTCTCCTGGAAGAGCGCGCGCTCCCGTATAGCAGAGCAGAGAGAGGCTGTGCACAGACAATCAATGATCAGAGCGAGAGCGTCGCGAAATGTCACAAAAGGAGGAGTGTTTTTTGTTGCCAGGGCAAGACAACCCTGCACAGATTACCAAAGAAAAAACAGCATTAAGGGACCAGTGGACGGAGTTTATTTTTACAGAGCATCAACGGAGTTGTGCAAGTGTTTGTGTTTGTTCCCTGCATTTCGAAGATGCTTGTTTTACAAACAAGGGCCAGTTTGACGACGGATTTCTTAAGGATGATGCAATCCCAATGAAAAAGGGTCACGATCGTGTGTTGGAACCGCAGGCGATGAGTAAAACTGCTTAAAATATCTCTGCCTCCTTGTTAGTGCGTCCGCCTCCCATCAGAGACCCGGGTTTGAGCGCCGCTGCTCTCGTTCAGTTTCAGCCTCGGGATCTGATTCTGGATCATAAATAAACGGCTGAATCTGACTGTTAGCCATGGTTTATTTTGGATGATGGTTTTTTTCCTCAAGGCAATGTCAGAGCCGTAAAATTTTTTTTTTTTTTTAACGGCTCTGGGTAATGTCACAGCTTCCAAACGCTCTCGACGCAAAAGCCTACTGGCGCTCGTGATTCTTTAGCTCCGCCCACACATCACGCCTCTAGGCGCTCGTGTTTTTCCGGGAAAAATCGGTACAGGCTATCTTTCTCTTATGAATATAATAAAACTAAAGACTTTTTGGAGTTATGAAGGATGCAGTACTACTCTATAGGTACTCAAGATTAACAGGATATTGAGTGAAAACGAGCATTTCACCCCCCCTTTAATGAACTTAAAAGACTGTAGGATGGTTAAAAAACGTTTTTATATTTTATTATGCACTTTATGTCATATTTATTTATGATACACTTCATTTGAATGCTTACAATTGCATGTAATACAGCCCGGTAGCCAAAGCATATGGTTAATATAATAATTACTTAATTCAAAATAAAATGTTAATGAATCCATCTCTGATAATCCTAGGTTGCTATGGTCGCGCAGGTTATTTTGCACATTAAACTCGTGGCCACGAGAAAAACATGTAATTCCCTCAACATAAGAAGTCGTGGCCATTAAAAATGGATGTTGTTCCCTCAACATAGCATCTCAAGGCCACGACATAAGGATGTCGTTACCTCGACAAAATGATCTCGTGGCCATGACATAATATGACTTTCCCACAAATTAATATCTCATGGCAACAAAACTAAGTAAACCGAACAAGCCATTTTATGGGCACCGTAAGAGAGAGATGACAGGATGACAAAACAATTTAGCACGCACACACACACACACAAACCTGCTCCAATCCTGTCTACAGAAGTCAGGCGGTTTACCATGCTTACTGCCTGCAATGCATTGTAATGTAACATTATTGAAAAACTGTTTTTTTTTTCAGTAAAAAAAAATACTAAACTTTTACAAAAAATATTTTATTTTTGTTATAATTGTGATTTTATAATATTTAGATATGAATCCAACTTGTGAAAAGATATCTTTCAGGTAGTCAAATAGCAAATAGCATATAGTGGAGCTCTATAGCCATCTAGTGGTTAAAGTGATTTTTTTTTTTTTTTTTAAACTGCATTTTCCAAAAAATTTGTATAAATATTACATTAAATAATTTAAATTATCCATGTTATCCTCATGAATGAAAGTTAGAAATCTGGGTCTTTTATAAAGTGAATTTTACATCAAATGCTGTTTTTTTGTAAAAAGCCTATTTAAATAAATATTTTTTTTATTTATTTACAGAAATTTAAAAGATATCATAAATCCTCCAAAAACATTAACAAACAGAGTAAAATTACATTTGTAAAAAAAAAAAAAAAAAAAAAAAAACTATTATCTTGTTACAAAATTAAATGTTATTGTCTGGGGTCTCTGGAGACCCCAAAAAACATGAGTATGGACAGGAGGGTTAATCACATGACAGCCCCATACGCTAAGCCAATGCAGTCTGAGCTGGAAAGAGAACTGATTAGTTCATCTCATGAGTCTTTCGGGTCGAGTTTGACTCATTCCTTAATCACGTGACAGACCCAAAAACTATTTCTGAGATTTCTGTCACTATGTTTTTGTTACTGTTTCTTGAGGATCAGTGGCGTGTAATTATTTAATAAATATATAAAACCCTGTTAAAAATTTTGACTGTCTATCAGTAAATAAACACTAGGCTATATAATAATATAATAATCCAAGCCTACAATACAAACTATTTATAGCCTAGTTTGTTCATTTTTACTCCATACCAACATAATGACATAAATTAAAAGCAAATAAAATTTTGAATCCTAAACAAGTAACACTACAGTTCATAAGTCTAATCTGGAATGTGAACTCAAAAGACATAAATCATACAACAAGGTAATTTTTAAAGATTAGAATCCACTGTAAAAAAACAAAAACAAACAAACAAAAATAAAAATAAAATCTCTTCTTTATCAAAGTGATTTCGCCATCATATGGACAAAATTTTAAGCATAACCAACTTTTTTATTATAACATTCAGTGTTATGGAAAAGTACCATCATGACAGAAATTAAAAACAACAATTTGAAACCAGAATTGCATTACGTAACTGTAAGAGTACATAATAATTATAATTAAAAAATATATTAAGTACTATGCACCCATTTGTAAGGAAGGTTGCCAATGTAGTCACGTCACGGGACAAAAGAATGAACAACCCAAAGACCCGAAAGATGTTCTAAATCTGCTTCATATTGTAAACAGAATGTTCAAATAAAGCATTTGTGTCACGGTTGGTAAACCGTGATCTCAGGTTTTGCACTGTGTGGGTGGAGTATGTGTGTTTTGCATCAGCACTGATTGTTTCATGTGGGCGTCTCCGCTAATTGTTCATCAGCACCAGCTGCCGAGTAACAACACCGTTGTCTGAGCTTACCCAGCAAATCCACCAGCTGACCTCTCCCGCGGCGACACCCGCACCGCCCAACCCCAGGACCTCTCTGATGACCACTTCTGGCCCGAACCTCGTCTTCTGGCACCGGAGAGTTATTCTGGTGAGCCAGATTTCTGCAGAAAATTCCTAACCAAGTGTTCCATGCACTTTTCCCTACAGCCTCTGACTCCGTCACCTTTGTGATAGAGGAGTCCAAGGTAGCTTTTGCTCTCACTTTACTCTCCGGCAGGGCTGCTTTATGGGGGGCGACGGTGTGGGAGAACCACCATCCATGCTGCACCTTGTTCCACACCCTCTCTGAGGAGATGAGGAGAGTTATCGACCGGGCCGCGACCAGCAAGGAAGGTGCTCGACAGCTCACGGATCTCAAACAAGAGCATCTTTCCGTTGAGGATTACTCCATCAAGTTCCGCACCTTGGTGGCCGTGTGCAAGTGGAACGTGGAGGCGCAGTGGGATCAATTCCTGCATGGGTTGGCCGACCGTATTCATCAGGAGATCAACCTCCTCGAGTTACCAAGCTGTCTCAACGGCCTCATCAACTTGGTGCTCCGTGTGTATGCTTGGATTAAACGTCTGGGAGCGCAGGCCAGTCACACACGCCTTCTCAACTCACTGGAGAGTGGTAACTCGAGTCGAGAGAACATGGTTGAGTTGGGTAGAGCTCGACTATCCAGGGAGGAGAGAGAGAGGCGGAGGTCCCGAGGACTTTGCTTATACTGCGGTGGCTCGGGACATATCCATCACACGTGTCCGGTAAAAGAGCCAGCCCGGTAGTAAGTTGGAGGCTACTATTGGGTGACATCTCCACCGGGAAGTTCTCAACCACATCATTGACTCTCCTTCCGGTGAAACTGCGGTGGGACAACAACACTCACACCTGTCACGCCCTTTTGGATTCTGGAGCCGAAGGTAATTTCATTGACACTGTCCTTGCACGTCACCTGAACCTTCCTGTCCTTCCCTTGTCTCGTCAGATCCACGTCAGCGCACTCAATGGCCAGGAACTGCCACAAGTCACCCACACCACTGAACCCATAACTCTGCTCAGCTCAGGCAACCACACTGAAACCATATCCTTACTCCTTATGGTCTCCCCTGTTGCACCCATCGTTTTAGATCATCCCTGGTTAGTCAAACACAATCCACGAGTGGATTGGGGTTCCAACACTGTTACCCTGTGGAGTAAAAATTGTCATGAGTCTTGTCTGGTTTCTGCTTGTCCTGCTGTGTCTGTTTCTGTCTTTCAGGAGGAGACCATGGTTTTGTCAAACATGCCCGCAGAGTACCTGGACCTGAAGGAAGTGTTCAGTAAGTCCCGTGCTGCTTCTCTCTCTCCGCATCGTCCCTATGGCTGTGCCATTGACTTAGTTCCAGGTAAGTCTCCACCTAAAGGCAAGCTTTACTCTCTTTCTATTCTGGAGAGGGAGGCCAAGGAGAAATACATTTCTGATTCCTTGGCATCGGGGTTCATCCGCTCTTCCTCTTCTCCAGCGGGGGCGGAACTCTTTTATTTTTTTTATTTTTTTTTGGATAGTTCTCTGTGACCTTGTATTGATTAACGAGAGCAGAACAACATCACGGTAAAGAATACCTATCCTTTATCGTTGATGTCTTCAGCGTTTGAGAGGTTACAGGGAGCATCCATCTTCACAAAATTGGATTTATGTAACGCTTATCATTTGGTCCGCATCAGGAAAGGGGATGAGTGGAAAACCGCCTTTAACACCCCTAAAGGGCACTTTGAATATTTGGTGATGCCGTTCGGACTCTCCAACTCGCCAGAGGTTTTCCAAGCACTCGTGAATGACGTGTTGAGAGACTTGGTAGATCAGTTTATATGTTTACCTGGATGACATACTGATTTTTTTTTCTTCATCTCTCCAGGAACATGTGCAACACGTCAGACGAGTGCTCCAACAATTACTTGAGAATGGTCTTTTTGTCAAGGCGGAGAAATGCGTATTCCATGCACAGTCAGTTCCCTTCCTAGGATATATTGTCTCGTCTGAGGGAATATGTATGGATCCTGACAAGGTTAAGGCTGTGATAGATTGGCCAAGTCCAGATTCTCGTAAGGCCCTACAGCGTTTTCTGGGGTTTGCCAATTTTTATCGACGTTTCATTCATAATTTCAGCCAACTAGTCTCACATCTGTCCGCCTTGACCTCCCCCAGTACTCCGTTCAGGTGGTCTAATACAGCCGAAACTGTATTTTCCAACCTCAAGAGCTGCTTTGTTTCGGCTCCCATCTTAATAGCCCCTGATCCCACACGTCAGTTTGTGGTGGAAGTTGACGCATCAGAGGTGGGAGTAAGGTGCAGTTCTTTCCCAACATGCTGCCTCAGATGACAAGATGCATCCCTGTGCATTTTTTTTCACATCGTTTATCTCCTGCTGAACGTAATCATGACATTGTAAACAAATTGTTGGCCGTCAAGTTAGCATTAGAGGAGTGGCATCACTGGTCGTTTGGACCGATCATAAGAACTTAGAATACATTAGAACTGCTAAAAGACTCAACTCCAGGCAGGCTCGGTGGGCACTCTTTTTTTTTCAGTCGTTTTGATTTTTCTCTGTCATACCGCCCGGGTTCCAAAAACGTCAAACCCAATTCTTTGTCATGTCTTTTTGATCCTTCCGAATGCTCGGTGACTCCCGAGTGCATTTTACCTGAGAATATAGTCGTCTCAGCACTCGTATGGGAGGTCGACTCGAAGGTCAAGGCGGTCTTATAAGGGGTAATGCCTCTGCCCGGGTGCCCACCGAATCGTTTATTTGTGCCAGAGGAGTTACTGAGGAGGTCTGAGGTTATTCAGTGGGGTCACTGCTCTAATGTAGCTTGTCATCCAGGGATAAGCTGCACCAAGGGTTTAGTAAAGCAATGATTCTGGTGGCCACTTATGGCTTGCAACGTTCATGATTTTGTTTTGGCTTGCTCAGTTTGCGCCAGTGGTAAGTTGTCAAATTTTGGAAATAATTTTTTTTGTAAATTGTTAGGAGCGATGGTTAGTCTGCCTTCGGGTCATCACCCTCAGAGTAACGTTCCAGGATTTAGAGAGAACGTTGCGATGTTTAGTGCCCAAGAATCCTTCTTCCTGGAGCCAACAACTCTCTATGGTTGAGTACGCTCATAACTTGTTACCAGTGTCTGCCACGGGCCTTTCTCCATTTCAGTGTAGTATAGGTTACCAGCCACCTGTTTTTCCTAGTCTGGAAGCTCACACAGTTGTCCAGCGGTGCCACCGCACCTGGACCAGAGCCCTCGAGACTCTGCTCCAAGTGAGGGAGCGCACTAAGGCCAAGGCCGATCGGCACCGGTCGAAGCCTCCCGTATACGTCGTGGGTCAAAAAGTGTGGCTTTCTACTAACAACATTACGCTCCGTTCCATTTCTAATAAATTAGCTCTCAAATTCATTGGCCCGTTTCTGGTCACCAAGATCATTAGTCCGGTGACAGTCTGCCTCAAACTACCTCCAGCGTACAGGATGATTCATCCCACCTTTCATGTGTCCAAAATTAAGCCCAAGTTTTATTTATGCATTAATCCACCTACCACGGTTCCCCCACCGCCACGACTCCTAGATGGGGACCCAACTTATTCGGTTAATCGGATTCTGGACTTGATACGGAGGGGATGAGGATTCCAGTACTTGGTGGACAGGGAAGGTTACAGTCCGGAGGAGAGGAGTTGGGTACCTTCTAGGGACATACTGGATCACTCCCTGATTGATGAATACAATCAGCAGGTAGGCCCATCTGGGAACTCCAGGAGGCATTCCTAGAGGGGAGGTTACTGTCACGGTTGGTAAACCGTGATCTCGGGTTTTGCACTATGTGGGTGGAGTATGTGTGTTTTGCGTCAACACTGATTGTTTCATGTGGGCGTCTCCGCCAATTGTTCATCAGCACCAGCTGCCAATCATTACCCTTCCCTATATATTGCCCTGTCTAGCGTTGTGTGTTTGTCAGAGCGTTGTTAATCATTCTGTGTCTCATGTTCTGCCATCCTTGTGTTTGTTTCTCGTTGTTGGATTGTCCTGTCTTCCTGGAACCCTGTCCACTCCACCTCATCACTGGATTACACCACTTACCTTCACAGCTCTTCCCCCGCAGTTCCTGTGTCACACACTCCTGCTGCCAACTCACCATTGCACCCCGGATCATCTGTGAGCTCATTTGACGAATCGTTACAATAATAATAATAAAAAAAAAGACAATCCAAAAGTTGATTTAATCAATTCTCATTCCGGTTCAGACTGCATTCGTTTTAGCGTATGGGGCTGTCACCTGATTAAGGAAAGACTCAAACTCGACCCGAAAGATGAACTAATCAATACTCTTTCCGGCTCAAGACTGCAATGACAGACACAGGTTTACAGACACTATTTAAACTGAACAGAGATGACATTACTGAATTTAATGATGAACTGCCTTTAACTGTCATTTTGCATTATTGACACACTGTTTTCCTAATGAATGTTGTTCAGTTGCTTTGACACAATCTGTTTTGTTTAAAGCGCTATATAAATAAAGATGATCTGACCTGACTTGACAGGTGAACTACTACTAGCAGAACAGAACCTATAGAATATTGTGCATGCACGACTGAACAAATCACCCCCCGAGACGACTCGTTCTTCCCGAGTCACATTAAAGATTCATTCAAAATGAATTAATCGTTCAAGAACGACACATCACTACTATTAGCACTGCAGACTGTAATGTAACATTTGAGATTTGACACAAATTTGTTTCTCCACCTGTTAAACATCACTGACATGGGCAATTTGAGCGATTATATTTGTGTTTTACCATTAAAGTGGGTACCAATTGGCTCTTCTGAGCAGGCTCGGCATTTTCGCGACCACTGCGAGTTTATCCCTCAGTCAGTTGGTATTCGTTACTGCGACTACTTTTTTAGAAAGAGGTTTTTGTCAGCCAAGCAATCAACATGTCAAAACATTACATTCGAGTTGGATGCACTATGCGCTAACGTAACGTTACATCTGTTCCTCATAAGCTCGTTCTCTTGTGCCATTTGTTATTTTATTGGCCATCATATATTTTATGTATAAGTTTGTTTTACGATTTGCAAATTGATTACTGTTAACAGTAAATGCAAACAAATGCAAATGTTGTATGAGCCGATCATATTTTAATTATAAACAAAAAGTATGTAAAAGTGTTGTTTAACTTGCATAATAAGTAACCAACAATTTCCCGTTTACCTCCCTATGTAGGTTATAACTGAGCACCTAACAGTGAGGATGACCAACGATCTTAATTTTTTTTTTTAGGCAACTCAGATTATTAATGGGTTTATAAGGCTGTTGTACAGGAAATGTCTTTGATTGTGTGTTTTAATTTATTTTTTTGTAATTTCTTTTCTATTTACAGGGACAAGTTTGTCTGTGAGTCTGACACTAGATGAAGTGTAAATTTTGCATTTATGTACTAAATGAAGAATATAAACCATATCTTATTAAGATAACCCAACATTTGAACGACTTAATTTCCCCCTTCATTTCTATTATTAGACAGCTGAGTTTGATTGGTGTCCGGGTCATAGGCTGGAAGATGTAGGAGCTGCAGATCCACCGGTCAGTGTGGTTGCCTATTAAACAGGTAGTTCACCCAAAGAATTCTGTCATTAATTACTCACTCTCATGTCATTCCACACCTTTAAGACCTTTGTTCATCTTCAGAACACAAATTAAAATATCTTTGTTGAAAACCAAGGGCTTTCTGTTCCCCCATTGGCAGCAACGCAATTAAATATTCAAGGCCCAGAACAGTAGGAAAGACATCATTAAAGTAACTAATGTGACTCTTGGGGTTTAACCTCAATTTTATGAAGCATTATGAGTGCTTTGTTTGTTCAAAAAAATATAATAATAATAATAATAATAATAATTATAAACCACTTTATTATAAATATATACCACTTGAATAAAATATCATTAAAAACTTGTTCATGGTACAATGTCAACACTAGAGTGAACAACATACATGTGTCATGATGCTCTCGTGAGTGTGTGTGGCAGATGAATATTTTTAGAAAATAAAGCGGTAAAATGTGTTTCACAAACAAAGCACTCGCTTTGCTTCATAATATTGAGGTTAAACCACAGGAGTCACATGGATTACTTTAATGATGTCTTTCTACCATTCTGGACCTCAAAAGTTTTAATAGTGTTGCTGCCAGTGGAGGATCAGAAAGCCCTCAGATTTTATCAAAAATATTTGTGTTCTGAAGATGAACGAAGGTCTTATGGGTTTGAAATTTTATGAGGGTGAACAATTGAGGACAGAATTTTTGGTTGAACATACATACCCTTTATAACATTGTACGTGTATTTACACAGTTTTTGTTTTACATTTACATTTACATGTATTCATTAAGCAGAAGCCTTTATCCAAAGTGACTTACAAATGAGGACAGTGGAAGCACTCAAAAACAACAAAAAGAGCAATGATATACAAGCGCTATAACAAGTCTCAGTTAGGTTAACACAGAACATATAGCAAGGGCTTTTAAATAGTATAATAAATAAAAAGAAAATGCATGGAATATAAAAAGAATACAGCAAGCTAGTGTTATAGGTCTTATATATATATATATATATATATATATATATATATATATATATATATATATATATATATATATATATGTATATATATATATGTGTGTGTGTGTGTGTGTGTGTATGTACGTGTGTGTGTGTGTGTATACACAAAAATTGCATAATAAATGAAAAAATAGAATACAAAAAGATTAGAAGGGTAGTTAATTTATTTTATTTTATTTATTTTTTTAAGATTAGAATTAGAATAGTGAGTGGGTCAAATAAAGATGGAAGAGATGGGTTATTAAGCCGATTCTTGAAGATGGCTAAGGACTCTCTGATTACGAAGGACTTCGTAATGCATTTTGTCTGCTGCCACCTTTTCGCTTACATTTATAGTCATCAGAAAGCCAAACCTCTATCACACCTCATCAAAAATCTACCCTGTCACGTTTGCTGCTATTTATTAACTTTGTGAAATGTTTGCTGCTATAGTGCTTGTAAGGGACGTTCACAGTGTATAGCTTCAGCAGCCCTAGTTGTTTAAAACTTGTATTTTGATTAGTTTAATGTCTCAATCAACTTGCATCACATATTTGCATCGATTTTAAACCTACTTTGAGTACATTGTTACATTCCTATTACTGACTGTAACAATGGGAAGAACAGTCAGAAAGAAGGAGGTGGGAACCGATGAACATTCAAATAAAACTTTAAAATAAACACAAAACAGTGCGACAGCCCCTCGTGGATGACTGCCACGCACAAACAAAAACCAAAACACAAAATAAAACCCAGGGCTAGTCCTCTCTCATCCTCCACTGTCATTACTCCTCCCTTCTGAAAGCTCCTCCATGGGATCTTGGATTGTTTAAACTGATTCTCTGCTGCCTGCCCCGATCTCTGCTTGTTACCGTTAATGATTCTGGATATCCCTAACAAACCTGACACCGTTCCTGATTTCTGCCTGTATGACCATTCTCTTAATAAAATTCTGCACATGGATCCGAATGCCTCTGACTCCTTGTTACAGAAGACTTCGCCATACCAGGATCCAGCAGCCTGGTCTCCCCTTGTCACTGAGGTATCGGTTCCGGTTTCAATGTCAGCCTATCACCAATCCAGCCTAACCACAGATCCAGTCGACCAGCTGTTAAATCTAAGGCAAGGAGATCGATCTATTGAGGACTATGTTCAACAGTTCTGTGAATAGGTATATCGAGTTCCTCTAGACAATGAAGTCTTGTTTATGGATTTATTCCGTTTTGGACTCAATGAACCAGTAAAATCATGGTTACCTAGAGGGGAGTCTAATGGCAGCTTAAGGGACACAATGGACTTTGCACTCTTGTTATGTGGTTCTCCTTTCACTGTGGGAGAGGCAGAGGACTTTAAAGGCCCATAATCATTGCACAAGATGACCGCCAGCCCAGCGCCGCTGCACAAGAAGGCCGCCAGCCCAGCGCCACTGCACAAGATGCCCACCAGCCCAGCGCCGCTGCACAAGATAGCCGCCAGCCCAGCGCCGATGCACAAGATGGCAGCGTCAGTGGGATTTCCAGAGTCAAGTCAGGTCACCACTAACACCCAAGAGTCAAGTGAAACAACAGTTAAAGTTCATGATTCTAGTCAGGTCACCATTGATCAACATTGATCAGGTCCCCATTGATCAGGTCCCTGTTGATTTCCCGGAGTCTAGTCAAGTCACCGTTGACCATCCAGAGTCAGGTCAAGTCTCCAATGACCGTCCAGAGTCAGGTCAAGTCACCATTAACACCCATGAGTCAAGTAAAACCACAGTTGATCTTCAAGAGCAAAGTCAAGTAAAACCACAGTTGATCTTCATGAGCAAAGTCAAGTAAAACCATAGCTGATCTTCATGAGCAAAGTCAAGTCACAGTTGATCTTCATGAGCAAAGTCAAGTCACAGACAATCTTTGGGAACCAAGTCAAGTCACAGTCCATCTTCGGGAACCAAGTCAAGTCACAGTCCATCTTCGGGAACCAAGTTAAGTCACAGTCCATCTTCGGGAACCAAGTCAAGTCACAGTCGATCTTCGGGAACCAAGTCAAATCACAGTCAATCTTCGGGAACCAAGTCAAGTTACAGTCGATCTTCGGGAACCAAGTCAAGTCACAGTCGATCTTCTGGAACCAAGTCAAGTCACAGTCGATCTTCGGGAACCAAGTCATGTCACAGTTGATCTTTGGGATTCAAGTCAAATCACAGTCGATCTTCATGAGCACAGTCAAGTCACCAACGATCTTCATGAACCCAGTCAAATCACCACGGATCTACCAAAGCCTCGTCACGTTTCAGCCGCACTTCCAGTGCCATGTCAGATCTCAGCCGAACTTCCAGAGCTCTCGTCCTATCCTGTCACGGCCATGGTGGCTGTCTATGAGCTCTCATTCGTTCTGGTCATGGCTACGGAGGCCACCCACCAACTCTCTGTCTGTCCTGTTGCAGCCACGGAGGTCCTCCATGAACTCACCGGTTGCCCTGTCATGACCACGGAGGCCAGCTACCATCTCATCACGACCAGGGAGGCTGCTATTAACCTGTTTATGTTCTCTGTTTCAGTCCTACCTGACCAGACTTGCTCGCCTGTGCCATCGACTGTGGTGGTCCTCTGCTCCGCCCTGGTGGCCTTTTGTCCCTTCTTCTCGGCTTTGGTGGTCCTCAGCTCAGCCTTGGTGGGCTTCTGTCTTGTCTGTTCAGCTATGATGGTCGTCTGGTCCGCCCTGGTGGGCTTCTGTCCCATCTTCTCTGCTGTGGTGGTCCTCTGCTCCGCCCTGGTGGGCTTCTGACCCTTCTGCTTGGCTGTGGTGGTCCTCTGCTTTGCCCTGGTGGGGTTCTGTCTTGTCTGCTCCGCTTTGCTGGTCGCCTGCTACACCCTGGTGGGCTTCTGTCCCGTCTTCTCAGCTGTGGTGGTCCTCTGCTCTGCCCTGGTGGGCTCCAGCTCCATCTGTTCCACTCTGGTGGGCTTCCACGCCACCTGCTCTGCCTCTGACTCCTTGTTACAGTGATATGCTGTTTCCTGCCAAGGAGCTATTTTGTGAAGCACATATAAAGACGGTGAGAAGGGGTAAGCTAACTTTTTATGAAAACATAAAATACCATCAATGAACCCCTGTTTGTATGTGTTTGTGTGTGTTAGTGGGTGAAACGCAACGTGATGTAGATGCTGAAAAGAGGTAAGCCTACTTTATTTATCTCTTTAACATATAATGTTAATTATTTATTGCTTTTGTGATCAAAAAAGGAACCTTTAAACTGAATCTCTGAATCGCTTAGAATAATGCTTCAGTAATTAGAAACGTGTTATTACTACTTATGAATACATCGAGTTGGTACGTGTAAACCCATTCCAGGATAATAATAATAAAAAAGTACGGGCACAGTGTTCTAATGTTCTCTATAAGTAGCAGTCCGGGCCTGGGCGCAGGTTAATTTTGAGGTTTGGTTTATATTATATTATAAAATATATATGCTACATGTTAATATGTATGCACGATAATTAAGTAGTAATGGTGATCTCGATTCAAACAAATGCAAACTTATTTCTAAATTACAACAATTCCTCTGTCTATTAAACCTTCGAAATTATGATCACAACTGTAATTGTAAACTTGCGTTCCCTCTGCCGCTGATCCAAAGAGCGCACCATTAACAGATAAGGTAGATACAAAATGTGGGTAACACTTTAGAATACTGTTTCTTACTTACTACATAACTAATAAGGAATTATTGAAGAACTAACAGGTGATTATTCATTAACACTTAACTCACTACTGTTAACTACTAAGAAAGATGTGTTAACTAATCAGTATGTAATATAATTTTATGATTGTGTTAAGTAACAGTTAACTAATCAGTAATTAATATATTCTGTGAAACCTCCTGAAGAACTACTATTAATTATATACTAGTTAAGGTTCAAGAAAAATAACTATGAAGTAACTACTAATGAACAGTTTTACGCAAATAATCACTATAATAATCAGGCTGTGGCCCACAAATCAAGTACTGGAGTAAAAGTACAGATACCCCAATTAAATATTACTCCAGTAAAAATAAAAAGTAGGCCTATTCATTTTCAAAATTACTTGAGTAAAAGGACAAGTACAAAGTACTACTACGGTAGCAACTTTGTTACAGCCCACTTATTAGCTTATAATGGAAATGAAATATGGATTTTGTTTGCTTCTAAATGTTTAACTTTTGATTATGAAATGTTTGTTAAATTAGTTAGAATGTGGGCAGTATACATGTTAAAATGGAATAAAATATGCTGTATTAAGAAATGTTCTCATCTGAAATAACCAAGATTTCAGTCAAAATGATGTAGTTTATTATTATTTACTAATAGGTTCACTTTAGAATTCTGTTTCAGGTTCTAAGTAAATCCTGCAAAATTATCTGATAATTCTTTATTAGTTACTATTGGGTTCCCTATGTTTTCACTTTAGAATACTGTTTCAGGTTCTAAGTAATTCCTGCAGAATTAGCTAATAATTATTTATTAATTACTACTGGGTTCTCAACATTTTCACTTTAGAATAGGCCTAATGTTTCAGGTTCAAAATAAGTCCTGCAGAATTATTTGTTCATTAATTATTAATTACTAATGGGTTCCCTATGTTTTCACTTTAGAATACTGTTTCAGATTCTAAGTAATTCTTCAGGAATTATCTGATAATTCTTTATTAATTACTAATGGTAACCCAACATTTTCACTTTAGAATAGGCCTAATGTTTCAGGTTCAAAATAAGTCCTGCAGAATTATTTATTCATTAATTATTAATTACTAATGGGTTGCCCATGTTTTCACTTTAGAATACTGTTTCAGATTCTAAGTAATTATTCAGGAATTATCTGATAATGATTTATTAATTACTAATGGGTTCCCAATATTTTCACTTTAGAATAGGCCTAATGTTTCAGGTTCAAAATAAGTCCTGCAGAATTATTTTATAATTCTTTATTAATTACAAATTGGATACCTGTATTATCACTTTTCCGCAGGCTTTGCCTTACATAAAGAAATTTAATGAATGATAATTTATATAAAATTTAAAAACTAAGGTAAGTTATCGCAAGGTACTGGGGTCATGGTAGGGTTCCTATTGGAAGCTGATTTCTTACAAAACACTCACAAAACAATTCACTACATAGGCAAAACCTCTATAAAATGTATTACATTTATTAATATTGCATTTTTATACTACTACTACTATTGCTAATAAAATTTATATGAAAGGGTCACAATTCAATGTAATTGTTTAAAACTGTTCATTTGTAGTTACTTCATAGTTATTTTTCTTGAATCTTAACTAGTAGATAATTAATAGTAGTTCTTCAGGAGGTATGACAGAATACATTAGTTATTGATTAGCTAACTGTTACTTAACATAGTCATAAAATTATATTACATACTGCTTAGTTAACACATCTTTCTTAGTAGTTAACAGTAGTGAGTTAAGTGTTAATGAATAATCACCTGTTAGTTCTTCAATAATTCCTTATTAGTTATGTAGTAAGTAAGAAACAGTATTCTAAAGTGTTACCAAAATGTGTATTCAGGACCAGGATTGAAAGTAACTTTCCGTTTATCTAAAGAAAGTCATTAATCAGGCACAGTGTGAGGATGAGCAAATAATGGAAACATTTTGAGTGGATCATCTGACTGACTTGGCCATTCTCCAATTAGATTTAAAAAAAAAATATATTATCACTTTAGAAATTTCAGATCATTGTTGTGGTGTATAGATTTTTATTTTCTCTTTCAAAATTCATTTTTCTTCCAACTTCATTTTCCATCATCAGTTTCACTGTCATTATAGATGAGTTGGTCAAATAATGCCTTCATTCAAAAACTCTATGGAGACACTGTATAGTTGTGATTTTGTGTGTATGCACCATAACAAGCCGGATTTGTTTTACTTTTCAGACCAGCCCTGTGGAACAACATAGAGAAGTTGCAATTCTATGCTTAATTGTCTGCTTCTCTGAAAATCCTGAGAATCTCATCAAGCACCATCAGGTGAGCATCTGAAATCGATCAACAACCAAGTTACTTTCCAAACCTAAATAAACAACTCATATAAAAGCAGTTAATTAAATTCAACCAACATAGGTAGAAATAAAACAAATGGCTGTAAGTCACTTATTTTATTTTAAAATATAAATGTCTATTTCAAAATCTTATTTTTTGTGTTATTTCATTGCGATTCATTTTTGTTTTGCACTGAGAAACAATCTGAAAAAATATAAAGTGGTGTTGTACGTAAATACACATTTGCTTTGTTTTTTTTTTTTGTTGTTTTTTTTTTACGGATACTCATGGGAATAAGGAGAAACTGGAACTGCTCACACTTAAAATCATAACGAAAGGTGGCTCAACAGATGATAGTGCTGGAAGGCATAGAGGTGATGACGGGATTGGCAGGTGTTGCGAAGGCTTGTGTTTTTATGCTTGACCTAATCTATGCAATTCATCTATTATTCTAAATTAGGCAAGTTATCCTAAAGAGCTCAATGTACAATGTTTGTCTGCAAATGTGTTACAGAATACACCTGGAGGCTGAGGAATAATAGAAAGATAGTTTATTAAAGGCACAAGCAGAGGAGCGGGTAGTGCTGGGTAGAGTGATGAATGGTAGTGATGAATGGATCCGTGATAGCTGGGTGAAGAGGAGGGAGGTGTACCACACACACGCACGATGGAGACTTGGATCTTCGGGGAAATGCTGCAGAGAGGAAAGTAGAGGTAGAGTTAGTCTTTAGAGTTAGCATACAGGTAAGACCTTGTCGCGAACGAGACTGAACGCTGACTGAGTGCGTGAGTGTGGTATTTATAGTGCTGATGTGATTGGATCGTGATCAGGGTCAGGTGGAAGTGATTAGTATTCCGGTGAGGGCATGCACTGTGAGTGGAGGTGGAACCTGGCGTGTTTGTAACAGTAGGAACTGGTTCCAGGAGCTCTGGAGGCCATGACAGAAGGTATGGAGGAAGCGTCCAGTTTCCTGGACCTGAATGATACCTTGGATCTCTCGGTGGGGTATAAGTGCGGTTGTATCTCCAGGACCAGCGAGCATTGAAGGATGAATCTGCTGCACTCCTCCACCAAACCAGAGTAGGGCGCCGGCCTGGCCATGGGACTGGAGTGAACGGAAAGTGAGGAAGTGCTGGCATCGTTTACGGAAGTGCTCGCTGGTGTTGGGGATGCGGGTTGAGCTGTGAGTGTCCTACGGAGTGCATCGACCAGATCTTGAAAGGGGTCCGTGAGGCTCATGCTTGTGCCAAGCGGTGTTGGTCCGGTCTTCTGTAAAAGAATACCCGGGAGGCTGAGGAGTAATAGAAAGATAGTTTATTAAAGGCACAAGCAGAGGAGCGGGTAATGCTGGGTAGAGTGATGAATGGTAGTAATGAATGGATCCGTGATAGCTGGGTGAAGACGTCAGAGGAGGGAGGTGTACCACACACACGCACGATGGAGACTTGGATCTTCGGGGAAATGCTGGAGAGAGGTAAGTAGAGGTAGAGTTAGCATACAGATAAGACCCTGTCGCGAACGAGACAGAATGTTGACTGAGTGCGTGTGTGTGGTATTTATAGTGCTGATGTGGAAGGTGGAAGTGATTAGTATTCCAGTGAGGGCGTGCATTGTGAGTGAGAAGAGGTGGAACCTGGCGTGTTTGTAACAGTTTGATTACATTCATGTTTTATTCTCAGAATGTTTGTCACGTGTTCCAAAAGTAAATGTTAGAAAAATAGTTGCAAAGGGTTTTTCTAGTTTTATTAAGAATTCTGTACAAAAGTAAATGTTGGGAAAATGTACATCCTTTAAGAACTGTTGCAAATGGTGAAAAATCAAAGAAATAATCTGTTGGAAGTGAACTTCCATTTGTATATTTCTCACATTTTGTTGTACATTGATGATGTGTGGTTTAAGGCTTCACTGTTGCTTTGCAGCCTCTCAAAAAAAAATAAAAAAAATAAACTGAAATGATTTATTTTGTGTTATTTGCTTGTTTAATTTCAAATATCAAATGTACTGTAAGCAGACCAATAGCTGAAGATCTAAAATTAGTTAAACTATTAAGTTGATTCAACTATTTTTTTTTTTATATAAATAAGTTTAAATGTTAGGTAAACCGGCTTGTAATTACTTAGTAGATGCCATCTTATTATTATTTTTTTAAGGCTGTGGGTTCAACTCAACTGATTAAGTGTTTTTAAATATAAATAAGCTTAAATGTTAAATTAACACAACTTGATATTACTTGGTAGATTATATAATGTTGAATATTTTAAGTAAGAAATGTTGAGTGAACTCAAATATTTAAGTTCATATAACAAAGATTATCTTGTTTATTTTAAGTAAAATTGTTCCAAGTTGCACAGCAAATTTGGAAGTGATAAAATAACACTCAGAGTGAGAAAATGAACACTTGTAAGAATTGCATAGTAGAGCTCTTTAATTTAATTCTTACTAGTAACATTGCAATTGAAGAGCTCTCTAATTAAATCAGAGAGCTCACTAATTCAATTCTTACTAGTAAGAATTGCATTAAAGAGCTCTGTAATTTTAATTCTTATTAGTAAGAATTTATTTGTAGAGCTTTCTAATTGAATTCTTACTAGTAAGAATGTAATTGCAGAGATCTCTAATTTAATTAGAGAGCACTATAATCATAATTGTTACTAGTAAATACTGAATTACAGAGATTTATTTTAGAGAGCTCTCTAATCGGCATTGTTACTAGTAAGAATTAGATTATAGATCTCTCTAATAGAATTCTTACTAGTAAAAATGCAATTACGACGAGTAACGTTGGGAACAATTTAAGGTAAAAGGGCTTGCCATACTGAAGAATAAATGAAAACTGATGCAAATAATTTTTTAAGACTATGGCCATGGCTAGAGCCATTCACTCTTAAAGACTGATTATACAGTATTGTTCAAAATAATAGCAGTACAATGTGACTAACCAGAATAATCAAGGTTTTTAGTATATTTTTTATTGCTACGTGGCAAACAAGTTACCAGTAGGTTCAGTAGATTGTCAGAAAACAAACAAGACCCAGCATTCATGATATGCACGCTCTTAAGGCTGTGCAATTGGGCAATTAGTTGAAAGGGGTGTGTTCAAAAAAATAGCAGTGTCTACCTTTGACTGTACAAACTCAAAACTATTTTGTACAAACATTTTTTTTTTCTGGGATTTAGCAATCCTGTGAATCACTAAACTAATATTCAGTTGTATGACCACAGTTTTTTAAAACTGCTTGACATCTGTGTGGCATGGAGTCAACCAACTTGTGGCACCTCTCAGCTGTTATTCCACTCCATGATTCTTTAACAACATTCCACAATTCATTCACATTTCTTGGTTTTGCTTCAGAAACAGCATTTTTGATATCACCCCACAAGTTCTCAATTGGATTAAGGTCTGGAGATTGGGCTGGCCACTCCATAACATTAATTTTGTTGGTTTGGAACCAAGACTTTGCCCGTTTACTAGTGTGTTTTGGGTCATTGTCTTGTTGAAACAACCATTTCAAGGGCATGTCCTCTTCAGCATAGGGCAACATGACCTCTTCAAGTATTTTAACATATGCAAACTGATCCATGATCCCTGGTATGCAATACATAGGCCCAACACCATAGTAGGAGAAACATGCCCATACCATGATGCTTGCACCTCCATGCTTCACTGTCTTCACTGTGTACTGTGGCTTGAATTCAGAGTTTGGGGGTCGTCTCACAAACTGCCTGTAGCCCTTGGACCCAAAAAGAAAAATTTTACTCTCATCAGTCCACAAAATGTTCCTACATTTCTCTTTAGGCCAGTTGATGTGTTCTTTGGCAAATTGTAACCTCTTCTGCACATGCCTTTTTTTTAACAGAGGGACTTTGCGGGGGATTCTTGAAAATAGATTAGCTTCACACAGACGTCTTCTAACTGTCACAGTACTTACAGGTAACTCCAGACTGTCTTTGATCATCCTGGAGGTGATCATTGGCTGAGCCTTTGCCATTCTGGTTACTCTTCTATCCATTTTGATGGTTGTCTTCCGTTTTCTTCCACGTCTCTCTGGTTTTGCTCTCCATTTTAAGGCATTGGAGATCATTTTAGCTGAACAGCCTATCATTTTTTGCACCTCTTTATAGGTTTTCCCCTCTCTAATCAACTTTTTAATCAAAGTACGCTGTTCTTCTGAACAATGTCTTGAACGACCCATTTTCCTCAGCTTTCAAATGCATGTTCAACAAGTGTTGGCTTCATCCTTAAATAGGGGCCACCTGATTCACATCTGTTTCTTCACAAAATTGATGACCTCAGTGATTGAATGCCACACTGCTATTTTTTTGAACACACCCCTTTCAACTAATTCAACTAATTGCCCAATTGCACAGCCTTAAGAGCGTGCATATCATGAATGCTGGGTCTCATTTGTTTTCTGAGAATCTACTGAACCTACTGGTAACTTGTTTGCCACGTAGCAATAAAAAAATATACAAAAAATCTTGATTATTCTGGTTAGTCACATTGTACTGCTATTATTTTGAACAATACTGTATTTATGGAATGGTTCTTTTTTTCTATTGCAAATATGATACTTAACTCTGAACTGCTGCTAATCACTATTATTTTGTCTATAATATTCTGACCATTGATACCCATTTCAAACCTTGATACACCATCATTGCATCTTCATTGTGTTTAGGTCATATTCGTGAGCGTTGTAACATGTTTACATTATTCTACTCCAGCAGCACGGGGTGTTCGAAAACAGTATTCTGTCGCTCAGCCTTTTCCAACTTCTATTTGCCCCCAAACGAAGAACGAAAACAAACTTTGTTTGAAGTATATCATTGCCTTAAGTGTTTCATTTCTCGTCAGTGTGATTGTGGCCCAATGATGGTGGTGTTAGCCCTGTTTCAATACCCAAACTTGGGCCAGTCCCAGCTAAGTGTTTAAATTCTTGTCACCATTATTTTGGCCCAGTGCCGGCAGCTTTTGCAGCCAGACTTGGGACAGTGTATTTGGGCAAATTACGGGGTGTCCTTCATCCCATGTCGACTCTGGCAACCACAGTTGGGCCGAGAAAAAGGTAGGCTTACTCCTCTCAGAAAACGTACAAATAAAGATAATATCAGATGTTTAATTACTGTTTGGAGCATTGGAAACATGTCTGTAGCTCAAAATTAGCTCATGGGCATTCAGACTAATTTTGCCAGTATGTGTCACATATGTAGATATTTTTCATTTGCTCTAAGTGTTTTCGAGTAATATATGGAAAGCAATGTTTGAATTGATATATTCTATTTTCTCCATGGATCTTCGACTTGATTTAGTGTTTTTGACAATGCATTAAATATCATCAACTAAAAATTAACTAGTACTCCGAGTAGTTTTAGAGAAGAGTACTTTGTTCTTTTACCTAATTATATTTTAACACATGCTATTTCACTTGTAATTGCATACGTACTTTTACTTGAGTACACATTTTCAGCTACTCTTTTCAACACGGTGTATTTTTTACATAAAATACTTATTTTAAAATCATTAAAAAACGTACCAGAAACTTTTGAAGAATAACAATAGATATAAAAGTACACATTATTTTATATATAAATAATAAATGATTGAATGGTGAGTCACTAAATTGTAACACCATTTGTTCATTTTAATCAAAATCTCTAAGTACCAAGTGTGCACGGACAGTTTGTGATTCCTTAAAGAGAAAATGTAAACATTTTCAGCCCTGGTAATAATTTAGAATATTATCCTCATTTTTAAGGATTATTGACTGTGCATAGATGTTATAATGAGGGCCCTTTAAGGTGAATTAAAGGGGATTTGATCAGTGGTGGGTTGTCGGGGGAGGCAGGGGAGGCATGGCTTCCCAAAAAGTTTGAGGTGAAAATGGGAGGAGGACGATTTAATGAGTAGGGTTGAGTAAAGAAATCTCGCAAGGGAGGCTAGCCTCCCTTCTGGTATATCAACCAATCATCATAGAGATGTAAATTATTTGATATTCGTTTTGTCAAATAATAATAATAACGTCTCATGCTGCACTGATAATGTAGCGTTATTAAATATTTGATTGCCAACAGATTTACCTAGCTGTCATTAAAACGGTATAGGCTATTTAAAATAAATGGAGAACACGTGTGTCGTTTTCTTTATATTTTTTGACTTAAAGCAACCAAAAAGTAATTTTAAAGTGGTTAAACATATAATAATAATAATAATAATAATAATAATAATGATAATAATAATAATAATAATAACTAGAATTAAAAGTTAGTGAACTAACTTTGATGTTGGCTTGGCCATGGGGCAAAAGAGCCACAGTACTTGTGTGCCCAACATACTTGAGCTGCCCCGCTACAAAAAATAAATAAATAATAATAAAAAATACACCTGTAACAGTTTTTTTTCCATGGTCCCTTGCTGTTTTCTTTTCTAATAAAAAGCCTAGGCTATGATAACAGCTACGACATGATTTTCTAGCTGGATGCGAAATAAGTCATGCATATTTTTCTCTAATAAAAAGTTATAAACATTCATTATTATTTTTAATAAACTTCAATAAGGCCCAAAATAGTAATAATGCAAAAACTATAATCTTCTAAATACCATTCAATTTGATCTTATTTTAATAGTACTGACAACATATTTCTCAAGTTATCACACATTACTGAAAAATTAAAGAGAGGATACTATATTAGTTACCTATTTTCATATTGTGCATATAATAGTACTCACAGAAGGACTCATAATTTACTTGAAAAGAGGCAATGTATGTATTCACTTGTATTTTTAACCAATTTAAAAGTGAAACTAAGGCAAAATCCTGTGCTCCATTGATAAATAACGTTATTTTAATATTCAAATCCGGTATCATGATCAACTTCCGATTTATATATCAAAGGTTTACGTTCACATGGCTGTTATCGTTTCTATTCACCAAGCAATTTTCTATGGACCCTTGCTGTCTTCTGTTCTAATAAAAAGCCTAGGCTATGACAATAGCTTCGACAGAATTGGCTATTGAACATAAACTGTTGAGAAATAAAATTGAAGTTGATCATGATACTCGATTTTAATATTAAAGTGATTTCATTTACCAACTGCTTCGCCTCTCAATATATCTTGAAGTATTTAGTATTTATCCTGTGGCGTCATCGTGTGGACAACATAAGCAATGTGGCCTTCATTTCACATTAAAATCTAATTTACTAAAGGCAGCAGGTAAATGCAGTCTCTTTTAAAACCCCTTACCAGTCACCCCCCCCCCCCCCATTTTTGGCATGGAGACAGAAATGACATACCCAAAATAAAAATGTTTTTGCTCATGATTCTTTCTGACTAGATAGATAATCAACATTTGTCCACAAAGCTGACACTTCAAAGTTTACTGTTCAGGAATCAGAATCACTCAGACTGTTATGATAATAGAGATATATAAGCTCAAACATAAAAACAAAAATACAAATATTAAAAACATATTTTTTAAATTTATTTTTAAAAAAATTGTTGATGTAGGATATGAGTTTAGCAACACAGTGTAGATAAAGCCAAAAGTCTACCAAAGCTTCATATTAAAATTTCATAATCTAATCTGTAAAACTGTGGATTTTATTAAATATTTTCTAAGGCCATGTCATGTGTGTTTTTAGAGAAGGCTAATAAAATTGATTTATGGCACTTGTCATCTCTGTAAAATCTCACAAGCAAACATTCCTGTGCTGTCTGTATGTGTGTTGGCTTTGAAAACTCCCCGTTTCATGATTATATTGTTCTCACCAAATGAGTCTTTTGAACCTCCGCCAGGTATGAAACATTATCTGCATTATTCTTTTATCATTATTCTTTTGCTTTTATTACACCTTTATCAGCCTTTGTTGTGGTTATTTCAAGCTTTACAATCCACTAAACTGCTATCGCACTTAGTCTTAGTATGCATTTAGCCCTTATTTATCAAAAGTCTTACTATAAAAATTATTGTGACAGAAATGAATTATGAAGAAATGCACCTGCTATTAGTAGCATTAGAGCTAACGTTAGCATCAAGCTACGTCAGACAATTTATTCAATTTTTAGTACACTTTTACTAAAAACTCCCTTTAAACCCCGATCGAGTGTTTGTAATAACTTCATTTAGCGATCAGGGGTGGAATTTGGTCGTTTACTGTTGTAAAAATATGCAATATTTCATCGCTGCACAAGTTAGCATTTCCCATGTACATTTTCGATTTTTTTCATTATTTATATATATATATATATATATATATATATATATATATATATATATATATATATATATATATATATATATATATATATATATAAACGCCCCAGATCTCAAGAAAATCTCATACCAAGTTTTACTATATCAATCATGGGTTTATTATTCGAATATTTTGTGTACAGAGGTGTTTCAGTGTTATGGTAAGATATGAACCAGGAAGTTGACAGGAAGCATGTGTTACGATGTGGCAGTGTCCGGATATGACACTCTAAGACTGACATGGCGAAGGACCAATCGGAGTCTGAGTGACACACAGCATGAGCTGACAACACAGCAAACACACACACAGATCGCTGGGAGAGGCTGTTTATCATCAGATCGCGTAAATCAGTGGAAAATGAATAGAAATGAGGATTCTGTCTGAAGAAATATGAAGTAAACATCAGTAAATATATCTCCGCAGATATGCATCTTTGGTAAATGGTAAATGGACTGCATTTATATAGCGCTTTCAACAGACCACATGGCCATCCAAAGCGCTTTACAATTTGCCTCACATTCACCCATTCACACACCGACGGCGGTGTCTGCCATGCCATCCAGCTCGTCGGGAGCAGCTGGGGTTAGGTGTCTTGCTCAAGGACACCTCGGCACTTGGTCAGGTGGAGCCGGGGATCGAACCACCAACCTTCCGGTTTGTAGACAACCTACATGAACCACTGAGCCACTGCCGCCCCCTCTTTGGTCTATAAACCCTTATTGACGCTGTTCAGTGAGATGTGAACACAAATAAACCACTGCTGACGTAACTGAATATGAATGAGTGGTGAATTTCTATTGAGAATGAGAAGTTGTCGTCATAGCACAAAGCCCCTCAAAACTGCGATATTTGGAGAAGCTCTCAAGCGGCACAGAGACCTGGACCATTTACCTCCACGCAAACATATGGACATTGGGAATTATATTGTTTTAGGTTTAAGTTACTACAAGTTAATGCAGGAGTTTAAAAGCCACAAGTCTTTGGAAAGTTATGAGGCTGTGAAGAAAACAGTGTTGTACTGGCCAAAGTAAGTTTATTCACATGCGTTTTAGCGTATTGTAATTACATTGCATTTAAAAATGCACTTCTTGACCAAAATGACAAAGTAATTAACTGCGACTGTTTCGTAAACACTAGACGCCCCCTGGAACACAGTCAGAAATCTTGAACCATAGCTCACACACACTTGCATGTATTTATATGAAACTCAGTACACTTATAGATCTCATTGAGCCGAACAACTTTCACACTTTATGTCATAGGCTCCGCCCAACAGGAAGTCAGCTATTCAGGGCTGCTTAAAAAAAGCATGCTCTGGAATTTGAAATACTCCTCTGAGGTTTTCAACCCGTTCGCCACGAAACTCGGTGAACATGATCTCAAGACATTGGGGATGAAAAATTGTGAGGGGATTTTTGATATCTTGAACGGTTTGCCCGTGGCGAGGCGTGGAAATTATGGCGAGAAATGAGAAACAGGAAATGTCTAATAACATCCACATACATTTCCTGAATTTGATCAAACTTCATTGGTTTGTTCGTTGTATGATACCGATCGTATATATGTGAATATTAAGAGTCAACGTTATAGCGCCACCAACTGGCAGCAGGAAGTGTGTCATTTTCCAAATGCTTTGAATTCAGCATCTTATTTTTACTCGATTTACTTAAAACTTCATCAGAATAATGACAAAACACGGCCGATGTAAATCTGTTGTGGGGATATTGATATCTGATATAGTGTTGTCATGGCAACGTGTCAAACTTGAATGTTCTGTTATGGTGAGTTTGAGGCAGACAACAAGCTCAGATTTACATGAAACTCAAAACACATATCAGTATTAGTGATAGCTAGACAATGGCAAAAGCTTTTAAAAGGGCGTGAAGGAGGCACTCTATAGCGCCACCTTTTGTCAAAAGTGAGGGGGTTAGTTTTAGCTACAGACACCAAACTTGGTACATAAATTGATCTTTTCAAGACGGACAACTTTCTAATTCACAGTCATCAGCTACGACCAACAGGAAGTCGGCTATTTTGATTTGAATATTTAAATTGAGCTCTGATTTAATGCATACTCCTTAGAGGAAATGTTCACTATACTCACCAAACTTTGTCTACATGTTGAAAAAACATTGAGGAACTTAAATTGCGAACGGATTTTGATTAGCTTGAACGGTTTGGTCGTGGTGATTTTTTGAAATGTCAGTAAAAAGGGAATCATTAATTGTCTTGTATTTTTAAATTGCAGCTTCCAAACACTTAAAAAAAAAAATCATACAGAGATCAAATCATTCTGAGGACATATGCATAGTTTCATGACTTTACAACACTGTATGATTAAAAGAAAATTAAAAAACTGTCAGACATCTCAACTCACTCTGTCCCTCTGTTTGAGGAATGTATGTGTGCTGATTGTGTGTGTGTGTGTGTGTGTGTGTGTGAGTGGGGGGTGGGCATGAGCTGAGTGACAGACACAATGAGAGAGGGAAAGAGAGAGCGAGAGAGACTTAATCATCTCTTTAATCACCAGAATTTTTATTTTATTTTAAATTGTTATTTTTTGTTGCTGTTGCTAACATTGCTATTTTCATTAAAGCTTAAGAAATCTCATATGCCTTATCCTTTTCTGACAGTTTCAGGAATTAAAAACAAAATTCTAAAAATACTTATTTGTGCTGCAAATAATAATTTCAACTCATTTGATACTGACCTATTCCATCCTGTGACATGACATGTATCTACATTTTTAAAATCTCATGGATGTAACAGTAAAACTGTTCAGCTCACAGATCAAGACTAAGCTGTAATGCAAGCAGAACTTTCACAAATGCTTATGTCATTAATGGATTTAATAACAATGTAAAATAATGTCTAATTTGTTAACATTAGTAAATGCATTGGTAACACTTTATAATAACTGCACTCATTAGTAAATAGTCAGTTCATGCTTTATAAAGTCTTGTCCCAACATTAATAGTCATTAGTAAGGAGCTTATAAATACAGCTATAAATAGCTTGTTCTTGGTTTATAAGCACATTTATTAAAAAGGAGAGTAAAGGGTCAGTTATCTTCCTATGAAAAAAATAAAAATAACAGACAACAACACTGATTGATACAGAACTCAGAAATGTTATTGTGGATTTATGATAAAATCAGCCTGTAAATGAATTCATACTCCTCCAAGAAGACACAAGTAGTTCACACCAAACTTTTTCAGCATGATGCCAATATACTGAAGATGTTAAATTGTGAATGGGTTTAGGATACCTTAAATGGTGTGGCCATTTCGATTTATTAAAGTAACATAAAAAAATACAATAGTTATTTTACTATATCTTTAAAATTTTTCATTCCAACTCTTCATAATTTCATATATACGTAGAAGTCATCATTTGAAGGAAGCACAGTAAGTTTCATAGCTTTATTATGTTCAGGAGCCAGCATAAAATTAAAACTATCATAACTTATAAATCAAGCTTGCAATTCTTAGTACCAATAATGGCCACCAGATGGAGATATATGATTACTTTTAAATAATTATTGTAGAAACGAGAATGATTTTTATCATTTATAGAAATCTTTCAAAGAAAAATATGTATTTTATGTATTTTACTGATAAAATGACCCTCACTTAATTAGAATAACATGCTGAAGTATTGTGAAATACTGTATATTAAGAATAATTCTTTATAGGCTTTATGGACAGATAAGTTTTGAGTGACTCTTGAAGGTTCAGCCCCACATCCTCTTTTACCACTGTTTAAAGAATTTATCTTACAGAACAGTTGCAAATGAATTTGGATAGCTTGAATGGTTTTTGGTGTACTCACTTATTATATACATTTTATAAATCTTGAACACAAAAAAAAAGTTATGGACCATAAGTCTGATTGGTTGTTTCTTAACGGGAGCGGTGCATTTCTACAAATGGCAATAGGACCACTGGGAGGAGCCAGAGGAGCTTGATTTTTTTCACAGATTATCCATCTCATATACTACTGTCAGAACATAATGACAGGTTAACAAATATGTAAAAAAATAATTTTTTATAAAAGTTACCTACTGCAGCTTTAAGAAATATCTTAGGCCTCATCATTTTATGTCAGTTTTAGGGACAAAAAAACTAGTACAAGTTGATTTGTAATCCTAAACCAGTTAATTTAATTAATTTACATAACACCTTAACTGGAAAAGAATTAAGAATTAAAGTGAAGAATTAGGTGTGAAACTATCAGGGAGCATTTAGTCTCCAGCGCCAACATTTTACAGAACTGCCACTTTCCTGGAGTCTCAGAATTACAATGTGTCAGGTTCTGAGAGATCTAAGATTCCAAAAAATGATTTAATTAGAATACCATGAAGTATTGTGAAATACTATATATTAAGACTTTATATATAGGCTTAATGAACAGATTAGAGTGACTGGTTAAGGACCAGCACCACCTCCTCTTGTCCGATGGTTTGAGGAATATATCTTCCAAAATCTGGGTTTAAGATTTAGGAGCTCATTTTTTAATCTTGCAGAATTGACTAAAAATGTATCTTCACATTAATTCCTAATTATTTTGCTATTGCAGTTCTTCTCGACCCGTTTTTTCTTCTTCTCCTTTTCTGACCTCATGACCCAGTCAGCATTTTTTGTACAGTGGTCAAGTCTTAACTTATCCATTTCTGTATTGCATTTGTGTTTGATATTTCTCATGGGGATTTCATAATTTTCAACTTTTCAGTTTGATATAAAACTCTTTTTTAGCGCATTTCATCTGTAAAAGAAATCATGCCTAATAATTCTGCACACATGAATATAAGGAGTTTTTTTTTTCTTCCAGCTTTCCTGGACTATTGTATAGCACTCATAAATGATTAAATAAAAAATAATGGTAGTATTTAAGATTGATATGGTTTTGAATTGGTAAAATGTGCTTGGAAAAAAAATCACAATAAAACAATGTTTTAATGTTTAAGTTTGGAATATTAACTGACATGAATGAATGCTATATAAATATTGTTCATGTTAACATAATGTTTATAAATGAAATCTTATTGTAAAGTGTTACAAAAAAAAAAAAATATATTGTTCTGTGAATGTGATTTTAAAGTCTAGATGATTCGGATTAACCCTTTAACTGCCATATTCTTTAAAACCCCACTGCCAGAGGGATATTGTGAATGCATGTGCCCTCTGGGCACAGTTTACCTGATGCCACCGGGGTGGCGATGGCATTGGTGGCTTGAGCCCGCCATCGCTGCTTGCAGCTATATTTAGGGCCCGAGCACCGAGGTGCGAGGACCCTCTTGTATCTGCTTTGTTTATTAGGGCTCAAGCCTGGAGGGCGAGAGCCCTATTGTTTTCCTTAGGATTATTAGGGCTCAAGCCTTGAGGGCGAGAGCCCTATTGTTTTCCTTAGGATTATTTGTTATTATTATTAGGGCTCAAGCCTGGAGGGCGAGAGCCCTATTGTTTTCCTTAGGATTATTTTTTATTATTATTATTATTATTATTATTAGGGCTCAAGCCCGAAGGGGCGAAGAGCCCTATTGTTCTTCTAAGGATTATTCTTATTATTTTTTTTTATTTTTTATTAAACCTTCCGGGGGTTTTTAAGGGCCTTAACATGCTCAAAAACTCTTGAAAATTGGCACACACATTGGAATCTGCGGCCATCAGGACGCCGCAGAGGCTGGGACCCGGGCGTGGCACAGGGACTCTACAGCGCCCCCTGGAACACCTTCAGAAATCTTGAACCATAGCTCACACAGACTTGCATGTATTTATATGAAACTCGGTACACTTATAGATCTCATTGAGCCGAACAACTTTCACACTTTATGTCATAGGCTCCGCCCAACAGGAAGTCAGCTATTCAGGGCTGTTTAAAAAAAGCATGCTCTGGAATTTGAAATACTCCTCTGAGGTTTTCAACCCATTCGCCATGAAACTCGGTGAACATGATCTCAAGACATTGGGGATGAAAAATTGCGAGGGGATTTTTGATATCTCGAACGGTTTGCCCGTAGCGAGGCGTGGAAATTATGGCGAGAAATGAGAAACAGGAAATGTCTAATAACATCCACATACATTTCCTGAATTTGATGAAACTTCATTGGTTTGTTCGTTGTATGATCCCGATCGTATATATGTGACTATTAAGAGTCAACGTTATAGCGCCACCAACTGGCAGCAGGAAGTGAGTCATTTTCAAAATGTTTTGAATTCAGCATCTTATTTTTACTCGATTTACTTAAAACTTCATCAGAATAAAGACAAAACACGCCCGATGTAAATCTGTTGTGGGGATATTGATATCTAATATGGCGTTGCCATGGCAACGTGTCAAACTTGAATGTTCTGTTATTATGAGTTTGAGGCAGACAACAACCTCAGATTTACATGAAACTCAAAACACATATCAGTATTAGTGATAGCTAGACAATGGCAAAAGCTTTTAAAAGGGCGTGAAGGATGCACGCTATAGCGCCACCTTTTGTCAAAAGTGGGGGGTTTAGTTTTAGCTACAGACACCAAACTTGGTACATAAATTGTTCTTATCAAGACGGACAACTTTCTAATTCACAGTCATCAGCTACGACCAACAGGAAGTCGGCTATTTTGATTTGAATATTTAAATTGAGCTCTGATTTAATGCATTCTCCTCAGAGGAAATGTTCACTATACTCACCAAACTTTGTCTACATGTTGAAAAAACATTGAGGAACTTAAATTGCGAACGGATTTTGGTTAGCTTGAACCGTTTTGTCGTGGTGATTTTTTGAAATGACAGTAAAAAGGGAATCATTAATTGTCTTGTATTTTTAAATTGCAGCTTCCAAACACTTAAAAAAAATTTCATACAGAGATCAAATCATTCTGAGGACATATGCATAGTTTCATGACTTTACAACACTGTATGATTAAAAGAAAATTAAAAAACTGTCAGACATCTCAACTCACTCTGTCCCTCTGTTTGAGCAATGTATGTGTGCTGACTGAGTGCATGTGTGTGTGTGTGAGTGTGTGTGTGTGAGTGGGGGATGGGCATGAGCTTAGTGGCAGACACAATGAGAGAGAGAAAGAGAGAGAGAGAGACTTAATCATCTCTTTAATCACCAGAAAAAAAATGTATTTTAAATTGTTATTTTTTGTTGCTGTTGCTAACATTGCTGTTTTCATTACAGCTTAAGAAATCTCTTAGGCCTTATCCTTTTCTGACAGTTTCAGGAATTAAAAACAAAATTCTAAAAATACTTATTTGTGCTGCAAATAATAATTTCAACTCATTTGATACTGACCTATTCCATCCTGTGACATGACATGTATCTACATTTTTAAAATCTCATGGATGTAACAGTAAAACTGTTCAGTTCACAGATCAAGACTAAGCTTCTTTCACAAATGCTTATAAGTCATTAAAGGATTTAATAACACTGTAAAATAATGTCTAATTTGTTAACATTAGTAAATGCATTGGTAACACTTTATAATAACTGCACTCATTAGTAAATAGTCAGTTTATGCTTTATAAAGCCTTGTCCCAATATTAATAGTCAGTAGTAAGCAGTTTATAAATACAGCTATAAATAGCTTGTTCTTGGTTTATAAGCACATTTATTAAAAAGGAGAGTAAAGGGTCAGTTATCTTCCTATGAAAAATAAAAAAAAATAAAAATAAACAAACAACAACACAGATTGATACAGAACTCAGAAATTTTATTGTGGATTTATGATAAAATCAGCATGTAAAAATGAATTCATACTCCTCCGAGAAGACATAAGTAGTTCACACCAAACTTTTTCAACATGATGCTAATATACTGAAGATGTTAAATTGCGAATGGGTTTAGGATACCTTAAATGGTGTGGCCATAGCGATTTATTAAAGTAAAATAAAAAAATACAATAGTTATTTTACGATATCTTTAAAATTTTTCATTTCAACTCTTCATAATTTTTTATATATGTAGAAGTCATCATTTGAAGGAAGCACAGTAAGTTTCATAGCTTTATCATTTTCAAGAGCCAGCATAAAATTAAAACTATCATAACTTATAAATCAAGCTTGCAATTCTTAGTACCAATAATGGCCACCAGATGGAGCTATAGGATTACTTTTAAATAATTATTGTCGAAACAAGTATGATTTAAATCATTTATAGAAGTCTTTCAATGAAAAATAATATGTATTTTATGTATTTTACTGATAAAATGACCCTCACGTAATTAGAATAACAAGCTGAAGTATTGTGAACCGTATATTAAGAATAATTCTTTATAGGCTTTATGGACAGATACGTTTTGAGTGACTCTTGAAGGATCAGCACCACATCCTCTTTTACCACTGTTTAAAGAATGTATCTTACAGAACAAGTGCGAATGAATTTTGAATAGCTTGAATGGTTTTGTCGTGGTGATTTTTTGAAATAACAGTAAAAAAGTAACCAGTAAATGTCTTTTATTTCATTTATTTTTAAGTACAGCTTCTAAACACTTCAAAAAAATGTACACATAGGAAATATGTGAAATATGCATAGTTTCATGACTATACAACACTATATGGATGATAGAAAATTAAAAAACTATCATACATCTGATATCACTCTGTCCCTCTGTCACTGTGGGTAATGTGTGTGTGTGTGTGTGTGTGTGTGTTAAGTGAATTAGGTGTGAAACTATCAGGGAGCATTTAGTCTCCAGCGCCAACATTTTACAGAACTGCCACTTTCCTGGAGTCTCAGAATTACAATGTGTCAGGTTCTGATAGATCTAAGATTCCAAAAAATGATTTAATTAGAATACCATGAAGTATTGTGAAATACTATATATTAAGACTTTATATATAGGCTTTATGAACAGATTATAGTGACTCGTGAAGGACCAGCACCACCTCCTCTTGTCCGATGGTTTGAGGAATATATTTTCCTGAATCCGGGATTAAGATTTAGGAGCTAATTTTTATTCCACCTCCTTTACTGAAAGGCTGTCTTGCAGAATTGACTAAAAATTAATCTTCACATTAATTCCTAATTATTTTGCAATTATTTTTGTCAGTTCTTCTTGACCCGTTTTTTTTTCTTCTTCTTTTCTGACCTCATGACCCAGTCAGCATTTTTGTACAATGGTCAAGTCTTAACTTATCCATTTCTGTATTGCATTTGTGTTTGATATTTCTCATGGGTATTTCATAATTTTCGACTGAGTTAAAACAGTTTGAGTTAAAACTCTTTTTTAGCGCATTTCATCTGTAAAAGAAAACATACCTAATAATTCTGCACACATGAATATAAGGAGTTTTTCTCTTCCAGCTATCCTGGACTATTGTATAGCACTCATACATTATTAAATAAAAAATAATGGTAGTTATTAAAGGTGCTGTAGGGAACTTTTGTAAAAAAATATTTTTTACATATTTATTAAACCTGTCATTATGTCCTGACAGTAGAATATGAAACATATAATCTGTGAAAAAAATCAAGCTCCTCTGGCTCCTCCCAGTGCTCCTATTGCCATTTGCAGAAAGTCATGCGCTCCCGGTAAAAAACAACCAATCAGAGCTGCAGTCCGTAACTTTGTTTGTGTTCAAAATGTAGAAAAATGAACATAATAAGCGAGTACACCATGAATCCAAACCGTGTTTTTAGCTTGTCCTGAATCACTAGGGTGCACCTATAATAAGTGTTTATATTCTGACTATTTTAGAATGCTTCGGGGGTACCGCGTCGGAGTAACCCAGTACCTTTGTGATTCTTCATAGACATAAACAGAGAGAAGTAGCTCCAGCTACAATGTTCTTCCGCAAGACGCGAGCAGTTCTGTTTATTAACCGCTAGAGCGTCAAAAGTTCCCTACCGCAGCTTTAAGATTGATATGGTTTGGAATTGGTACAATGTGCTTGGAAACAAATCACAATAAAACAATGTTTTAATGTTTAAGTTTGGAATATTAACTGACATGAATGAATGCTATATAAATATTGTTCATGTTAACATAATGTTTATAAATGAAATCTTATTGTAAAGTGTTACTAAATATATATATATATTGTTCTGTGAATGTGATTTTAAAGTCTAGATGATTCGGATTAACCCTTTAACTGCCATATCCTTTAAAACCTCACTGCCAGAGGGATATTGTGAATGCATGTGCCCGCTGGTCACAGTTTACCTGATGCCACCGGGGTGGCGATGGCATTGGTGGCTTGAGCCCGCCATCGCTGCTTGCAGCTATATTTATTTTATTTTTTTTCTTCTAACGTTACGGGGGCTTTTGGGGCCCTTAACATGCTTAAAAAGTCTTGAAAATTGGCACACACATTGGAACCTGTGGCCATTAGGGCCGGGCAGAGACTGATACATGGGCATGGCACAGGGGCTCTACAGCGCCCCCTGGAATATGGAGGGCCATATATCATACATACTTGTACGTAGACGTACGAAACTCGGTACACATATAGAACTCATCAATACAAACAACTTTCGTATTGCATATCATAGGCTCCGCCCAACAGGAAGTTGGCTATTTAGGGTTTATTATTCATATTTGTCGTCAAAGTTGAGGGGGCTTTTGGAGTCCTTAACATACACAAAAACTCTTGAAAATTTGCACACACCTTTGGATCTGTGGCCTTTAGGAGCCTGCAGAGGTTGGGACCCGGGCGTGGCACAGGGGCTTTACGGCGCCCCCTGGAACACAGTCATAAATGTTGATGTATAGCTCACACATACTTGCACGTATTAATATGAAACTCAGTACACATATAGATCTCATCGTGCCGAACAACTTGCGTATGGCATCTCATAGGCTCCGCCCAACAGGAAGTCAGCTATTTAGAGTTATGTAAAAAGCGCATGCTCTGGAATTTGATATACTTGTCATAGGTTTTTTACTCGATTGCCACCAAACTCGGTCAACATGATCTCAAGACATTGGGGATGAAAAATTGCCAGGGGATTTTTGATATCTCGAACGGTTTGCTCGTAGCGAGGCGTTGAATTTATGGCGAGAATTGAGAAACAGGAAGTGTCTAATACCATCCACATACATTTCCTAATTTTAATCAAACTTCATCAGATTATTCATTGTATGATGTCGATCGCATATATGTGACTATTAGGAGTCAAAGTTATAGCGCCACCAACTGGCAGCAGGAAGTGTGTCATTTTCAAAATGCTTTGAATTCAGCATCTTATTTTTACTCGATTTGCTTCAAACTTCATCAGAATAATGTTAAAACACAGCCGATATAAATCTGCTGGGGGGATATTGATATCTAAAAATATTGTTGCCGTGGCAACATGTCAAACTGGAATACTTCTCAGGTGATTTTGAGGCATGTAACATGCTTAGAATTTCATCAAACTCAGAACACATATCAGTATTAGTGACAGCTAGCTACTGGCAAAAGTTCATAAGAGGGCGTGGAAGAGGCACTCTATAGCGCCACCTTTTGTCAAAAGTGAGGGGGTTAGTTTTAGCTACAGACACCAAACTCAGTACAAAAATTGTTCTTATCAAGACGGACAACTTTCTAATTCACAGTCATCAGCTACGACCAACAGGAAGTCGGCTATTTTGATTTGAATGTGGATTGTTTTTTACATTTAGTTGTGAATTAATGCATACTGCTCAGAGGAGAGTAACACTATACACACCAAACTTGGTCTACATGTTGAAAAAACATTGAGGAACTTAAATTGTGAATGGGTTTTGGATAGCTTGGATGGTTTTGTCGTGGGGATTTTTTTAAATGACAATAAAGATGGAATTATTAATTTTCCTGCATTTTCAAATTCCAAACACTTCAAAACCTTTTTTTCATACAGAAAAAAAGTTATTCTGAGTAAATATGCATAGTTTCATGACTTTACAACAATGTATGGATAACAGAAAATTAAAAAACTGTCAGACATCTCATATCACTCTGTCCATCTGTTTGAGTGTGTGTGCTTATACTTCCATTGTCTGAAAGAAATAGCGCCCCTACAGGTGCAGTTACCGGACTAAAAAAGGGAGGAGACTTTCTTTTGGTTTCACTTTTAAATCGGTTAAAATACAAATAAATACTTGGATTTAATTCACACTGACAAGCTAAACCAACATATATGATTATTATCAGGTCAGGGCTCATTAATAATGGATGTGTGGTCAGTGATACGTGAGAAACAGGAGAGATGAATCACCGCTCTGAGCAGGAGCGTGTGGAATGGCGAGCTCAGAAAAAACGAGTTTATTCTTGTTTTATAGCTATTAAAAATAAAGTATTGCAGCGATATCACACAATTCACCAATTAGAGCACACCAAGAGCTAAATTAAGATGTTTTTGAACTGTTTGTGTGAAAATGAAATATTTGCGGCTGCCTATCTGAAATCACTGCCTCCGATCAGCGCGCACAGTGTCACAAGTTCAAAACTAACGAATTTATTCTTGTTTAAGAGCTTTTTAAAATAAATTATTGCCATAAATGCACACAATACATCCATTATAACACAACACGAGCTAAATGCAGGTGTTTGTGACCCGTTTAAGTGTGCAAGACTATTTGAAAGCGCGACTGGCAGAATAACATATATCTCTCGAGCTGCAGGATTCTGCCTTTCGTCGTAAGAACGAACACATCACGGACAAGATTATTTCAAAATACATAATAGCTTGGCTAATATAAACGAAAACAGCCACGTGAACATAAACTGTTGAGAATTAAATCTGAAGTGGATCTACTGGATTTTAATATTAAGTGACCGCATATACCAGCTGCTTCTGTATTCAATTTTAATCTATATAAAAAAATTAAACTCATTCATCTTGGCTGCTTTTTTAATGTGTGTACGTATTTATTTATTATTTTGCTCTAACAAGACTTAATCTATATTTAATTAAATCAATTACATTTTATTTTACATTTGATTTGTCCATTTCTGCATCTAAACGCCTAAAAACCTAAAACATGCTGTATTATACTATTGTTAGCAATTTCTTTATCGTTCAATTTATCTGGTGTACACGCTTTTATTTTCATAATAAACTCGTTTGTTAGATTATACACAGTTATAGTGGTCTATAATAAATATTGACAGGTTTTATTCAAGCTGTTTAGAAAGATTGCCGTAGGCTAATTTTTTAAAATGTAAATCCAAAAAAAATAAAAATTAAAAATTAAATAAATAAAAAACATTGGAAAAGAATAACTTGTACTTTTTTATACATTTTGTATAGTTTCATAGTTTATGCATTATAGTTATAAAAACAAACAAATTTAGCCACTCACATAGAAATCTTGGGCCTTATCCTTTTCTGACAGTTTTAGGGATTTATAAAAATCCTAAAAAACCTTATTTGTGCTGCAAATAATAATTTCAAATTAATTTGATACTGACCTCTGACATCCTGTGACATGATATTTATTTGAATTTGCATAATCTCATGGATGTAACAGTAAATCTGTTCAGCTCACAGATCAAGACTAAGCTGTAATGCAAGCAGAACTTTCACAAATGCTTGTAGGTCAATAAAATCATTACAAAACACTTACAAATCATTTAAGGAATTTGATAACACTGTAAAATAATGTCTAATTTGTTAACATTAGCAAATGCATTGATAACACTTTATAATAACTGCACTCATTAGTAAATAGTCAGTTCATGCTTCATAAAGCCTTGTCCCAATATTAATAGTCAGTAGTAAGCAGTTTATAAATACAGCTATAAATAGCTCATTTATTAAAAAGGAGAGTAAAGGGTAAGTTATCTTCCTATGAAAAATAAAAAAAATAAAAATAAACAAACAACAACACTGATTGATACAGAACTCAGAAATGTTATTGTGGATTTATGATAAACTCAGCCTGTAAATGAATTCATTCTCCTCCAAGAAGACACAAGTAGTTCACACCAAACTTTTTTAACATGAAGCCATATACTGAAGATGTTAAATTGCGAATGGGTTTAGGATACCTTAAATGGTGTGGCCATAGAGATTTATTAAAGTAACATAAAAAAATACAATAGTTATTTTACTATATCTTTAAAATTTTTAATTCCAACTCTTCATATTTTTTTATATACGTAGAAGTCATCATTTGAAGGAAGCACAGTAAGTTTCATAGCTTTATCATTTTCAAGAGCCAGCATAAAATTAAAACTATCATAACATATAAATCAAGCTTGCAATTCTTAGTACCAATAATGGCCACCAGATGGCGCTATAGGATCACTTTTAAATAATTATTGTAGAAACAAGTATGATTTAAATCATTTATAGAAATCTTTCAAAGAAAAATAATATGAATTTTATGTATTTTACTGATAAAATGACCCTCACTTTATTAGAATAACAAGCTGAAGTATTGTGAACTGTATATTAAGAATAATTCTTTATAGGCTAAATGGACAGATACGTTTTGAGTGACTCTTGAAGGATCAGCACCACATCCTCTTTTACCAATGTTTAAAGAATGTATCTTACAGTACAGGTGCGGATGAATTTTGAATGGCTTGAATGGTTTTGTCGTGGTGATTTTTTTAAATAACAGTAAAAAAGTAACCAGTAAATGTCTTTTATTTTTTTAAGTGCAGCTTCTAAACACTTCAAAAAAATTTACACATAGAAGACAAGTCATTCTGAGGAAATATGCATAGTTTCATGACTATACAACACTATATGGATGATAGAAAATTAAAAAACTATCATACATCTGATGTCACTCTGTCCCTCTGTCACTGTGGGTAATGTGTGTGTGTGTGTGTGTGTGTGTGGGGGTGTGTTAAGTGAATTAGGTGTGAAACTATCAGGGAGCATTTAGTCTCCAGTGCCAACATTTTACAGAACTGCCACTTTCCTGGAGTGTCAGAATTACAATGTTTCAGGTTCTGAGAAATCAAAGATTCCAAAAAATGATTTAATTAGAATACCATGAAGTATTGTGAAATACTATATATTAAGACTTTATATATAGGCTTTATGAACAGATTAGAGTGACTCGTGAAGGACCAGCACCACCTCCTCTTGTCCGATGGTTTGAGGAATATATCTTCCAGAATCCGGGATTAAGATTTAGGAGCTCATTTTTATTCCACCTCCTTTCCTGAAAGTCTGTCTTGCAGAATTGACTAAAAATTAATCTTCACATTAATTCCTAATTATTTTGCAATTATTTTTATCAGTTCTTCTTGACCTGTTTTTTTTTTTTCTTCTTCTTCTTTTCTGACCTCATGACCCAGTCAGCATTTTTGTACAATGGTCAAGTCTTAACTTATCCATTTCTGTATTGCATTTGTGTTTGATATTTCTCATGGGTATATCATAATTTTCGACTTTGAGTTAAAACAGTTTGAGTTAAAACTCTTTTTTAGCGCATTTCATCTGTAAAAGAAAACATGCCTAATAATTCTGCACATGAATATAAGGAGTTTTTCTCTTCCAGCTTTCCTGGACTATTGTATAGCACTCATAAATGATTAAATAAAAAATAATGGTAGTTATTAAGATTGATATGGTTTGGAATTAGTAAATTGTGCTTGGAAAAAAATCACAATAAAACAATGTTTTAATGTTTAAGTTTGGAATATTAACTGACATGAATGAATGCTATATAAATATTGTTCATGTTAACATAATGTTTATAAATGAAATCTTATTGTAAAGTGTTACTATATATATATATATATATATATATATATATATATATATATATATATATTGTTCTGTGAATGTGATTTTAAAGTCTAGATGATTCGGATTAACCCTTTAACCGCCATGTCCTTTAAAACCTCACTGGCAGAGGGATATTGTGAACGCATGTGCCCGCTGGACACAGTTTACCTGATGCCACCGGGGTGGCGATGGCATTGGTGGCTTGAGCCCGCCATCGCTGCTTGCAGCTATATTTATTATTATTTTTCTTCAAGGTTTCGGGGGCTTTTGGGGCCCTTAACATGCTTAAAAAGTCTTGAAAATTGGCACACACATTGGAACCTGCGGCCATTAGGGCCGGGCAGAGACTGATACACGGGCATGGCACAGGGGATCTACAGCGCCACCTGGAATATGGAGGGCCATATATCATACATACTTGCACGTAGACACACGAAACTCGGTACACATATAGAACTCATCAATACAAACAACTTTCGCATTGCATATCATAGGCTCCGCCCAACAGGAAGTTGGCTATTTGGGGTTTATTATTCATATTTGTCGTCAAAGTTGTGGGGGCTTTTGGGGTCCTTAACATACTCAAAAACTCTTGAAAGTTTGCGCACACTTTGGAATCTGTGGCCTTAAGGAGCCTGCAGAGGCTGGGACCTGGGCGTGGCACAGGGGCTCTACAGCGCCCCCTGGAACACAGTCATAAATGTTGATGTATAGCTCACACATACTTGCACGTATTAATATGAAACTCAGTACACATTTAGATCTCATCGTGCCGAACAACTTGCGTATTGCATGTTATAGGCTCCGCCCAACAGGAAGTCAGCTATTTAGAGTTATGTAAAAAGCATATGCTCTGGAATTTGAAATACTTGTCATAGGTTTTTTACTCGATTGCCGCCAAACTCGGTCAACATGATCTCAAGACAATGGGGATGAAAAATTGCCAGGGGATTTTTGATATCTCAAACGGTTTGCTCGTGGCGAGGCATTGAAATTATGGCGAGAAATGAGAAACAGGAAGTGTCTAATACCATCCACATACATTTCCTGATTTTAATCAAACTTCATCAGATTATTCATTGTATGATGTCGATCGCATATATGTGACTATTAGGAGTCAAAGTTATAGCGCCACCAACTGGCAGAAGGAAGTGTGTCATTTTCAAAATGCTTTGTATTCAGCATCTTATTTTTACTCGATTTGCTTCAAACTTCATCAGAATAATGTTAAAACACAGCCGATATAAATCTGCTGGGGGGATATTGATATCTAAAAATATTGTTGCCGTGGCAACATGTCAAACTTGAATACTTCTCAGGTGATTTTAAGGCATATAACATACTTAGAATTTCATGAAATTCAGAACACATATCAGTATTTATGATAACTAGACACTGGCAAAAGTTCATAAGAGGGCGTGGAAGAGGCACTCTATAGCGCCACCTTTTGTCAAAAGTGGGGGGGTTAGTTTTAGCTACAGACACCAAACTCGGTACAAAAATTGTTCTTATCAAGACGGACAACTTTCTAATTCACAGTCATCAGCTACGATCAACAGGAAGTCAGCTATTTTGATTTGAATGTGGATTTTTTTTTACATTTAGCTGTGAATTAATGCATACTGCTCAGAGGAGAGTAACACTATACACACCAAACTTTGTCTACATGATGCCAAAACATTTTAAACAACTTAAATTGCCAAAGGATTTTGGATAGCTTGAACGGTTTTGTCGTGGTGATTTTTTTAAATGACAGTAAAAATGGAATTATTAATTGTCCTGCATTTTTAAATTCCAAACACTTCAAAACCTTTTTTCATACAAAAAAAAAAGTCATTCTGAGTAAATATGGATAGTTTCACGACTTTACAACACTGTATGGATAACAGAAAATTAAAAAACTGTCAGACATCTCATCTCACTCTGTCCCTCTGTTTGAGTATTATGTGCTGAGACTTACATTGTCTGAGAGAAAATGCGCCCCTACAGGTTCAATTCCTTAAAGGGAAATTCGACTGAAAGGGAGGAGACTCTCTTTTAGTTTCATTTTTAAATCGGTTAAAATACAAAATAATACTTGGATTTAATTCACACTGACAAGCTAAACCAACATATATGATTATTACCGGGTCAGGGCTCATTAATAATTGATGTGTGGTCAGTGATACGTGAGAAACACGAGAGATGAATCACTGCTCTGAGCAAGAGCGTGTGGAATGACGAGCTCAGAAAAAACGAGTTTATTTTTTTTAATAGCTTTAACAAATAAAATATTAAAGCGATATCACACAATTCACCAATTAGAGCACACCAAGAGCTAAATTCAGATGTTTTTGAACTGTTTGTGTGAAAATGAAATATTCGCGGCTGCCTATCTGAAATCACCGCCTCCGATCAGCGCTTACAGTGTCACAAGTTCAAAACAAACGAATTTATTCTTGTTTAAGAGCTTTTTCAAATAAAATATTGCCATAAATGCACACAATACACCCATTATAACACAAGAGCTAAATGCAGGTGTTTGTGACCCATTTAAGTGTGCAAGACTACTTGAAAACGCGACTGGCAGAATAACATATCTCTTGAGCTGCAGGATTCCGCCTTTCGTCGTACGAACGAACACATCACGGACAAGATTATTTCAAAATACATAATTGCTTGGCGAATATAAACGAAAACAGCCACGTGAACATAAACTGTTGAGAAATAAATCTGAAGTGGATCTACTGGATTTTAATATTAAGTGACCGCATATACCAGCTGCTTCTGTCTTCAATTTTAATCTATATAAAAAATTAAACTCATTCATCTTGGCTGCTTTTTTAATATGTGTACGTATTTATTTATTATTTTGCTCTAACAAGACTTAATCTATATTTAATTAAATCAATTACATTTTATTTTACATTTGATTTGTCCATTTCTGCATCTAAACGCCTAAAAACCTAAAACATGCTCTATTATACTATTGTTAGCAATTTCTTTATCGTCCAATTTATCTGGTGTACACTTTTATTTTCATAATAAACTTGTTTGTTAGATTATACACAGTTACAGTGGTCTATAATAAATATTAACAGGTTTTATTCAAGCTGTTTAGAATGATTGCCGTAGGCTAATTTTTTAAAATGTAAATCCAAAAAAAAAAAAAAAAAAAAAGTTTAAATAAATAAAAAACATTGGAAAAGAATAACTGTTGTACTTTTTTATACATTTTGTATAATTTTATAGTTTATGCATTATAGTTATAAAAACAAATAAATTTAGCCACTCACATAGAAATCTTAGGCCTTATCCTTTTTTGACAGTTTTAGGGATTTTTAAAAATCCTAAAAAACCTTATTTGTGCTGCAAATAATAATTTCAAATTAATTTGATACTGACCTCTGACATCCTGTGACATGATATTTATTTGAATTTACATAATCTCATGGATGTAACAGTAAATCTGTTCAGCTCACAGATCAAGACTAAGCTGTAATGCAAGCAGAACTTTCACAAATGCTTGTAGGTCAATAAAATCATTACAAAACACTTACAAATCATTTAAGGGATTTGATAACGCTGTAAAATAATGTCTAATTTGTAAACATTAGCAAATGCATTGATAACACTTTATAATAACTGCACTCATTAGTAAATAGTCAGTTCATTCTTTATAAAGCCTTGTCCCAATATTAATAGTCAGTAGTAAGCAGTTTATAAATACAGCTATAAATAGCTTGTTCTTGGTTTATAAGCACATTTATTAAAAAGGAGAGTAATGGGTCAGTTATCTTCCTATGAAAAATAAATAAAATAAAAATAAACAAACAACAACACAGATTGATACAGAACTCAGAAATGTTATTGTGGATTTATGATAAACTCAGCCTGTAAATGAATTAATTCTCCTCCAAGAAGACACAAGTAGTTCACACCAAACTGTTTTAACATGAAGCCATATACTGAAGATGTTAAATTGCGAATGGGTTTAGGATACCTTAAATGGTGTGGCCATAGCGATTTATTAAAGTAACATAAAAAAATACAATAGTTATTTTACTATATCTTTAAAATGTTTAATTCCAACTATTCATAATTTTTTATATACGTAGAAGTCATCATTTGAAGGAAGCACAGTAAGTTTCATAGCTTTATCATTTTCAAGAGCCAGCATAAAATTAAAACTATCATAACTTATAAATCAAGCTGGCAATTCTTAGTACCAATAATGGCCACCAGATGGAGCTATAGGATTACTTTTAAATAATTATTGTAGAAACAAGTATGATTTAAATCATTTATAGAAATCTTTCAAAGAAAAATAATATGAATTTTATGTATTTTACTGATAAAATGACCCTCACTTAATTAGAAAAACAAGCTGAAGTATTGTGAACCGTATATTAAGAATAATTCTTTATAGGCTTTATGGACAGATACGTTTTCAGAGACTCTTGAAGGATCAGCACCACATCCTCTTTTACCACTGTTTAAAGAATTTATCTTACAGAAGAGGTGCGAATGAATTTTGGATAGCTTGAATGGTTTTGTCGTGGTGATTTTTTTTTAAATAACAGTAAAAAAGTAACCAGTAAATGTATTTTATTTTTTTAAAGTGCAGCTTATAAACACTTCAAAAAAATGTACACATAGAAGACAAGTCATTCTGAGGAAATATGCATAGTTTCATGACTATACAACACTATATGGATGATAGAAAATTAAAAAACTATCATACATCTGATGTCACTCTGTCCCTCTGTCACTGTGGGTAATGTGTGTGTGTGTGTGTGTGTGTGTTAAATGAATTAGGTGTGAAACTATCAGGGAGCATTTAGTCTCCAGCACCAACATTTTACAGAACTGACACTTTCCTGGAGTCTCAGAATTACAATGTGCCAGGTTCTGAGAGATCTAAGATTCCAAAAAATGATTGAATTAGAATACCATGAAGTATTGTGAAATACTATATATTAAGACTTTATATATAGGCTTTATGAACAGATTAGAGTGACTCGTGAAGGACCAGCAGCACCTCCTCTTGTCCGATGGTTTGAGGAATATATCTTCCAGAATCCGGGATTAAGATTTAGGAGCTCATTTTTATTCCACCTCCTTTCCTGAAAGTCTGTCTTGCAGAATTGACTAAAAATTAATCTTCACATTAATTCCTAATTATTTTGCAATTATTTTTATCAGTTCTTCTTGACCTGTTTTTTTCTTCTTCTTTTCTGACCTCATGACCCAGTCAGCATTTTTTGTACAATGGTCAAGTCTTAACTTATCCATTTCTGTATTGCATGTGTGTTTGATATTTATCATGGGTATTTCATAATTTTCGACTTTACAGTTTGAGTTAAAACTCTTTTTTTAGCGCATTTCATCTGTAAAAGAAAACATGCCTAATAATTCTGCACACATGAATATAAGGAGTTTTTCTCTTCCAGCTTTCCTGGACTATTGTATAGCACTCATAAATGATTAAATGAAAAATAATGGTAGTTATTAAGATTGATATGGTTTGGAATTGGTCAAATGTGCTTGGAAAAAAAATCACAATAAAACAATGTTTTAATGTTTAATTTTGGAATATGAACTGACATGAATGAATGTTATATAAATATTGTTCATATTAACATAATATTTATAAATGAAATCTTATTTTAAAGTGTTACTAAAGTTAAATATACATTGTTCTGTGAATGTGATTTTAAAGTCTAGATGATTCGGATTAACCCTTTATCTGGCGTATCCTTTAAAACCTCACTGCCAGAGGGATATTGTGAATGCATGTGCCCGCTGGGCACAGTTTACCTGATGCCACCGGGGTGGCGATGGCATTGGTGGCTTGAGCCCGCCATCGCTGCTTGCAGCTATATTTATTATTATTTTTATTTTTTATTAAACCTTCCGGGGGTTTTTGGGGGCCTTAACATGCTCAAAAACTCTTGAAAATTGGCACACACATTGGAATCTGCGGCCATCAGGACGCCACAGAGATTGGGACCCGGCGTGGCACAGGGGCTCTACAGCGCCCCCTGGAACACCGTCAGAAATCTTGAACCATAGCTCGCACACGCTTGCATGTATTTATATGAAACTCAGTACACTTATAGATCTCATTGAGCTGAACAACTTTTGCGCCCTATGTCATAGGCTCCGCCCAACAGGAAGTCAGCTATTCAGGGCTGTTTAAAAAAAGCATGCTCTGGAATTTGATATACTTGTCATAGGTTTTTTACTTGATTGCCACGAAACTCAGTCAACATGATCTCAAGACATTGGGGATGAAAAATTGCCAGGGGATTTTTGATATCTCAAACGGTTTGCTTGTGGCGAGGCGTTGAAATTAGAGCAATAAATGAGAAACAGGAAATGCCTAATAACATCCACATACATTGCCTGAGTTTGATCAAACTTCATGGGTTTGTTCGTTGTATGATACTGATTGTATATATGTGACTATTAAGAGTCAACGTTATAGCGCCACCAACTGGCAGCAGGAAGTGTGTCATTTTCCAAATGCTTTGAATTCAGCATCTTATTTTTACTCGATTTACTTAAAACTTCATCAGAATAATGACAAAACACGGCCGATGTAAATCTGTTGTGGGGATATTGATATCTGATATAGTGTTGCCATGGCAACGTGTCAAACTTGAATGTTCTGTTATGGTGAGTTTGAGGCAGACAACAACCTCAGATTTACATGAAACTCAAAACACATATCAGTATTAGTGATAGCTAGACAATGGCAAAAGCTTTTAAAAGGGCGTGAAGGAGGCACTCTATAGCGCCACCATTTGTCAAAAGTGGGGGGGGGGTTAGTTTTAGCTACAGACACAAAACTTGGTACATAAATTGTTCTTATCAAGACGGACAACTTTCTAATTCACAGTCATCAGCTACGATCAACAGGAAGTCAGCTATTTTGATTTGAATGTGGATTTTTTTTTTACATTTAGCTGTGAATTAATGCATACTGCTCAGAGGAGAGCAACACTATACACACCAAACTTTGTCTACATGATGCCAAAACATTTTAAACAACTTAAATTGCCAATGGATTTTGGATAGCTTGAACGGTTTTGTCTTGGTGATTTTTTTAAATGACAGTAAAAATGGAATTATTAATTGTCCTGCATTTTTAAATTCCAAACACTTCAAAACCTTTTTTCATACAGAAAAAAAGTCATTCTGAGTAAATATGGATAGTTTCACAACTTTACAACACTGTATGGATAACAGAAAATTAAAAAACTGTCAGACATCTCATCTCACTCTGTCCCTCTGTTTGAGTATATGTGCTTCAGACTTCCATTGTCTGAGAGAAATAGCGCCCCTACAGGTTCAATTCCCGGACTTTTACTTTCACTTTTAAATTGGTTAAAATACAAATAAATACTTAGATTTAATTCACACTGACAAGCTAAACCAACATATCTGATTATTACCGGGTCAGGGCTCATTAATAATTGATGTATGGTCAGTGATACGTGAGAAACACGAGAGATGAATCACCGCTCTGAGCATGAGCGTGTGGAATGACGAGCTCAGAAAAAACGAGTTTATTCTTGTTTCATAGCTTTTACAAATAAAATATTGCAGCGATATTACACAATTCACCAATTAAAACACACCAAGAGCTAAATTCAGATGTTTTTGAACTGTTTGTGTAAAAATTAAATATTTGCGGCTGCCTACCTGAAATCACCGCTCCGATCAGCGCATAGTGTTACGAGCTGAAAACAAACGAATTTATTCTTGTATAAGAGCTTTTTTAAATAAAATATTGCCACCAATGCACACAATACACCGATTATAACACAACAAGAGCTAAATGCAGGTGTTTGTGACCCGTTTAAGTGTGCAAGACTATTTGAAAGCGCGACTGGCAGAATAACATTTCTCTTGAGCTGCAGGTTTCTGCCTTTCGTCGTACGAACGAACACATCACGGACAAGATTATTTCAAAATAGCTTGGCGAATATAAACGAAAACAGCCACGTGAACATAAACTGTTGAGAAATAAATCTGAAGTGGATCTACTGGATTTGAATATTAAAGTGACCACATTTACCACTTGCTTCTGTCTTCAATTTTAATCTATATAAAAAAGGAAACTCATTCGACTTGGCTGCTTTTTTAATGTGTGCGTATTTATTTATTTACCTTTTTATACATTTTGTATAATTTCATAGTTTGTGTATTACAATTATAAAAACAAAAATAAATTTAGCCACTCACATATAAATAGCTTAGGCCTTATCCTTTTTCTGACAGTTTTAGGGATTTTTAAAAATCCTAAAAAAAACCTTATTTGTGCTGCAAATAATAATTTCAAACTCATTTGATACTGACCTATGACATCCTGTAACATTATATTTATTTGAATTTACAAAATCTCATGGATGTAACAGTAAATCTGTTCAGCTCACAGATCAATACTAAGCTGTAATGCAAGCAGAACTTTCACAAATGCTTATGAGTCATTTAAGGATTTGATAACTGTAAAATAATGTCTAATTTGTTAACATTAGCAAATGCATTGATAACATTTTATAATAACTGCACTCATTAGTAAATAGTCAGTTCATGCTTTATAAAGCCTTGTCCCAATATTAATAGTCAGTAGTAAGCAGTTTATAAATACAGCTATAAATAGCTTGTCCTTGGTTTATAAGCACATTTATTAAAAAGGAGAGTAAAGGGTCAGTTATCTTCCTATGAAAAATAAAAGATAAAAATAAACAAACAACAACACAGATTGATACAGAAATCAGAAATTTTATTGTGGATTTATGAAAAAATCAGCCTGTAAATGAATTCATACTCCTCCTCATACTACTCCATACTCCTTTTTCAACATGATGCCAATATACTGAAATTGTGAATGGGTTTAGGATAGCTTAAATGGTGTTGCCATAGAGATTTATTAAAGTAACATAAAAAATACAATAGTTATTTTACTATATCTTTAAAATGTTTCATTCTAACTCTTCATATTTTTTTATATAAGTAGAAGTCATCATTTGAAGGAAGCACAGTAAGTTTCATAGCTTTATCATTTTCAAGAGCCAGCATAAAATTAAAACTATCATAACTTATAAATCAAGCTTGCAATTCTTAGTACCAATAATGGCCACCAGAGGGAGCTATAGGATTACTTTTAAATAATTATTGTAGAAACGAGTATAATTTAAATCATTTATAGAAATCTTTCAAAAAAATAATATGAATTGTATGTATTTTACTGATAAAGTGACCCTCACTTAATTAGAATAACAAGCTGAAGTATTGTGAACTGTATATTAAGAATAATTCTTTATAGGCTTTATGGACAGATACGTTTTGAGTGACTCTTGAAGGTTCAGCACCACATCCTCTATTCAATCAATCAATCACCTTTATTTATTTAGTGCTTTAAACAAAATACATTGCGCCAAAGCACTGAACAACATTCATTTGGAAAACAGTGTCTCAATAATGCAAAATGATAGTTAAAGGCAGTTCATCATTGAATTCAGTTATGTCATCTCTGTTCAGTTGAAATAGTGTCATTTTTAATTTGCAATCAAGTCAATGACATCGCTGTAGATGAAGTGACCCCAACTAAGCAAGCCAGAGGCGACAGCGGCAAGGAACCGAAACTCCATCGGTGACAGAATGGAGAAAAAAACCTTGGGAGAAACCAGGCTCAGTTGGGGGGCCAGTTCTCCTCTGACCAGACGGAACCAGTAGTTCAATTCCAGGCTGCAGCAAAGTCAAATTGTGCAGAAGAATCATCTGTTTCCTGTGGTCTTGTCCTGGTGCTCCTCTGAGACAAGGTCTTTACAGGGGATCTGTATCTGGGGCTCTAGTTGTCCTGGTCTCCGCTGTCTTTCAGGGCAGTAGAGGTCCTTTCTAGGTGCTGATCCATCATCTGGTCTGGATACGTACTGGATCCGGGTGACTGCAGTGACCCTCTGATCTGGACACAGACTAGATCTGGTGGCCACGGTGACCTCGGAACAAGAGAGAAACAGACAAATATTAGCGTAGATGCCATTCTTCTAATGATGTAGAAAGTACGGTGTTATGTGAAGTGTTCCGGTTCCAGTTTACCTAATTAATGCAGCCTAAAAATCCTTTAACGGATTTGGATATTAAAAGCATATTAGTATGTTATGTGTATGCCAGGTTAAAGAGATGGGTCTTTAATCTAGATTTAAACTGCAAGAGTGTGTCTGCCTCCCGAACAATGTTAGGTAGGTTATTCCAGAGTTTAGGCGCCAAATAGGAAAAGGATCTGCCGCCCGCAGTTGATTTTGATATTCTAGGTATTATCAAATTGCCTGAGTTTTGATAACGTAGCGGACGTAGAGGAGTATAATGTAAAAGGAGCTCATTCAAATACTGAGGTGCTAAACCATTCAGGACTTTATAAGTAATAAGCAATATTTTAAAATCTATACGATGTTTGATAGGGAGCCAGTGCAGTGTGGACAGGACCGGGCTAATATGGTCATATTTCCTGGTTCTAGTAAGAACTCTTGCTGCTGCATTTTGGACTAGCTGTAGTTTGTTTACCAAGCGTGCAGAACAACCACCCAATAAAGCATTACAATAGTCTAACCTTGAAGTCATAAATGCATGGATTAACATTTCTGCATTTGACATTGAGAGCATAGGCCGTAATTTAGATATATTTTTGAGATGGAAAAATGCAGTTTTACAAATGCTAGAAACGTGGCTTTCTAAGGAAAGATTGCGATCAAGTAGCACACCTAGGTTCCTAACTGATGACGAAGAATTGACAGAGCAATTCTATTACCACTGTTTAAAGAATTAATCTTACACAACAGGTGTGAATGAATTTTGGATAGCTTGAATGGTTTTGTCGTGGTGATTTTTTGAAATAATAGTAAAAAAGGAACCAGTAAATGTCTTTTTATTTTTTTAAAGTGCAGCTTCTAAACACTTCAAAAAAAATGTACACATAGAAGACAAGTCATTCTGAGGAAATATGCATAGTTTCATGACTATACAACACTATATGGATGATAGAAAATTAAAAAACTATCATACATCTGATGTCACTCAGTCCCACTGTCACTGTGGGTAATGTGTGTGTGTGTGTGTGTGTGTGTGTGTTGTCAGTTCTTCTTGACCTGCTTTTTTCTTCTTCTTTTCTGACCTCATGACCCAGTCAGCATTTTTTGTACAATGGTCAAGTCTTAACTTATCAATTTCTGTATTGCATTTGTGTTTGATATTTCTCATGGGTATTTCATAATTTTCGACCTTACAGTTTGAGTTAAAACTCTATTTTAGCGCATTTCATCTGTAAAAGAAAACATGCCTAATAATTCTGCACACATGAATATAAGGGCCCTATTTAAACGATCTGAAACGCAAGTGTCAAAGCGCGAAGCGCAAGTAACTTTGTGGGCGGGTCTCGGCGCTGTTGCTATTTTCCCGGCGGGATAAATGGCTCTTGCGCCCGGCGCAAATCTAAAATGGGTTGGTCTGAAGTAGCTTCATTATTCATAGGTGTGGTTTGGGCGTAACGTGAAATAAACCAATCAGAGCGTCATCCAACATTCCCTTTAAAAGCAGGTGCGCAAGTTCCATTATGGATTGCTATTATGGCGTATTTACCAGGCGCACGCCAGGAGCGGTTCACAGCCGAGGAGACTGATGTTCTTGTAAGAGCAGTGAAAGACAGAGAAGTTGTGTTGTATGAGGATGGGAGAAACCCACCCAAAATAGCGTCATGATTTCCGTCATCTCATGTGTTAATATTTTTTTAGTGTAACAATTTATGATTTGCAAAAATAACTGTTGCATCTGTGTAGATTACATGAGCAAAGTGTATGCGCGTTGTGCACGCTATACATTATGGTCAAGCATGCGCCCTTAAAACAGCATAATGAACAACGCGTTTGACTTTAGACTAGGTTTTTTCTGGTCAGTGGCGCAATTGTTTAATGGAACAGCAAAATAGCACCAGGGATTGTTTGCGCCGGAACAAGCCTCCTTTTTTGCGCTGAACCGCCCAGGGAGCGCAAGTTCATTCACTAGTTTAGCGACGTTCTTCTGTGGAGGGAAAAGCGCGCTTTGCGCAGGTGCAAAATAGGAATGACACATGCGTCGGTGTACAAAGTCAATTGCGCTGGGTGCAAGATAGGGCCCAAGGAGTTTTTCTCTTCCAGCTTTCCTGGACTATTGTATAGCACTCATAAATGATTAAATAAAAAATAATGGTAGTTATTAAGATTGATATGGTTTGGAATTGGTAAAATGTACTTGGAAATAAATCACAATAAAACAATGTTTTCATGTTTAAGTTTGGAATATTAACTGACATGAATGAATGCTATATAAATATTGTTCATGTTAACATAATGTTTATAAATAAAATCTTATTGTACAGTGTTACTAAAGTTATATATATATATATATATATATATATATATATATATATATATATATATATATATATATATATATATACATATATTTACATATACATATACATATACATATATATATATATATATATATATATATATATATATATATATTGTTCTGTGAATGTGATTTTAAAGTCTAGATGATTCGGATTAACCCTTTAACTGCCGTATCCTTTAAAACCTCACTGCCAGAGGGATATTGTGAATGCATGTGCCCGCTGGGCACAGTTTACCTGATGCCACGGGGGGGTTATGGCATTGGTGGCTTGAGCCCGCCATCGCTGCTTGCAGCTATATTTAGGGCTCAAGCCTGGAGGGCGAGAGCCCTATTGTTTTCCTTAGGATTATTTGTTATTATTATTATTATTATTTATTCTTCTAATTTTTTTCCAAGGTTTCGGGGGCTTTTGGGGTCCTTAACATGCTTAAAAAGTCTTGAAAATTGGCACACACATTGGAACCTGCGGCCATTAGGGCCGGGCAGAGACTGATACATGGGCGTGGCACAGGGGCTCTACAGCGCCCCCTGGAATACTGAGGGCCATATATCATACATACTTGCACGTAGACACACGAAACTCGGTACACATGTAGATCTCATTAAACCAAACAACTTTCGTACTGCATGTCATAGGTTCCGCCCAACAGGAAGTTGGCTATTTTGGGTTTAGTAGTCATATTTTTCGTCAAAGTTGTGGGGGCTTTTGGGGTCCTTAACATACTCAAAAACTCTTGAAAATTTGCACACACTTTGCAATCTGTGGCCTTTAGGAGCCTGCAGAAGCTGGGACCCGGGCGTGGCAAAGGGGCTCTACGGCGCCCCCTGGATCACAGTCAGAAATGTTGATGTATAGCTCACACATACTTGCCAATATTCATATGAAACTCAGTACACATATAGATCTCATTGTGCCGAACAACTTTCGTATTGAATATCATAGGCTCCGCCCAACAGGAAGTCAGCTATTTAGAGTAATGTAAAAAGCGTATGCTCTGGAATTTGAAATACTTGTCATAGGTTTTTTACTCGATTGCCGCCAAACTCAGTCAACATGATCTCAAGACATTGGGGATGAAAAATTGCCAGGGGATTTTTGATATCTCAAACGGTTTGCTCGTGGCGAGGTTTTGAAATTATGGCGAGAAATGAGAAACAGGAAGTGTCTAATACCATCCACATACATTTCCTAATTTTAATCAAACTTCATCAGATTATTCATTGTATGATGTCGATCGCATATATGTGACTATTAGGAGTCAAAGTTATAGCGCCACCAACTGGCAGCAGGAAGTGTGTCATTTTCAAAATGCTTTGAATTCAGCATCTTATTTTTACTCAATTTGCTTCAAACTTCATCAGAATAATGTTAAAACACAGCCGATATAAATCTGCAAGGGGGATATTGATATCTAAAAATATTGTTGCCGTGGCAACATGTCAAACTGGAATACTTCTCAGGTGATTTTGAGTCATATAACATACTTAGAATTTCATCAAACTCAGAACACATATCAGTATTAGTGACAGCTAGACACTGGCACAATTTCATAAGAGGGCGTGGAAGAGGCACTCTATAGCGCCACCTTTTGTCAAAAGTGGGGGGGTTAGTTTTAGTTACAGACACCAAACTCAGTACAAAAATTGGTCTTATGAAGACGGACAACTTTCTAATTCACAGTCATCAGCTACGATCAACAGGAAGTCGGCTATTTTGATTTGAATGTGGATTGTTTTTTACATTTAGCTGTGAATTAATGCATAGTGCTCAGAGGAGAGTAACACTATACACACCAAACTTTGTCTACATGTTGAAAAAACATTGAGGAACTTAAATTGTGAATGGGTTTTGGATAGCTTGGATGGTTTTGTCCTGGTGATTTATTAAAGTAACATAAAAAATACAATAGTTATTTTACTATATCTTTAAAATTTTTAATTCCAACTCTTCATAATTTTTATATACCTAGAAATCATCATTTGAAGGAAGCACAGTAAGTTTCATAGCTTTATCATTTTCAAGAGCCAGCATAAAATTAAAACTATCATAACATATAAATCAAGCTTGCAATTCTTAGTACCAATAATGGCCACCAGATGGAGCTATAGGATTACTTTTAAATAATTATTGTAGAAACAAGTATGATTTAAATCATTCATAGAAATCTTTCAAAGAAAAATAATATGAATTTTATGTATTTTACTGATAAAATGACCCTCACTTAATTAGAATAACAAGCTGAAGTATTGTGAACTGTATATTAAGAATAATTCTTTATTGGCTTTATGGACAGATACGTTTTGAGTGACTCTTGAAGGTTCAGCACCACATCCTCTTTTACCACTGTTTAAAGAATGTATCTTACAGTACAGAATTTTGAATGGCTTGAATGGTTTTGTCGTGGTGATTTTTTGAAATAACAGTAAAAAAGTAACCAGTAAATGTCTTTTATTTTTTTAAGTGCAGCTTCTAAACGCTTCAAAAAAATGTACACATAGAAGACAAGTCATTCTGAGGAAATATGCATAGTTTCATGACTATACAACACTATATGGATGATAGAAAATTAAAAAACTATCATACATCTGATGTCACTCTGTCCCTCTGTCACTGTGGGTAATGTGTGTGTGTGTGTGTGTGTGTGTGTGTTAAGTGAAACTATCAGGGAGTATTTAGTCTCCAGTGCCAACATTTTACAGAACTGCCACTTTCCTGGAGTCTCAGAATTACAATGTGTCAGGTTCCGAGAGATCTAAGATTCCAAAAAATGATTTGATTAGAATACCATGAAGTATTGTGAAATACTATATATTAAGACTTTATATATATGCTTTATGAACAGATTAGAGTGACTCGTGAAGGACCAGCACCACCTACTCTTGTCCGATGGTTTGAGGAATATATCTTCCAGAATCCGGGATTAAGATTTAGGAGCTCATTTTTATTCCACCTCCTTTCCTGAAAGTCTGTCTTGCAGAATTGACTAAAAATTAATCTTCACATTAATTCCTAATTATTTTGCAATTCTTTTTGTCAGTTCTTCTTGACCTGTTTTTTTTCTTCTTCTTTTCTGACCTCATGACCCAGTCAGCATTTTTGTACAATGGTCAAGTCTTAACTTATCCATTTCTGTATTGCATTTGTGTTTGAGTTAAAACAGTTTGAGTTAAAACTCTTTTTTAGCGCATTTAATTTGTAAAAGAAAACATGCCTAATAATTATGCACATGAATATAAGGAGTTTTTCTCTTCCAGCTTTCCTGGACTATTGTATAGCACTCATAAATGATTAAATAAAAAATAATGGTAGTTATTAAGATTGATATGGTTTGGAATTGGTAAAATGTGCTTGGAAAAAAATCACAATAAAACAATGTTTTAATGTTTAAGTTTGGAATATTAACTGACATGAATGAATGCTATATAAATATTGTTCATGTTAACATAATGTTTATAAATGAAATCTTATTGTAAAGTGTTACTAAATATATATATATATATATATATATATATATATATATATTGATCTGTGAATGTGATTTTAAAGTCTAGATGATTCGGATTAACCCTTTAACCGCCATATCCTTTAAAACCTCACTGCCAGAGGGATATAGTGAATGCATGTGTTAACCTGATGCCACCGGGGTGGCGATGGCATTGGTGGCTTGAGCCCGCCATCGCTGCTTGCAGCTATATTTAGGGCCCGAGCCAATGGGCGCAGGGCCCTATTGTTCCCCTAAGGATTATTCTTCTTATTATTATTTTTATTTTTTATGAACCTTCCGGGGGTTTTTGGGGGCCTTAACATACTCAAAAACTCTTGAAAATTGGCACACACATTTGAACCTGCGGCCATCAGGACGCCACAGAGGCTGGGACCCGGGCGTGGCACAGGGGCTCTACAGCGCCCCCTGGAACACAGTCAGACACCTTGAACCATAGCTCACACACACTTGCATGTATTTATATGAAACTCAGTACACTTATAGATCTCATTGAGCTGAACAACTTTTGCGCTCTATGTCATAGGCTCCGCCCAACAGGAAGTCAGCTATTCAGGGCTGTTTAAAAAAAGCATGCTCTGGAATTTGAAATACTCCTCTGAGGACTTTCAACCGTTTGCTTCGAAACTCGGTGAACATGATCTCAAGACATTGGGGATGAAAAATTGCGAGGGGATTTTTGATATCTCGAAGGGTTTGCCCGTGGCGTGGCGTTGAATTTAGGGCAAAAAATTAGAAACAGGAAATGCCTAATAACATCCACATACATTACCTGAGTTTGATCAAACTTCATCGGTTTGTTCGAAGTATGATTCCGATCGTATATATGTGACTATTAAGAGTCAACGTTATAGCGCCACCAACTGGCAGCAGGAAATTGAGTCATTTTCAAAATGCTTTGAATTCAGCATCTTATTTTTACTCGATTTGCTTCAAACTTCATCAGAATAATGACAAAACATGGCCGATGTGAACCTGTTGTGGGAATATTGATATCTTATATATTGTTGCCATGGCAACGTGTCAAACGTGAATATTCTGTTATGGTGATTTTGAGGCAGATAACAACCTCAGATTTACCTGAAACTCAAAACACATATCAGTATTATTGATAGCTAGACAATGGAAAAAGCTTTTACAAGGGCGTGGAAGAGGCACTCTATAGCGCCACCTTTTGTCAAAAGTGGGGAGGTTAGTTTTAGCTACAGACACCAAACTCGGTACGTATATTGTTCTTATCAAGACGGACAACTTTCTAATTCACAGTTATCAGCTACGACCAACAGGAAGTCGGCTATTTTGATTTGACTATGGATTTTTGAAAAAAAATTGAGCTGTGATTTAATCCATACTCCTCAGAGGAAAAGTTCACTATACTCACCAAACTTTATCTACATGTTGCAAAAACATTGAGGAACTTAAATTGCAAACGGATTTTGGTCAGCTTGAACGGTTTTGTCGTGGTGATTTTTTGAAATGACAGTCAAAAAAGGAATCATTAACTGTCTTGTATTTTTAAATTGCAGCTTCCAAACACTTAAAAGCATTTTCTCATACAGAGATCAAATCATTCTGAGGAAATATGCATAGTTTCATGACTTTACGACACTGTATGATTAAAAGAAAATTAAAAAACTGTCAGACATCTCATCTCACTCTGTCCCTCTGTTTGAGGAATGTATGTGTGCTGACTGAGTGTGTGTGTGTGTGTGAGTGTGAGTGGGGGATTGACATGAGCTGAGTGGCAGACAGACAGGGAGAGAGAGAGGGACTTAAACATCTCTTTAATCACCAGAAAAAAATAATATTATTTTAAATTGTTTTTTTGTTGTTGTTGTTGTTGCTAATTGTGCTGTTTTCATTACAGCTTAAGAAATCTCTTAGGCCTTATCCTTTTCTGACAGTTTCAGTGATTAAAAAAAAAATTTCTAAAAATACTTATTTGTGCTGCAAATAATAATTTTGGTCCCACTTTATATTAGGTGGCCTTAACTACTATGTACTTACATAAAAAAATAAGTACAATGTACTTATTGTGTTCATATTGTATTTTAAAACACTTTTGCTGCTATTGAGGTGGGATAGGGGTAAGGTTAGGGAGAGGGTTGGAGGTATGGGTAAGTTTAAGGGTGGGTTAAGGTGTAAAGTATGGGTCAACAGTGTATTTATAAATGCAATTACAGAAATTAAATACAGATGTAATTACATGTAGTTTTTTTTTTTTTTATATATATATAAGTACAATGTAAAAACATGTATGTACACAATAAGTACATTGTACTAAATTATTAATTAAAATGTAAGTACATAGTAGTTAAGGCCACTTAATATATAGTGGGTCCATAATTTCAAACTCATTTGATACTGACCTCTGACACCCTGTGATTGACATTAATCTGAATTTATATAATCTCATGGATGTAACAGTAAAACTGTTCAGCTCACAGATGACGACCAAGCTGTGATGCAAGCAGAACTATTTCACAAATGCTTATAGGTCAATAAATTTATAACAAAACACTTTTAATTACTTAAGGATTTGGTAACAAATTAAAATAATGTCTCATTTTTTAACATTAGTAAATGCATTGGTAGATACCTACAAAATACCTACCACAAAGTCTCTTGGTAGGAAATCCGAATCCCAACAGGAAGTCGGTTATTTAGAATTTTCTCTGCAAAATTGGTGTTGTTTTTGCCATTTTCTGGGGATGTACTTTAACAAACTCCTCCTGGAGATTTATTCAGATCACCACCAAACTTGGTCAGTTAAATCTAAAGGCCTTTGCGATGTTAAATTGCGAAGATCTTGAGGTTTCGTTAAAGGGCGTGTCCATGGCGACCTGACAGATTTCGATGTTTCGCCATGAAAAAGGAAGTTGCTGTAACTCAGACATACAATGTCCAATCTGCCCCAAACTTCACATGTTAGATAAGACTTCTGCCCTTAACAGAGCTACATGCCCAAATTCAGTTATAGTCATAGAGCCACCTGCTGGCAACAGGAAGTGACATGTTTTACGCTGCGACAAACTACTCCTAGAAATCTTTTGACATTAATGTATTTTTTGTGGTCAGTCTAATCTTAAGGCCTGAGCAATGTTAAATTGTGGAGATCTTGAGTTTTTGTTAAAGGGCGTGTCCATGGCGCCATGACAAAATTTGACGTCTCGCCACAGCAAGAGAAGTTGTTGTAACTGAGGCATAAAATGTTCAATCTTCCCCAAACTTCACATGTTCGATAAGAGTCCTGCCCTGAACACATCTGAAGGCCAATATTCCATTATAATGATAGGGCCACCTGCTGGCAACAGGAAGATTGGCACATATATGGAATAAACATTGATATATTCTACTTATATTTATGAGTTTAAACGCATATTTCTCACCGTTCACCTATTAACTAAAGCCACTCGCTGCCGGTGAGCCCGGGTGCGAGGGCCCGTTCATCGCTGCTTGCAGCTTTAATTAGGGCTCAAGCCTGGAGGGCGAGAGCCCTATTGTTTTCCTTAGGATTATTAGGGCTCAAGCCCAAAGGGCGAGAGGCCTATTGTTTTCCTTAGGATTATTTTTTATTATTATTATTATTATTTTTTTCCAACGTCTCGGGGGCTTTTGGGGCCCTTAACGTGCTTAAAAAGTCTTGAAAATTGGCACACAGATTGGAACCTGCGGCCATTAGGGCCGGGCAGAGACTGATACACGGGCGTGGCACAGGGGCTCTACAGCGCCCCCTGGAATATGGAGGGCCATATATCATACATTCTTGCTCGTAGACGTATGAAACTCGGTACACATATAAATCTCATCAATCCAAACAACTTTTGTATTGCATATCATAGGCTCCGCCCAACAGGAAGTTGGCTATTTAGGGTTTAGTATTCAAATTTTTCGTCAAAGTTGTGGGGGCTTTTGGGGTCCTTAACATACTCAAAAACTCTTGAAAATTCGCGCACACTTTGGAATCTGTGGCCTTTAGGAGCCTGCAGAGGCTGGGACCCGGGCGTGGCACAGGGGCTCTACGGCGCCCCCTGGAACACAGTCAGAAATGTTGATGTATAGCTCACACATACTTGCACATATTCATATGAAACTCAGTACACATATAGATCTCATCGTGCCGAACAACTTTTGTATTGCATGTCATAGGCTCCACCCAAAAGGAAGTCAGCTATTTAGAGTTATGTAAAAAGCGCATGCTCTGGAATTTGAAATACTTGTCATAGGTTTTTTTCTCAAGACACTGGGGATGAAAAATTGCCAGGGGATTTTTGATATCTCGAACGGTTTGCTCGTGGCGAGGCGTTGAAATTATGGCAAGAAATTAGAAACAGGAAGTGTCTAATACCATCCACATACATTTCCTGATTTTAATCAAACTTCATCAGATTATTCGTTGTATAATGTCGATCGCATATATGTGACTATTAGGAGTCAAAGTTATAGCGCCACCAACTGGCAGAAGGAAGTGTGTCATTTTCAAAATGATTTGAATTCAGCATCTTATTATTACTCGATTTGCTTCAAACTTCATCAGAATAATGTTAAAACACAGCCGATATAAATCTGCAAGGGGGATATTAATATCTAAAAAATTGTTGCCGTGGCAACATGTCAAACTGGAATACTTCTCAGGTGATTTTGAGGCAAATAACATACTTAGAATTTCACAAAACTCTGAACACACATCAGTATTTCTGATAGGAACTTAAATTGTGAATGGATTTTGGATAGCTTGAATGGTTTTGCCGTGGTGATTTTTTTAAATGACCTTACAAAGGGAATCATTATTGTATTTTTAAATTGCAGCTTCCAAACACGTCAAATAATTTTTTCATACAGATGAAAAAGTCATTCTGAGGAAATATGCATAGTTTCACGACTTTACAACACTGTATGGATAACAGAAAATTAAAAAACTGTCAGACATCTCATCTCACTCTGTCCCTCTGTTTGAGTATATGTGCTTCAGACTTCCATTGTCTGAGAGAAATAGCGCCCCTACAGGTTAAATTCCCGAACTTTTACTTTCACTTTTAAATCGGTTAAAAATACAAACAAATACTTAGATTTAATTCACACTGACAAGCTAAACCAACATATCTGATTATTACCGGTTCAGGGCTCATGGATAAATTATTTCTGGCCAGAGATATGTGAGCAATAGGAGAGATGAATCACCGCTGTGACCACGAGCGTCTGGAGTAAAGAGCTCAGAAAAAACGAATTTATTCCTGTTTTAAAGCTTTTAAAAATAAATTATTACAGCGATATCACACAATCAACCAATTAGAACACACCAAGAGCTAAATTAAGATGTTTTTGAACTGTTTGTGTGAAAATGAAATATTTGTGGCTGCCTATCTGAAATCACCGCCTCCGATCAGCGCGTACAGTGTCCAGCTCAAAACAAACGAATTTATTCTTGTTTAAGAGCTTTTTTAAATAAAATATTACCACAAATGCACACAATAAACCCATTGTAACACAACAAGAGCTAAATGCAGGTGTTTGTGACCTGTTTAAGTGTGCAAGACTATTTGAAAGCGCGACTGGCAGAATAACATGTATCTCTGGAGCTGCAGGATTCTGGCTTTCGTCGTACGAACGAACACATCACGGACAAGATTATTTCAAAATACATAATAGCTTGGCGAATATAAACGAAAACAGCCACGTGAACATAAACTGGATCTAATGGATTTGAATATTAAAGTGACCACATTTACCACTTGTTTCTGTCTTCAATTTTAATCTATATAAAAAAGGAAACTCATTCGACTTGGCTGCTTTTTTAATGTGTGCGTATTTATTTATTTATCTTTTTATACATTTTGTATAATTTCATAGTTTGTGTATTACAATTATAAAAACAAAAATAAAATTAGCCACTCACATAGAAATAGCTTAGGCCTTAACCTTTTTCTGACAGTTTTAGGGATTTTTAAAAATCCTAAAAAAACCTTATTTGTGCTGCAAATAATAATTTCAAACTCATTTGATACTGACCTATGACATCCTGTGACATTATATTTATTTTAATTTACATAATCTCATGGATGTAACAGTAAATCTGTTCAGCTCACAGATCAATACTAAGCTGTAATGCAAGCAGAACTTTCACAAATGCTTATGAGTCATTTAAGGATTTGATAACACTGTAAAATAATGTCTAATTTGTTAACATTAGCAAATTCATTGATAACACTTTATAATAACTGCACTCATTATTAAATAGTCAGTTCATGCTTTATAAAGCCTTGTCCCAATATCAATAGTCAGTAGTAAGCAGTTTATAAATACAGCTATAAATAGCTTGTCCTTGGTTTATAAGCACATTTATTAAAAATGAGAGTAAGTTATCTTCCTATGAAAAATAAAAGATAAAAATAAACAAACAACAACACAGATTGATACAGAACTCAGAAATTTTATTGTGGATTTATGATAAAGCCTGCAAATGAATTCATACTCCTACTCATACTACTCCATACTCCTTTTTCAACATTATGCCTATATACTGAGATGTTAAATTGTGAATGGGTTTAGGATAGCTTAAATGGTGTTGCCATAGAGATTTATTAAAGTAACATAAAAAAATACAATAGTTATTTTACTATATCTTTACAATTTTTCATTCTAAATCTTCATAATTTTTTATATAAGTAGAAGTCCTCATTTGAAGGAAGCACAGTAAGTTTCATAGCTTTATCACTTTCAAGAGCCAGCATAAAATTTAAACTATCATAACTTATAAATCAAGCTTGCAATTCTTAGTACCTATAATGGCCACCAGAGGGAGCTATAGGATTACTTTTAAATAATTATTGTAGAAACGAGTATGATTTAAATCATTTATAGAAATCTTTCAAAAAAAAATGAATTGTATATATTTTACTGATAAAATGACCCTCACTTAATTAGAATAACAAGCTGAAGTATTTTGAACTGTATATTAAGAATAATTCTTTATAGGCTTTATGGACAGATAACGTTTTGAGTGACTCTTGAAGGTTCAGCACCACATCCTCTTTTACCACTGTTTAAAGAATTAATCTTACAGAATAGGTGTGAATGAATTTTGGATAGCTTGAATGGTTTTGCCGTGATGATTTTTTGAAATAATAGTAAAAAAGGAACCAGTAAATGTCTTTTTATTTTTTTAAAGTGCAGCTTCTAAACACTTAAAAAAAAAAATGTACACATAGAAGACCAGTCATTCTGAGGCATATTTCCTCAGAATGACTGGTCTCATGACCATAGTTTCATGACTATACAACACTGTATGGATGATAGAAAATTAAAAAAAACTATCATACATCTGATGTCACTCAGTCACACTGTCACTGTGGGTAATGTGTGTGTGTGTGTGTGTGTGTGTGTTAAGTGAATTAGGTGTGAAACTATCAGGGTGCATTTAGTCTCCAGCGCCAACATTTTACAGAACTGCCACTTTCCTGGAGTCTCCAGAATTACTCGGTGTCAGGCTCTGAGAGACTTAAGATTCCAAAAAATGATTTAATTAGAATACCATGAAGTATTGTGAAATACTATATATTAAGTCTTTATATATAGGCTTTATGAACAGATTAGAGTGACTCGTGAAGGACCAGCACCACCTCCTCTTGTTCGATGGTTTGAGGAATATATCTTCCAGAATCCAGGATTAAGATTTAGGAGCTCATTTTTATTCCACCTCCTTTCCTGAAAAGTCTGTCTTGCAGAATTGACTAAAAATTAATCTTCACATTAATTACTAATTATTTTGCAATTCTTTTTGTCAGTTCTTCTTGACCTGCTTTTTTCTTCTTCTTTTCTGACCTCATGACCCAGTCAGTATTTTTTGTACAATGGTCAAGTCTTAACTTATCCATTTCTGTATTGCATTTGTGTTTGATATTTCTCATGGGTATTTCATAATTTTCGACCTTACAGTTTGAGTTAAAAGTCTATTTTAGCGCATTTCATCTGTAAAAGAAAACATGCCTAATAATTCTGCACACATGAATATAAGGAGTTTTTCTCTTCCAGCTTTCCTGGACTATTGTATAGCACTCATAAATGATTAAATAAAAAATAATGGTAGTTATTAAGATTTATATGGTTAGGAATTGGTAAAATGTGCTTGGAAAAAAATCACAATAAAACAATGTTTTAATGTTTAAGTTTGGAATATTAACTGACGTGAATGAATGCTATATAAATATTGTTCATGTTAACATAATGTTTATGAATGGAATCTTATTGTAAAGTGTTACTAAAGTTATACATATATATTGTTCTGTGAATGTGATTTTAAAGTCTAGATGATTCGGATTAACCCTTTAACTGCCATATCCTTTAAAACCTCACTGCCAGAGGGATATTGTGAATGCATGTGCCCGCTGGGCACAGTTTACCTGATGCCACCGGGGTGGCGATGGCACTGGTGGCTTGAGCCCGCCATCGCTGCTTGCAGCTATATTTTTTTATTATTATTATTATTTTTTTTTTCCAACGTTACGGGGGCTTTTGGGGTCCTTAACATGCTCGAAAACTCTTGAAAATTGGCACACACCTTGGAACCTGCGGCCATTAGGGCTGGGCAGAGACCGATACATGGGCGTGGCACAGGGGCTCTACAGCGCCCCCTGGAATACTGAGGGCCATATATCATACATACTTGCACGTAGACACACGAAACTCGGTACACATGTAGATCTCATCAAACCAAACAACTTTCGTACTGCATGTCATAGGCTCCGCCAAACAGGAAGTTGGTTATTTAGGGTTTAGTATTCATATTTTTCGTCAAGGTTGTGGGGGCTTTTGGGGTCCTTAACATACTCAAAAACTCTTGAAAATTTGCGCACAGTTTGGAATCTGTGGCCTTTAGGAGCCTGCAGAGGCTGGGACCCGGGCGTGGCACAGGGGCTCTACGGCGCCACCTGGATCACAGTCAGAAATGTTGATGTATAGCTCACACATACTCACACATATGCATATGAAACTCAGTACACATACAGATCTCATCGTGCCGAACAACTTTCGTATTGCATGTCATAGGCTCCGCCCAACAGGAAGTCAGCTATTTAGAGTTATGTAAAAAGCGCATGCTCTGGAATTTGAAATACTTGTCATAGGTTTTTTTGCCGAATGCCACCAAATTCGGTCAACATGATCTCAAGACATTGGGGATGAAAAATTGCCAGGGGATTTTTGATATTTCGAACGGTTTGCTCGTGGCGAGGTGTTGAAATTATGGCGAGAAATGAGAAACAGGAAGTGTCTAATACCATCCACATACATTTCCTGATTTTAATCAAACTTCATCAGATTATTCTTTGTATGATGTCGATCGCATATATGTGACTATTAGGAGTCAAAGTTATAGCGCCACCAACTGGCAGCAGGAAGTGTGTCATTTTCAAAATGCTTTGAATTCAGCATCTTATTATTACTCAATTTGCTTCAAACTTCATCAGAATAATGTTAAAACACAGCCGATATAAATCTGCTGGGGGGATATTGATATCTAAAAATATTGTTGCCGTGGCAACATGTTAAACTGGAATACTTCTCAGGTGATTTTGAGGCATATAACATGCTTAGAATTTCATCAAACTCAGAACACATATCAGTATTTGTGATAACTAGACACTGGCAAAAGTTCATAAGAGGGCGTGGAAGAGGCAAAAGTGGGGGGGTTAGAATAAATTAATTCATACTCCTCCTCATACTACTCCATACTCCCTTTTCAACATGATGCCAATATACTGAGATGTTAAATTGTGAATGGGTTTAGGATAGCTTAAATGGTGTTGCCATAGAGATTTATTAAAGTAACATAAAAAAATACAATAGTTATTTTACTATATCTTTAAATTTTTTCATTCTAACTCTTCATAATTTTTCATATAAGTAGAAGTCCTCATTTGAAGGAAGCACAGTAAGTTTCATAGCTTTATCATTTTCAAGAGCCAGCATAAAATTAAAACTATCATAACTTATAAATCAAGCTTGCAATTCTTAGTACCAATAATGGCCACCAGATGGAGATATAGGATTACTTTTAAATAATTATTGTAGAAACGAGTATGATTTAAATCATTTATAGAAATCTTTCAAATAAAATAATATGTATTTTAGGAATTTTACTGATAAAAATGACCTTCACTTAATTAGAATAACAAGCTGAAGTATTGTGAACTGTATATTAAGAATAATTCTTTATAGGCTTTATGGACAGATACGTTTTGAGTGACTCTTGAAGGTTCAGCACCACATCCTCTTTTACCACTGTTTAAATAATTTATCTTACAGAACAGGTGCGAATGAATTTTGGATAGCTTGAATGGTTTTGTCGTGGTGATTTTTTGAAATAATAGTAAAAAAGGAACCAGTAAATGTCTTTTTATTTTTTTAAAGTGCAGCTTCTAAACACTTCAAAAAAAAAAAAAATGTACACATAGAAGACCAGTCATTCTGAGGCATATTTCCTCAGAATGACAGGTCTCATGACAATAGTTTCATGACTATACAACACTATATGGATGATAGAAAATTAAAAAACTATCATACATCTGATGTCACTCAGTCCCACTGTCACTGTGGGTAATGTGTGTGTGTGTGTGTATGTGTGTGTGTTAAGTGAATTAGGTGTGAAACTATCAGGGAGCATTTAGTCTCCAGCGCCAACATTTTACAGAACTGCCACTTTCCTGGAGTCTCCAGAATTACTCGGTGTCAGGCTCTCAGAGACTTAAGATTCCAAAAAATGATTTAATTCGAATACCATGAAGTATTGTGAAATACTATATATTAAGGCTTTATATATAGGCTTTATGAACAGATTAGAGTGACTCGTGAAGGACCAGCACCACCTCCTCTTGTCCGATAGTTTGAGGAATATATCTTCCAGAATCCAGGATTAAGATTTAGGAGCTCATTTTTATTCCACCTCCTTTCCTGAAAGTCTGTCTTGCAGAATTGACTAAAAATTAATCTTCACATTAATTCCTAATTATTTTGCAATTCTTTTTGTCAGTTCTTCTTGACCTGTTTTTCTCTTCCAGCTTTCCTGGACTATTGTATAGCACTCATAAATGGTTAAATAAAAAATAATGGTAGTTATTAAGATTGATATGGTTTGGAATTGGTAAAATGTGCTTGGAAAAAAATCACAATAAAACAATGTTTTAATGTTTAAGTTTGGAATATTAACTGACATGAATGAATGCTATATAAATATTGTTCATGTTAACATAATGTTTATAAATGGAATCTTATTGTAAAGTGTTACTAAAGTTATATATATATATATATATATATATATATATATATTGTTCTTTGAATGTGATTTTAAAGTCTAGATGATTCGGATTAACCCTTTAACTGCCATATCCTTTAAAACCTCACTGCCAGAGGGATATTGTGAATGCATGTGCCCGCTGGGCACAGTTTACCTGATGCCACCGGGGTGGCGATGGCATTGGTGGCTTGAGCCCGCCATCGCTGCTTGCAGCTATATTTAGGGCTCAAGCCCAAAGGGCGAGAGGCCTATTGTTTTCCTTAGGATTATTTTTTATTATTATTATTATTTATTTTTTTTTTTTTTTCCAACGTCTCGGGGGCTTTTGGGGCCCTTAACGTGCTTAAAAAGTCTTGAAAATTGGCACACAGATTGGAACCTGCGGCCATTAGGGCCGGGCAGAGACTGATACACGGGCGTGGCACAGGGGCTCTACAGCGCCCCCTGGAATATGGAGGGCCATATATCATACACTCTTGCTCGTAGACGTATGAAACTCGGTACACATATAAATCTCATCAATCCAAACAACTTTTGTATTGCATATCATAGGCTCCGCCCAACAGGAAGTTGGCTATTTAGGGTTTAGTATTCAAATTTTTCGTCAAAGTTGTGGGTGCTTTTGGGGTCCTTAACATACTCAAAAACTCTTGAAAATTTGCGCACACTTTGGAATCTGTGGCCTTTAGGAGCCTGCAGAGGCTGGGACCCGGGCGTGGCACAGGGGCTCTACGGCGCCACCTGGAACACAGTCAGAAATGTTGATGTATAGCTCACACATACTTGCACATATTCATAAGAAACTCAGTACACATATAGATCTCATTGTGCCGAAAAACTTGCGTATTGCATGTCATAGGCTCCACCCAACAGGAAGTCAGCTATTTAGAGTTATGTAAAAAGCGCATGCTCTGGAATTTGAAATACTTGTCATAGGTTTTTTTCTCGATTGCCGCCAAACTCGGTCAACATGATCTCAAGACACTGGGGATGAAAAATTGATTTTTGATATCTCAAACGGTTTGCTCGTGGCGAGGCGTTGAAATTATGGCGAGAAATGAGAAACAGGAAGTGTCTAATATCGTCCACATACATTTCCTGATTTTAATCAAACTTCATCAGATTATTCGTTGTATGATGTCGATCGCATATATGTGACTATTAGGAGTCAAAGTTATAGCGCCAGCAACTGGCAGAAGGAAGTGTGTCATTTTCAAAATGATTTGAATTCAGCATCTTATTATTACTCGATTTGCTTCAAACTTCATCAGAATAATGTTAAAACACAGCCGATATAAATCTGCTAGGGGGATATTGATATCTAAAAATATTGTTGCCGTGGCAACATGTCAAACTTGAATACTTCTCAAGTGATTTTAAGGCATATAACATGCTTAGAATTTCATCAAACTCAGAACACATATCAGTATTTATGATAACTAGACACTGGCAAAAGTTCATAAGAGGGCGTGGAAGAGGCACTCTATAGCGCCACCTTTTGTCAAAAGTGGGGGGTTAGTTTTAGTTACAGACACCAAACTCGGTACAAAAATTGTTCTTATCAAGACGGACAACTTTCTAATTCACAGTCATCAGCTACGATCAACAGGAAGTCAGCTATTTTGATTTGAATGTGGATTTTTTTTTACATTTAGCTGTGAATTAATGCATACTGCTCAGAGGAGAGTAACACTATACACACCAAACTTTGTCTACATGATGCCAAAACATTTTAAACAACTTAAATTGCCAAAGGATTTTGGATAGCTTGAACGGTTTTGTCATGGTGATTTTTTTAAATGACAGTAAAAATGAAATTATTAATTGTCCTGCATTTTTAAATTCCAAACACTTCAAAACCTTTTTTCATACAGAAAAAAAGTCATTCTGAATAAATATGGATAGTTTCACGACTTTACAACACTGTATGGATAACAGAAAATTAAAAAACTGTCAGACATCTCATCTCACTCTGTCCATCTGTTTGAGTATTATGTGCTGAGACTTACATTGTCTGAGAGAAAATGCGCCCCTACAGGTGCAATTCCTGAAAGGGAAATTCGACTGAAAGGGAGGAGACTCTCTTTTAGTTTCATTTTTAAATCGGTTAAAATACAAATAAATACTTAGATTTAATTCACACTGACAAGCTAAACCAACATATATGATTATTACCAGGTCAGGGCTCATTAATAATTGATGTGTGGTCAGTGATACGTGAGAAACACGAGAGATGAATCACTGCTCTGAGCAAGAGCGTGTGGAATGATGAGCTCAGAAAAAAACGAGTTTATTCTTGTTTTATAGCTTTTAAAATTAAAATATTAAAGCGATATTACACAATTCACCAATTAGAACACACCAGGAGCTAAATTCAGATGTTTTTGAACTGTTTGTGTGAAAATGAAATATTCGCGGCTGCCTATCTGAAATCACTGCCTCCGATCAGCGCGCACAGTGTCACAAGTTCAAAACAAACGAATTTATTCTTGTTTAAGAGCTTTTTCAAATAAAATATTGTCATAAATGCACACAATACACCCATTATAACACAACACGAGCTAAATGCAGGTGTTTGTGACCCGTTTAAGTGTGCAAGACTATTTGAAAGCGCGACTGGCAGAATAACATATATCTCTCGAGCTGCAGGATTCTGCCTTTCGTCGTAAGAACGAACACATCACGGACAAGATTATTTCAAAATACATAATAGCTTGGCGAATATAAACGAAAACAGCCACGTAGACATAAACTGTTGAGTATTAAATCTGAAGTGGATCTACTGGATTTGAATATTAAGTGACCGCATATACCAGCTGCTTCTGTCTTCAATTTTAATCTACATATAAAAAAGGAAACTCATTCATCTTGGCTGCTTTTTTAATGTGTGTACGTATTTATTTATTATTTTGCTCTAACAAGAATTAATCTATATTTAATTAAATCAATTACATTTTATTTTACATTTGATTTGTCCATTTCTGCATCTAAACGCCTAAAAACCTAAAACATGCTCTATTATACTATTGTTAGCAATTTCTTTATCGTCCAATTTATCTGGTGTACACACTTTTATTTTCATAATAAACTTGTTTCTTAGACTATACACAGTTACAGTGGTCTATAATAAATATTAACAGGTTTTATTCAAGCTGTTTAGAATGATTGCAGTAGGCTAATTTGTTTTTATGTAAATCCCAAAAAATAAATTAAATAAATAAAAAACATTGGAAAACAATAACTGTTGTACTTTTTTATACATTTTGTATAATTTCATAGTTTATGCATTATAGTTATAAAAACAAATAAATTTAGCCACTCACATAGAAATCTTAGGCCTTATCCTTTTCTGACAGTTTTAGGTTTTTTTTAAAAATCCTAAAAAACCTTATTTGTGCTGCAAATAATAATTTCAAACTCATTTGATACTGACCTCTGACATCCTGTGACATGATATTTATTTGAATTTACATAATCTCATGGATGTAACAGTAAATCTGTTCAGCTCACAGATCAAGACTAAGCTGTAATGCAAGCAGAACTTTCACAAATGCTTGTAGGTCAATAAAATCATTACAAAACACTTACAAATCATTTAAGGATTTGATAACACTGTAAAATAATGTCTAATTTGTTAAGATTAGCAAATGCATTAATAACACTTTATAATAACTGCACTCATTAGTAAATAGTCAGTTCATGCTTTATAAAGCCTTGTCCCAATATTAATAGTCATTAGTAAGCAGTTTATAAATACAGCTATAAATAGCTTGTTCTTGGTTTTATAAGCACATTTATTAAAAAGGAGAGTAAAGGGTCAGTTATCTTCCTATGAAAAATAAAAAAATTAAAATAAACAAACAACAACACAGATTGATACAGAACTAAGAAATGTTATTGTGGATTTATGATAAACTCAGCCTGTAAATGAATTCATACTCCTCCTCATACTACTCCATACTCCTTTTTCAACATGATGCCAATATACTGAGATGTTAAAATGTGAATGGGTTTAGGATAGCTTAAATGGTGTTGCCATAGAGATTTATTAAAGTAACATAAAAAATACAATAGTTATTTTACTATATCTTTAAAGTTTTTCATGCTAACTCTTCATAATTTTTTATATAAGTAGAAGTCCTCATTTGAAGGAAGCACAGTAAGTTTCATAGCTTTATCATTTTCAAGAGCCAGCATAAAATTAAAACTATCATAACTTATAAATCAAGCTTGCAATTCTTAGTACCTATAATGGCCACCAGAGGGAGCTATAGGATTACTTTTAAATAATTATTGTAGAAACAAGTATGATTTAAATAATTTATAGAAATCTTTCAAATAAAATAATATGTATTTTAGGAATTTTACTGATAAAATGACCCTCACTTAATTAGAATAACAAGCTGAAGTATTGTGAACAGTATATTAAGAATAATTCTTAATAGGCTTTATGGACAGATACGTTTTAAGTGACTCTTGAAGGTTCAGCACCACATCCTCTTTTACCACTGTTTAAAGAATTAATCTTACAGAACAGGTGTGAATGAATTTTGGATAGCTTGAATGGTTTTGTCGTGGTGATTTTTTGAAATAATAGTAAAAAAGGAACCAGTAAAAAAAAGTGCAGCTTCTAAACACTTCAAAAAAATGTACACATAGAAGACAAGTCATTCTGAGGAAATATGCATAGTTTCATGACTATACAACATTATATGGATGACAGAAAATTAAAAAACATACATCTGATGTCACTCTGTCCCTCTGTCACTGTGTGTGTGTGTTTTAAGTGAATTAGGTGTGAAACTATCAGTGAGCATTTAGTCTCCAGCGCCAACATTTTACAGAACTGCCACTTTCCTGGAGTCTCAGAATTACAATGTGTCAGGTTCTGAGAGATCTAAGATTCCAAAAAAATATTTAATTAGAATACCATGAAGTATTGTGAAATACTATATATTAAGACTTTATATATAGGCTTAATGAACAGATTAGACTGACTCGTGAAGGAACAGCACCACCTCCTCTTGTTTGATGGTTTGAGGAATATATCTTCCAGAATCCGGGATTAAGATTTAGGAGCTCATTTTTATTCCACCTCCTTTACTGAAAGTCTGTCTTGCAGAATTGACTAAAAATTAATCTTCACATTAATTCCTAATTCTTTTGCAATTCTTTTGTCAGTTCTTCTTGACCTGTTTTTCTCTTCCAGCTTTCCTGGACTATTGTATAGCACTCATAAATGATTAAATAAAAAATAATGGTAGTTATTAAGATTGATATGGTTTGGAATTGGTAAAATGTGCTTGGAAAAAAATCACAATAAAACAATGTTTTAATGTTTAAGTTTGGAATATTAACTGACATGAATGAATGCTATATAAATATTGTTCATGTTAACATAATGTTTATAAATGAAATCTTATTGTAAAGTGTTACTAAAGTTATATATATATATATATATATATATATATATATATATTGTTCTGTGAATGTGATTTTAAAGTCTAGATGATTCGGATTAACCCTTTAACTGCCATATCAAGTTCAAGTTCAAGTTCAAGTTCAATTTATTTGTATAGCGCATTTACAACAGCCTCCTGGCTGACCAAAGTGCTTTAACATAAGAGCAAGAATTTTACACATACATAAAAATAGACCAGACAAAAAATTTAAAACCACCCATTTCAAAATGTAGCATAACACAGTAGTCAGTACACTAAGGAAAATAAAAAAGTTTTTAGCAAAGATTTAAAAATAGACAAGGAAGGGGCCAGTCTGATCTCTAAAGGCAGGGTATTCCAGAGTCGTGGCCCAGCCACTGCAAATGCACGCTCCCCTCTACGCTCCCCTCTATCCTTTAAAACCTCACTGCCAGAGGGATATTGTGAATGCATGTCCCCGCTGGGCACAGTTTACCTGATGCCACCGGGGTGGTGATGGCATTGGTGGCTTGAGCCCGCCATCGCTGCTTGCAGCTATATTTAGGGCTCAAGCCCGAAGGGGCGAAGAGCCCTATTGTTCTTCTAAGGATTATTCTTCTTCTTATTATTATTTTTTTTATTTTTTATTAAACCTTCCGGGGGTTTTTGGAGGCCTTAACATGCTCAAAAACTCTTGAAAATTGGCACACACATTGGAATCTGCGGCCATCAGGACGCCACAGAGACTGGGACCCGGGCGTGGCACAGGGACTCTACAGCGCCCCCTGGAACACAGTCAGAAATCTTGAACCATAGCTCACACACACTTTCATGTATTTATATGAAACTCAGTACACTTATAGATCTCATTGAGCCGAGCAACTTTCGCACTCTATGTCATAGGCTCCGCCCAACAGGAAGTCAGCTATTTAGGGCTGTTTATAAAAAGCATGCTCTGGAATTTGATATACTTGTCATAGGTCTTTTACTTGATTGCCACCAAACTCGGTCAACATGATCTCAAGACATTGGGGATGGAAAATTGCGAGGGGATTTTTGATATCTCGAACGGTTTGCCCGTGGCGAGGCGTTGAAATTATGGCGAGAAATGAGAAACAGGAAATGTCTAATAACATCCACATACATTTCCTGAATTTGATCAAACTTCATTGGTTTGTTCGTTGTATGATACTGATCGTATATATGTGACTATTAAGAGTCAACATTATAGCGCCACCAACTGGCAGCAGGAAGTGTGCCATTTTCCAAATGCTTTGAATTCAGCATCTTATTTTTACTCTATTTACTTAAAACTTCATCAGAATAATGACAAAACACGGCCGATGTAAATCTGTTGTGGGGATATTGATATCTGATATAGTGTTGCCATGGCAACGTGTCAAACTTGAATGTTCTGTTATGGTGAGTTTGAGGCAGACAACAAGCTCAGATTTACATAAAACTCAAAACACATATCAGTATTAGTGATAGCTAGACAATGGCAAAAGCTTTTAAAAGGGCGTGAAGGAGGCACTCTATAGCGCCACCTTTTGTCAAAAGTGGGGGGGTTAGTTTTAGCTACAGACACCAAACTTGGTACATAAATTGTTCTTTTCAAGACGGACAACTTTCTAATTCACAGTCATCAGCTACGACCAACAGGAAGTCGGCTATTTTGATTTGAATATTTAAATTGAGCTCTGATTTAATGCATACTCCTCACAGGGGAAGTACACTATACACACCAAACTTTGTCTACATGAAGAAAAACCATTGAGGAACTTAAATTGCGAACGGATTTTGGTTAGCTTGAACGGTTTTGTCGTGGTGAATTTTTGAAATGACAGTAAAAAGGGAAACATTAATTGTCTTGTATGTTTAAATTGCAGCTTCCAAACACTTCAAAGCATTTTTTTATACAAAGATCAAATCATTCTGAGGAAATATGCATAGTTTCACGACTTTACAACACTGTATGGATAAAAGAAAATTAAAAAACTGTCAGACTTCTCAACTGACATGATCTCACTCTGGCCACCCTGTCTGTGTGAGGGAAGGGAGGGGGAGAGGGAGGGGGAGTGTGAGGGGGTTGGTGACTGTGACAGTGTGTGTGGACTGTAGGGAGGGGCTGTCTGGCAGAGAGAGAGACAGAGAGACCTAATCATCCCTTTAATAATCAGGAAAAAAAAAATCTGTATTTTAAATTGTTATTGTTTTTGTTGTTGCTAATGGTGGTGTTTTTTCCTTTCATTACAGGTTAAGAAATCTCTTAGGCCTTATCCTTTTCTGACAGTTTTAGGGATTTAAAAACATCCTAAGAACCCTAATTTGTGCTGCAAATAATAATTTCAAACTCATTTGATACTGACCTATGACAACCTGTGACGTGACATGACATTTATTAATCTCATGGATGTAACAGTAAAACTCTTCAACTGACAGATAAAGCTGCAATGCAAGCAAAACTATTTCACAAATGCTTATAGGTCATTAAAATCATTACAAAACACTAATACATTATTTAAGGATTTGGTAACACTGTAAAATAATGTCTAATTTGTTAACATTATGCAGTATAACATAGTATGCAGTCTTCGTAGGGCACCAACTCCCAGAGGGGGCACCATCCCAGTTGCTCAAAAAAAAAAAAAAAAAAAAAAAAACATGCGTCATTCTCCCATCCGCGCTCGCGACCGCTCACACCTCATGTTTGCGGCTGAATGTTCGTAATTGATGGATGGACATCTATGCCTGGGTATAGGACATCAGCAATCCGGCACAGAGAAAAGAAAACTAAAGAAAATAAAACAGGCATAAAGTTGTCTTGACATTGGACTTTCTAGAGTCTCAAATTTAGGGCCGGTCTCTAAAGTTACATGTGATATTGTTATACACTTTTCTAACGTCAGTAGCATTTGAAGAGAATGACTTACAGTCATAAAAACAACTGTAATTGTTCATCTAGGTGACAGCTATAATGCACAATTAAATTGAATGTTTGATATTTATTACAACAAACTGTAAGTCATATGTAAATTATGCAACTTTTTCACATGGGCTCAAATGCAAATTTGAAGCTCAATAGCATTTGAGAAGAAAGACTTGCAGTCACAAAGCAATTGTAATGTGTTCATATAGGTGTCAGCTACAATGCACACCTTATACATTTTTTATAAATATTAAAATAAAGTGTTACTAAAGTTATATATATTGTTCTGTGTATGTGATTTCAAAGTCTAGATTGGTCGGATTAACCCTTTAACTGCCGCATCCCTTAAAACTGATTGTCAGAGGGTTACTGTAAATGCTTATGCCCGCTGGGCACAGTTATCCTGATGCCACCGGGGTGGCGTTGCACTGATGGCTTGAGCCCGACATCGCTGCTTGCAGCTATATTTAGGGCTCAAGCCTGGAGGGCGAGAGCCCTATTGTTTTCCTTAGGATTATTTGTTATTATTATTATTATTATTATTATTTATTATTATTATTTTTCTTCAAGGTTTCGGGGGCTTTTGGGGCCCTTAACATGCTTAAAAAGTCTTGAAAATTGGCACACACATTGGAACCTGCGGCCATTAGGGCCGGGCAGAGACTGATACACGGGCGTGGCACAGGGGCTCTACAGCGCCCCCTGGAATATGGAGGGCCATATATCATACATACTTGCACATAGACATACGAAACTCGGTACACATATAGAACTCATCAATACAAACAACTTTCGTATTGCATATCATAGGCTCCGCCCAACAGGAAGTTGGCTATTTGGGGTTTATTATTCATATTTGTCGTCAAAGTTGTGGGGGCTTTTGGGGTCCTTAACATACTCAAAAACTCTTGAAAATTTGCGCACGCTTTGGAATCTGTGGCCTGAAGGAGCCTGCAGAGGCTGAGACCTGGGCGTGGCACAGGGGCTCTACGGCGCCCCCTGGATCACAGTTATAAATGTTGATGTATAGCTCACACATACTTGCACGTATTAATATGAAACTCAGTACACATATAGATCTCATCGTGCCGAACAACTTTCGTATTGCATATCATAGGCTCCGCCCAACAGGAAGTCAGCTATTTAGAGTTATGTAAAAAGCGCATGCTCTGGAATTTGAAATACTTGTCATAGGTTTTTTACTCGATTGCCGCCAAACTCGGTCAACATGATCTCAAGACATTGGGGATGAAAAATTGCCAGGGGATTTTTGATATCTCAAACGGTTTGCTCGTGGCGAGGCTTTGAAATTATGGCGAGAAATGAGAAACAGGAAGTGTCTAATACCATCCACATACATTTCCTAATTTTAATCAAACTTCATCAGATTATTCATTGTATGATGTCGATCGCATATATGTGACTATTAGGAGTCAAAGTTATAGCGCCACCAAGTGGCAGCAGGAAGTGTGTCATTTTCAAAATGCTTTGAATTCAGCATCTTATTTTTACTCGATTTGCTTCAAACTTCATCAGAATAATGTTAAAACACAGCCGATATAAATCTGCTGGGGGGATATTGATATCTAAAAATATTGTTGCCGTGGCAACATGTCAAACTGGAATACTTCTCAGGTGATTTTGAGGCATATAACATGCTTAGAATTTCATCAAACTCAGAACACATATCAGTATTAGTGACAGCTAGACACTGGCAAAATTTCATAAGAGGGCGTGGAAGAGGCACTCTATAGCGCCACCTTTTGTCAAAAGTGGGGGGGTTAGTTTTAGCTACAGACACCAAACTCAGTACAAAAATTGTTCTTATCAAGACGGACAACTTTCTAATTCACAGTCATCAGCTACGACCAACAGGAAGTCGGCTATTTTGATTTGAATGTGGATTGTTTTTTACATTTAGCTGTGAATTAATGCATACTGCTCAGAGGAGAGTAACACTATACACACCAAACTTGGTGTACATGTTGAAAAAACATTGAGGAACTTAAATTGTGAATGGGTTTTGGATAGCTTGGATGGTTTTGTCGTGGGGATTTTTTAAAATGACAATAAAGATGGAATTATTAATTTTCCTGCATTTTTAAATTCCAAACACTTCAAAACCTTTTTTCATAAAGAAAAAAAGTTATTCTGAGTAAATATGCATAGTTTCATGACTTTACAACACTGTATGGATAACAGAAAATTAAAAAACTGTCAGACATCTCATATCACTCTGTCCCTCTGTTTGAGTGTGTGTGCTTAGACTTCCATTGTCTGAGAGAAATAGCGCCCCTACAGGTGCAATTACCGGAATAAAAAAGGGAGGAGACTGTCTTTTGGTTTCGATTTTAAATCGGTTAAAATACAAATAAATACTTGGATTTAATTCACACTGACAAGCTAAACCAACATATATGATTATTATAAGGTCAGGGCTCATTAATAATTGATGTGTGGTCAGTGATACGTGAGAAACACGAGAGATGAATCACCGCTCTGAGCAGGAGCGTGTGGAATGATGAGCTCAGAAAAAAACGAGTTTATTCTTGTTTTATAGCTATTAAAAATAAAGTATTGCAGCGATATCACACAATTCACCAATTAGAGCACACCAAGAGCTAAATTAAGATGTTTTTGAACTGTTTGTGTGAAAATGAAATATTCGCGGCTGCCTATATGAAATCACTGCCTCCGATCAGCGCGCACAGTGTCACAAGTTCAAAACAAACGAATTTATTCTTGTTTAAGAGCTTTTCAAAATAAATTATTGCCATAAATGCACACAATACATCCATTATAACACTACACGAGCTAAATGCAGGTGTTTGTGACCCGTTTAAGTGCGCAAGACTATTTGAAAGCGCTACTGGCAGAATAACATTTCTCTCTCGAGCTGCAGGATTCTGCCTTTCGTCGTAAGAACGAAGACATCACGGACAAGATTATTTCAAAATACATAATAGCTTGGCTAATATAAACGAAAACAGCCACGTGAACATAAACTGTTGAGAAATAAATCTGAAGTGGATCTATTGGATTTTAATATTAAGTGACCGCATATACCAGCTGCTTCTGTCTTCAATTTTAATCTATATAAAAAATTAAACTCATTCATCTTGGCTGCTTTTTTAATGTGTGTACGTATTTATTTATTATTTTGCTCTAACAAGACTTAATCTATATTTAATTAAATCAATTACATTTGATTTTACATTTGATTTGTCCATTTCTGCATCTAAACGCCTAAAAACCTAAAACATGCTCTATTATACTATTGTTAGCAATTTCTTTATCGTCCAATTTATCTGGTGTACACACTTTATTTTCATAATAAACTCGTTTGTTAGATTATACACAGTTATAGTGGTCTATAATAAATATTAACAGGTTTTATTCAAGCTGTTTAGAATGATTGCCATAGGCTAATTTTTTAAAATGTAAATCCCAAAAAAAAAAAAAAAAAATGTAAATAAATAAAAAACATTGGAAAAGAATAACTTGTACTTTTTTATACATTTTGTATAGTTTCATAGTTTATGCATTATAGTTATAAAAACAAACAAATTTAGCCACTCACATAGAAATCTTAGGCCTTATCCTTTTCTGACAGTTTTAGGGATTTTTAAAAATCCTAAAAAACCTTATTTGTGCTGCAAATAATAATTTCAAACTAATTTGATACTGACCTCTGACATCCTGTGACATGATATTTATTTGAATTTACATAATCTCATGGATGTAACAGTAAATCTGTTCAGCTCACAGATCAAGACTAAGCTGTAATGTAAGCAGAACTTTCACAAATGCTTTTAGGTCAATAAAATCATTACAAAACACTTACAAATCATTTAAGGGATTTGATAACACTGTAAAATAATGTCTAATTTGTTAACATTAGCAAATGCATTGATAACACTTTATAATAACTGCACTCATTAGTAAATAGTCAGTTCATGCTTCATAAAACCTTGTCCCAATATTAATAGTCAGTAGTAAGCAGTTTATAAATACAGCTATAAATAGCTCATTTATTAAAAAGGAGAGTAAAGGGTCAGTTATCTTCCTATGAAAAATAAAAAAATAAAAATAAACAAACAACAACACTGATTGATACAGAACTCAGAAATGTTATTGTGGATTTATGATAAACTCAGCCTGTAAATGAATTCATTCTCCTCCAAGAAGACACAAGTAGTTCACACCGAACTTTTTTAACATGAAGCCATATACTGAAGATGTTAAATTGCGAATGGGTTTAGGATACCTTAAATGGTGTGGCCATAGAGATTTATTAAAGTAACATAAAAAAATACCATAGTTATTTTACTATATCTTTAAAATTTTTAATTCCAACTCTTCATAATTTTTTATATACCTAGAAGTCATCATTTGAAGGAAGCACAGTAAGTTTCATAGCTTTATCATTTTCAAGAGCCAGCATAAAATTAAAACTATCATAACATATAAATCAAGCTGGCAATTCTTAGTACCAATAATGGCCACCAGATGGAGCTATAGGATCACTTTTAAATAATTATTGTAGAAACAAGTATGATTTAAATCATTTATAGAAATCTTTCAAAGAAAAATAATATGAATTTTATGTATTTTACTGATAAAATGACCCTCACTTAATTAGAACAACATGCTGAAGTATTGTGAACTGTATATTAAGAATAATTCTTTATAGGCTTTATGGACAGATAAGTTTTGAGTGACTCTTGAAGGATCAGCACCACATCCTCTTTTACCACTGTTTAAAGAATGTATCTTACAGTACAGGTGCGGATGAATTTTGAATAGCTTGAATGGTTTTGTCGTGGTGATTTTTTGAAATAACAGTAAAAAAGTAACCAGTAAATGTCTTTTATTTTTTTAAGTGCAGCTTCTAAACACTTCAAAAAAATGTACACATAGAAGACAAGTCATTCTGAGGAAATATGCATAGTTTCATGACTATACAACACTATATGGATGATAGAAAATTAAAAAACTATCATACATCTGATGTCACTCTGTCCCTCTGTCACTGTGGGTAATGTGTGTGTGTGTGTGTGTGTGTGTGTGTGTATGTGTGTGTGTGTGTGTGTGTTAAGTGAATTAGGTGTGAAACTATCAGGGAGCATTTAGTCTCCAGCGCCAACATTTTACAGAACTGCCACTTTCCTGGAGTCTCAGAATTACTCGGTGTCAGGTTCTGAGAGATCTAAGATTCCAAAAAATGATTTGATTAGAATACCATGAAGTATTGTGAAATACTATATATTAAGACTTTATATATAGGCTTTATGAACAGATTAGAGTGACTCATGAAGGACCAGCACCACCTCCTCTTGTCCGATGGTTTGAGGAATATATCTTCCAGAATCCGGGATTAAGATTTAGGAGCTCATTTTTATTCCACCTCCTTTCCTGAAAGTCTGTCTTGCAGAATTGACTAAAAATTAATCTTCACATTAATTCCTAATTATTTTGCAATTATTTTTGTCAGTTCTTCTTGACCTGTTTTTTTTTTTCTTCTTCTTTTCTGACCTCATGACCCAGTCAGCATTTTTGTACAATGGTCAAGTCTTAACTTATCCATTTCTGTATTGCATTTGTGTTTGATATTTCTCATGGGTATTTCATAATTTTCGACTTTGAGTTAAAACAGTTTGAGTTAAAACTCTTTTTTAGCGCATTTCATCTGTAAAAGAAAACAGCCTAATAATTCTGCACATGAATATAAGGAGTTTTTCTCTTCCAGCTTTCCTGGAATATTGTATAGCACTCATAAATGATTAAATAAAAAATAATGGTAGTTATTAAGATTGATATGGTTTGGAATTGGTAAAATGTGCTTGGAAAAAAATCACAATAAAACAATGTTTTAATGTTTAAGTTTGGAATATTAACTGACATAAATTAATGCTATATAAATATTGTTCATGTTAACATAATGTTTATAAATGAAATCTTATTGTAAAGTGTTACTAAATATATATATATATGTTTGGGGAATATATATATATATATATTGTTCTGTGAATGTGATTTTAAAGTCTAGATGATTCGGATTAACCCTTTAACCGCCATATCCTTTAAAACGTCACTGCCAGAGGGATATTGTGAATGCATGTGCCCGCTGGGCACAGTTTACCTGATGCCACCGGGGTGGCGATGGCATTGGTGGCTTGAGCCCGCCATCGCTGCTTGCAGCTATATTTAGGGCTCAAGCCCGAAGGGGCGAAGAGCCCTATTGTTCTTCTAAGGATTATTCTTGTTATTATTATTTTTATTTTTTATTAAACCTTCCGGGGTGTTTTGGGGGCCTTAACATGCTCAAAAACTCTTGAAAATTGGCACACACATTGGAATCTGCGGCCATCAGGACGCCGCAGAGGCTGGGACCCGGGCGTGGCACAGGGGCTCTACAGCGCCCCCTGGAAGACAGTCAGAATTCTTGAACCATAGCTCACACACACTTGCATGTATTTATATCAAACTCGGTACACTTATAGATCTCATTGAGCCGAACAACTTTCACACTTTATGTCATAGGCTCCGCCCAACAGGAAGTCAGCTATTCAGGGCTGTTTAAAAAAAGCATGCTCTGGAATTTGAAATACTCCTCTGAGGTTTTCAACCCGTTCGCCACGAAACTCGGTGAACATGATCTCAAGACATTGAGGATGAAAAATTGCGAGGGGATTTTTGATATCTCGAACGGTTTGCCCGTGGCGAGGCATGGAACTTATGGCGAGAAATGAGAAACAGGAAATGTCTAATAACATCCACATACATTTCCTGAATTTGATCAAACTTCATGGGTTTGTTCGTTGTATGATACCGATGGTATATATGTGGCTATTAAGAGTCAACGTTATAGCGCCACCAACTGGCAGCAGGAAGTGTGTCATTTTCCAAATGCTTTGAATTCAGCATCTTATTTTTACTCGATTTACTTAAAACTTCATCAGAATAATGACAAAACACGGCCGATGTAAATCTGTTGTGGGGATATTGATATCTGATATAGTGTTGCCATGGCAACGTGTCAAACTTGAATGTTCTGTTATGGTGAGTTTGAGGCAGACAACAAGCTCAGATTTACATGAAACTCAAAACACATATCAGTATTAGTGATAGCTAGACAATGGCAAAAGCTTTTAAAAGGGCGTGAAGGAGGCACTCTATAGCGCCACCTTTTGTCAAAAGTGGGGGGGTTAGTTTTAGCTACAGACACCAAACTTGGTACATAAATTGTTCTTTTCAAGACGGACAACTTTCTAATTCACAGTCATCAGCTACGATCAACAGGAAGTCGGCTATTTTGATTTGAATGTGTATTTTTGAGATTTTACAGTTGTGAATTAATGAATACTCCTCACAGGGGAAGTACACTATACACACCAAACGTTGTCTACATGAAGAAAAAACATCGAGGAACTTAAATTGCGAACAGATTTTGGTTAGCTTGAACGGTTTTGTCGTGGTGATTTTTTGAAATGACAGTAAAAAGTGAAACATTAATCGTCTTGTATTTTTAAATTGCAGCTTCCAAACCTTTAAAAAACATTTTTAATTTAGAAAACCAGTGATTCTGAGGAAATATGCATAGTTTCATGACTTTACAGCACTGTATGATTAAAAGAAAATTAAAAAACTGTCAGACATCTGATCTCACTCTGTCACTCTGTGTGCTGACTCTGTGTGTGTGTGTGAGTGTGAGTGGGGGAGGGGTGTGAGCTGAGTGGCAGACAGACAGAGAGAGAGAGAGAGAGAGAGAGAGACTTAAACATCTCTTTAATCACCAGAAAAAAAACTGTATTTTAAATAGTTATTTTTTTGTTGTTGTTGCTAATTGTGCTGTTATCATTACATCTTAAGAAATATCTTAGGCCTTATCCTTTTCTGACAGTTTCAGGGATTAAAAAAAATCCTAAAAAACCTTATTTGTGCTGCAAATAATAATTTCAAACTCATTTGATACTGACCTCTGTCACCCTGTGACATGACATTTATTTGAATTTACATAATCTCAAGGATGTAACAGTAAAACTGTTCAGCTCACAGATGAAGACTAAGCTTTAATGCAAGCAGAACTATTTCACAAATGCTTATAGGTTAATGAAATCATAACAAAACACTTTTAAATTATTTAAGGATTTGGTAACACTTTAAAATAATGTCTCAATTGTTAACATTAGTAAATGCATTGGTAACACTTCATAATAGCTGCAATTCTTAGCTAAGCATTAGTAAATAGCCAGTTCATGCTTTATATAGCCTTCTCCCAAAATTAATATTTTAGTAAGCATTTTATAAATACAGCTATAATTAAATTGTTCATGGTTTATATGCACATTTATTTTGAGGAGATTAAAGGCTGTAATCTCCCTAAAAAAAATGTAAAATAAAAAATAAAATAAATAAAATAAACAAACACAGAACTCATAAATATTTATTTCAAGATGCAATAAAAGAAAACTGTACACTTGAATTTATATATATATATATATATATATATATATATATATATATATATACACACACAATTGCATAAGTTTATATTTAAAAATGTTTAGCAAGTGTACAGCTAATAATAATAATAATGCATTTTATTTAGTTTTAGCTACAGACACCAAACTCGGTACTTAAATTGTTCTTATCAAGACGGACAACTTTCTAATTCACAGTCATAAGCTACGATCAACAGGAAGTCAGCTATTTTGATTTGAATGTGTATTTTTGAGATTTTACAGTTGTGAATTAATGCATACTCCTCACATGGGAAGTACACTATACACACCAAACTTTGACTACATGAAGAAACAACATCGAGGAACTTAAATTGCGAACGGATTTTGGTTAGCTTGAACGGTTTTGACGTGGTGATTTTTTGAAATGACAGTAAGAAGGGAAACATTAATTGTATTGTATGTCTAAATTGCAGCTTCCAAACACTTCAAGGCATGTTTTCATACAGAGATCAAATCATTATGAGGAAATATGCATAGTTTCATGACTTTACAACACTGTATGGATAAAAGAAAAGAAAAAACTGTCAGACTTCTCAACTGACATGATCTCACTCTGGCCACTCCGTCTGTGTGAGGAAAGGGAGGGGGAGAGGGAGGGGGAGTGTGAGTGTGAGGGGGTTGATGACTGTGAATCTTTGGTGACTGACAGTGTGTGTGGATTGTAGGGAGGGGCTGTCTGGCAGAGAGAGAGAGAGAGAGAGAGAGAGAGAGAGACCTAATCATTCCTTTAATAATCAGGAAAAAAAATCTATATTTTAAATTGTTATTGTTTTTGTTGTTGCTAATGGTGGTGTTTTTTTCCTTTCATTACAGGTTAAGAAATCTCTTAGGCCTTATCCTTTTCTGACAGTTTTTGGGATTTAAAAACATCCTAAGAAGCCTTATTTGTGCTGCAAATTATAATTTCAAACTCATTTGATACTGACCTATGACAACCTGTGACATGACATGACATTTATTAATCTCATGGATGTAACAGTAAAACTCTTCAACTGACAGATTAAGCTGCAATGCAAGCAAAACTATTTCACAAATGCTTATAGGTCATTAAAATCATTACAAAACACTAATAAATTATTAAAGGGTTTGGTAACACTGTATAATAATGTCTAATTTGTTAACATTAGTAAATGCATTGGTAACACTTTATAATAACTGCACTCATTAGCTAAGCATTAGTAAATAGTTCATGATTATAAAGCCTTTTCCCTTAATAATAGTCATTATTAAGCAGGAATACATCTCTAATTACAGTGTTCTTGGTTTAAAAGCACATATATTACAAAGGAGATTAAAGTTTCAGTTGTCTTATAAAATAAATCAATAAACACAACCCAGTTTGATTCAGAATTCAGAAATATTTATTTCAAGATGCAATAAAAGGAAACTGTACACTTGAAAAGGTTTTGAGCGATTCTTGAAGGACTAGCATCACCTTCACTTGTACGATGGTTTGAGGAATATATCTTCCAGATAGTACCGCCGCTCCCTATATGCAGAGTATGCAGTCTTCGTAGAGCACCAACTCCCAGAGGGGGCACCAGTTGCTCAAAAAAAACAAAACAAATATGCGCCATTCTCCCATCCGCGTTCGCGACCACTCAATAGCATTTGAGAAGAAAGACTTGTAGTCACAAAACAATTGTAATGTGTTCATATAGGTGTCAGCTACAATGCACACCTTATACATTTTTTATACATTTTAAAATAAAGTGTTACTAAAGTTATATATATTGTTCTGTGTATGTGATTTCAAAGTCTAGATTGGTCGGATTAACCCTTTAACTGCCACATCCCTTAAAACTTGATTGTCAGAGGGTTACTGTAAATGCTTATGCCCGCTGGGCACAGTTTTCCCGATGCCACCAGGGTGGCGTTGCACTGATGGCTTGAGCCCGACATCGCTGCTTGCAGCTATATTTAGGGCTCAAGCCCGAAGGGGCGAAGAGCCCTATTGTTCTTCTAAGGATTATTCTTCTTCTTATTATTATTTTTTTTATTTTTTATTAAACCTTCCGGGGGTTTTTGGAGGCCTTAACATGCTCAAAAACTCTTGAAAATTGGCACACACATTGGAATCTGCGGCCATCAGGACGACACAGAGACTGGGACCCGGGCGTGGCACAGGGGCTCTACAGCGCCCCCTGGAACACAGTCAGAAATCTTGAACCATAGCTCACACACACTTTCATGTATTTATATGAAACTCAGTACACTTATAGATCTCATTGAGCCGAACAACTTTCGCACTCTATGTCATAGGCTCCGCCCAACAGGAAGTCAGCTATTTAGGGCTGTTTAGAAAAAGCATGCTCTGGAATTTGATATACTTGTCATAGGTCTTTTACTTGATTGCCACCATACTCGGTCAACATGATCTCAAGACATTGGGGATGGAAAATTGCGAGGGGATTTTTGATATCTCGAACGGTTTGCCCGTGGCGAGGCGTTGAAATTATGGCGAGAAATGAGAAACAGGAAATGTCTAATAACATCCACATACATTTCCTGAATTTGATCAAACTTCATTGGTTTGTTCGTTGTATGATACTGATCGTATATATGTGACTATTAAGAGTCAACATTATAGCGCCACCAACTGGCAGCAGGAAGTGTGTCATTTTCCAAATGCTTTGAATTCAGCATCTTATTTTTACTCTATTTACTTAAAACTTCATCAGAATAATGACAAAACACGGCCGATGTAAATCTGTTGTGGGGATATTGATATCTGATATAGTGTTGCCATGGCAACATGTCAAACTTGAATGTTCTGTTATGGTGAGTTTGAGGCAGACAACAAGCTCAGATTTACATGAAACTCAAAACACATATCAGTATTAGTGATAGCTAGACAATGGCAAAAGCTTTTAAAAGGGCGTGAAGGAGGCACTCTATAGCGCCACCTTTTGTCAAAAGTGGGGGGGTTAGTTTTAGCTACAGACACCAAACTTGGTACATAAATTGTTCTTTTCAAGATGGACAACTTTCTAATTCACAGTCATCAGCTACGACCAACAGGAAGTCGGCTATTTTGATTTGAATATTTAAATTGAGCCCTGATTTAATGCATACTCCTCACAGGAAATGTTCACTATACTCACCAAACTTTGTCTACATGTTGAAAAAACATTGAGGAACTTAAATTGCGAACGGATTTTGGTTAGCTTGAACGGTTTTGCCGTGGTGATTTTTTGAAATGACAGTAAAAAGGGAATCATTAATTGTCTTGTATTTTTAAATTGCAGCTTCCAAACACTTAAAAAAAAAATCATACAGAGATCAAATCATTCTGAGGACATATGCATAGTTTCATGACTTTACAACACTGTATGATTAAAAGAAAATTAAAAAACTGTCAGACATCTCAACTCACTCTGTCCCTCTGTTTGAGGAATGTATGTGTGCTGACTGAGTGTGTGTGTGTGTGTGTCTGTGAGTGGGGGATGGGCATGAGCTGAGTGGCAGACACAATGAGAGAGAGAAAGAGAGAGAAAAAGAGAGAGAGAGAGAGACTTAATCATCTCTTTAATCACCAGAAAAAAAATGTATTTTAAATTGTTATTTTTTGTTGCTTTTGCTAACATTGCTGTTTTCATTACAGCTTAAGAAATCTCTTAGGCCTTATCCTTTTCTGACAGTTTCAGGAATTAAAAACAAAATTCTAAAAATACTTATTTGTGCTGCAAATAATAATTTCAATCTCATTTGATACTGACCTATTCCATCCTGTGACTTGACATTTATCTTAATTTACATAATCTCATGGATGTAACAGTAAAACTGTTCAGCTCACAGATGAAGACTAAGCTGTAATGCAAGCAGAACTTTCACAAATGCTTATAAGTCATTAAAGGATTTTATAACACTGTAAAATAATGTCTAATTTGTTAACATTAGTAAATGCATTGGTAACACTTTATTATAACTGCACTCCTTAGTAAATAGTCAGTTCATGCTTTATAAAGTTTTGTCCCAACTTAAATAGTCATTAATAAGCAGCTTATAAATACAGCTATAAATAGCTTGATCTTGGTTTATAAGCACATTTATTAAAAAGGAGAGTAAAGGGTCAGTTATCTTCCTATGAAAAATAAAAAAATGAAAATAAACAAACAACAACACAGATTGATACAGAACTCAGAAATTCTATTGTGGATTTATGATCAAATCAGCCTGTAAATGAATCATACTCCTCCAAGAAGACACAAGTAGTTCACACCAAACTTTTTCAACATGATGCCAATATACTGAAGATGTTAAATTGCGAATGGGTTTAGGATACCTTAAATGGTGTGGCCATACCGATTTATTAAAGTAACATAAAAATATACAATAGTTATTTTACTATATCTTTAACATTCTTCATTCCAACTCTTCATAATTTTTTATATACGTAGAAGTCATCATTTGAAAGAAGCACAGCAAGTTTCATAGCTTTATCATTTTCAAGAGCCAGCTTAAAATTAAAACTATCATAACATATAAATCAAGCTTGCAATTCTTAGTACCAATAATGGCCTTTTTTTAATCTTTCAAAGAAAAATAATATGTATTTTACTGATAAAATGAATCTCACTTAATTAGAATAATATGCTGAAGTATTGTGAAATACTGTGTATTAAGAATAATTCTTTATAGGCTTTATGGACACATAAGTTTGGAGTGACTCTTGAAGGATCAGCACCACATCCTCTTTTACCACTGTTTAAAGAATTTATCTTACAGAACAGGTGCGAATTAATTTTGGATAGCTTGAATGGTTTTGTCATGGTGATTTTTTGAAATAACAGTAAAAAAGGAACCAGTAAATGTCTTTTATTTTTTTTAAGTGCAGCTTCTAAACACTTCAACAAAATGTACACATAGAAGACAAGTCATGCTGAGGAAATATGCATAGTTTCATGACTATACAACACTATATGGATGATAGAAAATTAAAAAAACTACCATACATCTGATGTCACTCTGTCCCTCTGGGTAATGTGTGTGTGTGTGTGTGTGTGTGTGTGTGTGTGTGTGTGTGTGTGTGTCTGTGTGTGTGTGTGTGTGTGTGTTTGTGTGTTAAGTGTGTGTGCTGAGTTTGTGTGAATGTGTGGGAGAGGGGATGGGCTTGGTGTCAGAGAGAGAGAGAGAGAGAGAGAGAGAGAGAGAGAGAGGGAGGGAGACTTAATCATCTCTTTAAACACCAGCAGAAAAAAAGCAATTTTGTGTTGTTGTTGTTTTTTCATCATTACAGCTTAAGAAATATCTTAGGCCTCAACATCAACTGTTGCTAGCCTACTCCCAAAATTAATAGTCATTAGTAAGCATTTTATAAATACAGCTATAATTAAATTGTTCATGGTTTATATGCCCATTTATTTTGAGGAGATTAAAGGCTGTAATCTTCCTAAAAAAAAATAAAAAATAAAAAAAATAAACAAACACAGAACTCAGAAACATTTATTTCAAGATGCAATAAAAGAAAACTGTACACTATATATATATATATATATATATATATATATATATATATATATATATATATATATATATATATATATATATATATACAATTGCATAAGTTTATATATTTTTTTTTTATCAAGTGTACAGCTAATAATAATAATAATAATAATAATAATAATAATGCATTTTATTTAAGGCGCCTTTCAAACCACTCAAGGTCACCGTACAACAAGTAACAACAGTAACAATATTAAAACAAAAAATAACAGCAAATAAAAATGTCAGTAAAAAACCACAATAATATTAGAATAGCACAACATATTGTGGAATACTATATTAAGACTTTATATATAGGCTTTATGAACAGATTTTGAGAGATTCTTGAAGTACTAGCATCACCTCCTCTTGTACGACGGTTTGAGGAATATATTTTCCAGATAGTATCGCCGCTCCCTATATGCAGAATACGCAGTCTTCGTAGGGCACCAACTCCCAGAGGGGGCACCATCCCAGTAGCTCAAAAAAAATAAAACATGCGCCATTTTCCCATCCGCGCTCGCGACCGCTCGGACATTTGCGGATGAATGTTCGTAATTGATGGATGGACATCTATGCCCGGGTAAAAGACATCAGCAATCCGGCACAGAGAAAAGAAAAATAAAGTAAAAAACAAAACAAAAACAGGCATAAAGTTGGCTTGGCATTGGACATTCGAGAGTCTCAAATTTAGGGGCCGTCTCTAAAGTTACATGTAATATTGTTATACACTTTTCTAACGTCAGTAGCATTTGAAGAGAATGACTTACAGTCATAAAAACAACTGTAATTGTTCATCTAGGTGACAGCTATAATGCACAATTAATTTGAATGTTTGATATTTATTAAAACAAACTGTAAGTCATATGTAAATGATGCTACTTTTTCACATGGGCTCAAATGCAAATTTGAAGCTCAATAGCATTTGAGAAGAAAGACTTGCAGTCACAAAACAATTGTAATGTGTTCATATAGGTGTCAGCTACAATGCACACCTTATACATTTTTTATAAATATAAAAATAAAGTGTTACTAAAGTTATATATATATATATTGTTCTGTGTATGTGATTTCAAAGTCTAGATTGGTCGGATTAACCCTTTAACTGCCGCATCCCTTAAAACTTGATTGTCAGAGGGTTACTGTAAATGCTTATGCCCGCTGGGCACAGTTTTCCTGATGCCACCGGGGTGGCGTTGCACTGATGGCTTGAGCCCAACATCGCTGCTTGCAGCTATATTTAGGGCTCAAGCCCGAAGGGGCGAAGAGCCCTATTGTTCTTCTAAGGATTATTCTTGTTATTATTATTATTATTTTTATTTTTTATTAAACCTTCCGGGGTGTTTTGGGGGCCTTAACATGCTCAAAAACTCTTGAAAATTGGCACACACATTGGAATCTGCGGCCATCAGGACGCCGCAGAGGCTGGGACCCGGGCGTGGCACAGGGGCTCTACAGCGCCCCCTGGAAGACAGTCAGAATTCTTGAACCATAGCTCACACACACTTGCATGTATTTATATCAAACTCGGTACACTTATAGATCTCATTGGGCCGAACAACTTTCACACTTTATGTCATAGGCTCCGCCCAACAGGAAGTCAGCTATTCAGGGCTGTTTAAAAAAAGCATGCTCTGGAATTTGAAATACTCCTCTGAGGTTTTCAACCCGTTCGCCACGAAACTCGGTGAACATGATCTCAAGACATTGAGGATGAAAAATTGCGAGGGGATTTTTGATATCTCGAACGGTTTGCCCGTGGCGAGGCATGGAACTTATGGCGAGAAATGAGAAACAGGAAATGTCTAATAACATCCACATACATTTCCTGAATTTGATCAAACTTCATGGGTTTGTTCGTTGTATGATACCGATTGTATATATGTGGCTATTAAGAGTCAACGTTATAGCGCCACCAACTGGCAGCAGGAAGTGTGTCATTTTCCAAATGCTTTGAATTCAGCATCTTATTTTTACTCGATTTACTTAAAACTTCATCAGAATAATGACAAAACACGGCTGATGTAAATCTGTTGTGGGGATATTGATATCTGATATAGTGTTGCCATGGCAACGTGTCAAACTTGAATGTTCTGTTATGGTGAGTTTGAGGCAGACAACAAGCTCAGATTTACATGAAACTCAAAACACATATCAGTATTAGTGATAGCTAGACAATGGCAAAAGCTTTTAAAAGGGCGTGAAGGAGGCACTCTATAGCGCCACCTTTTGTCAAAAGTGGGGGGGTTAGTTTTAGCTACAGGCACCAAACTTGGTACATAAATTGTTCTTTTCAAGACGGACAACTTTCTAATTCACAGTCATCAGCTACGATCAACAGGAAGTCGGCTATTTTGATTTGAATGTGTATTTTTGAGATTTTACAGTTGTGAATCAATGAATACTCCTCACAGGGGAAGTACACTATACACACCAAACGTTGTCTACATGAAGAAAAAACATCGAGGAACTTAAATTGCGAACAGATTTTGGTTAGCTTGAACGGTTTTGTCGTGGTGATTTTTTGAAATGACAGTAAAAAGTGAAACATTAATCATCTTGTATTTTTAAATTGCAGCTTCCAAACCTTTAAAAAACATTTTTAATTTAGAAAACCAGTGATTCTGAGGAAATATGCATAGTTTCATGACTTTACAGCACTGTATGATTAAAAGAAAATTAAAAAACTGTCAGACATCTGATCTCACTCTGTCACTCTGTGTGCTGACTCTGTGTGTGTGTGTGAGTGTGAGTGGGGGAGGGGTGTGAGCTGAGTGGCAGACAGACAGAGAGAGAGAGAGAGAGAGAGAGACTTAAACATCTCTTTAATCACCAGAAAAAAAACTGTATTTTAAATAGTTATTTTTTTGTTGTTGTTGCTAATTGTGCTGTTATCATTACATCTTAAGAAATATCTTAGGCCTTATCCTTTTCTGACAGTTTCAGGGATTAAAAAAAATCCTAAAAAACCTTATTTGTGCTGCAAATAATAATTTCAAACTCATTTGATACTGACCTCTGTCACCCTGTGACATGACATTTATTTGAATTTACATAATCTCAAGGATGTAACAGTAAAACTGTTCAGCTCACAGATGAAGACTAAGCTTTAATGCAAGCAGAACTATTTCACAAATGCTTATAGGTTAATGAAATCATAACAAAACACTTTTAAATTATTTAAGGATTTGGTAACACTTTAAAATAATGTCTCAATTGTTAACATTAGTAAATGCATTGGTAACACTTCACAATAGCTGCAATTCTTAGCTAAGCATTAGTAAATAGTCAGTTCATGCTTTATATAGCTTTCTCCCAAAATTAATATTTTAGTAAGCATTTTATAAATACAGCTATAATTAAATTGTTCATGGTTTATATGCACATTTATTTTGAGGAGATTAAAGGCTGTAATCTCCCTAAAAAAAAATGTAAAATAAAAAATAAAATAAATAAAATAAACAAACACAGAACTCATAAATATTTATTTCAAGATGCAATAAAAGAAAACTGTACACTTGAATTTATATATATATATATATATATATATATATATATATATATATATATATATATATATATATATATATATATATATACACACACACAATTGCATAAGTTTATATTTAAAAATGTTTAGCAAGTGTACAGCTAATAATAATAATAATGCATTTTATTTAGTTTTAGCTACAGACACCAAACTCGGTACTTAAATTGTTCTTATCAAGACGGACAACTTTCTAATTCACAGTCATAAGCTACGATCAACAGGAAGTCAGCTATTTTGATTTGAATGTGTATTTTTGAGATTTTACAGTTGTGAATTAATGCATACTCCTCACATGGGAAGTACACTATACACACCAAACTTTGACTACATGAAGAAACAACATCGAGGAACTTAAATTGCGAACGGATTTTGGTTAGCTTGAACGGTTTTGACGTGGTGATTTTTTGAAATGACAGTAAGAAGGGAAACATTAATTGTATTGTATGTCTAAATTGCAGCTTCCAAACACTTCAAGGCATGTTTTCATACAGAGATCAAATCATTATGAGGAAATATGCATAGTTTCATGACTTTACAACACTGTATGGATAAAAGAAAATAAAAAACTGTCAGACTTCTCAACTGACATGATCTCACTCTGGCCACTCCGTCTGTGTGAGGAAAGGGAGGGGGAGAGGGAGGGGGAGTGTGAGTGTGAGGGGGTTGGTGACTGTGAATCTTTGGTGACTGACAGTGTGTGTGGATTGTAGGGAGGGGCTGTCTGGCAGAGAGAGAGAGAGAGAGAGAGAGAGAGAGAGAGAGAGAGAGACCTAATCATTCCTTTAATAATCAGGAAAAAAAATCTATATTTTAAATTGTTATTGTTTTTGTTGTTGCTAATGGTGGTGTTTTTTTCCTTTCATTACAGGTTAAGAAATATCTTAGGCCTTATCCTTTTCTGACAGTTTTTGGGATTTAAAAACATCCTAAGAAGCCTTATTTGTGCTGCAAATTATAATTTCAAACTCATTTGATACTGACCTATGACAACCTGTGACGTGACATGACATTTATTAATCTCATGGATGTAACAGTAAAACTCTTCAACTGACAGATTAAGCTGCAATGCAAGCAAAACTATTTCACAAATGCTTATAGGTCATTAAAATAATTACAAAACACTAATAAATTATTAAAGGGTTTGGTAACACTGTATAATAATGTCTAATTTGTTAACATTAGTAAATGCATTGGTAACACTTTATAATAACTGCACTCATTAGCTAAGCATTAGTAAATAGTTCATGATTATAAAGCCTTTTCCCTTAATAATAGTCATTATTAAGCAGGAATACATCTCTAATTACATTGTTCTTGGTTTAAAAGCACATATATTACAAAGGAGATTAAAGTTTCAGTTGTCTTATAAAATAAATCAATAAACACAACCCAGTTTGATTCAGAATTCAGAAATATTTATTTCAAGATGCAATAAAAGGAAACTGTACACTTGAAAAGGTTTTGAGCGATTCTTGAAGGACTAGCATCACCTTCACTTGTACGATGGTTTGAGGAATATATCTTCCAGATAGTACCGCCGCTCCCTATATGCAGAGTATGCAGTCTTCGTAGAGCACCAACTCCCAGAGGGGGCACCAGTTGCTCAAAAAAAACAAAACAAATATGCGCCATTCTCCCATCCGCGTTCGCGACCACTCAATAGCATTTGAGAAGAAAGACTTGTAGTCACAAAACAATTGTAATGTGTTCATATAGGTGTCAGCTACAATGCACACCTTATACATTTTTTATACATTTTAAAATAAAGTGTTACTAAAGTTATATATATTGTTCTGTGTATGTGATTTCAAAGTCTAGATTGGTCGGATTAACCCTTTAACTGCCACATCCCTTAAAACTTGATTGTCAGAGGGTTACTGTAAATGCTTATGCCCGCTGGGCACAGTTTACCTGATGCCACCGGGGTGGCGATGGCATTGGTGGCTTGAGCCCGCCATCGCTGCTTGCAGCTATATTTATTATTTATTCTTCTAATTTTTTTCCAAGGTTTCGGGGGCTTTTGGGGCCCTTAACATGCTTAAAAAGTCTTGAAAATTGGCACACACATTGGAACCTGCGGCCATTAGGGCCGGGCAGAGACTGATACACGGGCGTGGCACAGGGGCTCTACAGCGCCCCCTGGAATACTGAGGGCCATATATCATACATACTTGCACGTAGACACACGAAACTCGGTACACATGTAGATCTCATCAAACCAAACAACTTTCGTACTGCATGTCATAGGCTCCGCCCAACAAGAAGTTGGCTATTTACAGTTTAGTATTCATATTTTTCGTCAAAGTTGTGGGGGCTTTTGGGGTCCTTAACATACTCAAAAACTCTTGAAAATTTGCGCACACTTTGGAATCTGTGGCCTTTAGGAGCCTGCAAAAGCTGGGACCCGGGCGTGGCACAGGGGCTCTACGGCGCCCCCTGGATCACAGTCAGAAATGTTGATGTATAGCTCACACATACTTGCCAATATTCATATGAAACTCAGTACACATATAGATGTTATCGTGCCGAACAACTTTCGTATTGAATATCATAGGCTCCGCCCAACAGGAAGTCAGCTATTTAGAGTTATGTAAAAAGCGCATGCTCTGGAATTTGAAATACTTGTCATAGGTTTTTTACTCGATTGCCGCCAAACTCGCTCAACATGATCTCAAGACATTGGGGATAAAAAATTGCAAGGGGATTTTTGATATCTCGAACGGTTTGCTCGTGGCGAGGCTTTGAAATTATGGCGAGAAATGAGAAACAGGAAGTGTCTAATACTATCCACATACATTTCCTAATTTTAATCAAACTTCATCAGATTATTCATTGTATGATGTCGATCGCATATATGTGACTATTAGGAGTCAAAGTTATAGCGCCACCAACTGGCAGCAGGAAGTGTGTCATTTTCAAAATGCTTTGAATTCAGCATCTTATTTTTACTCGATTTGCTTCAAACTTCATCAGAATAATGTTAAAACACAGCCGATATAAATCTGCAAGGGGGATATTGATATCTAAAAATATTGTTGCCGTGGCAACATGTCAAACTGGAATAATCTCAGGTGATTTTGAGGCATATAACATACTTAGAATTTCATCAAACTCAGAACACATATCAGTATTAGTGACAGCTAGACACTGGCACAATTTCATAAGAGGGCGTGGAAGAGGCACTCTATAGCGCCACCTTTTGTCAAAAGTGGGGGGGTTAGTTTTAGCTACAGACACCAAACTCAGTACAAAAATTGTTCTTATCAAGACGGACAACTTTCTAATTCACAGTCATCAGCTACGACCAACAGGAAGTCGGCTATTTTGATTTGAATGTGGATTGTTTTTTACATTTAGCTGTGAATTAATGCATACTGCTCAGAGGAGAGTAACACTATACACACCAAACTTTGTCTACATGTTGAAAAAACATTGAGGAACTTAAATTGTGAATGGGTTTTGGATAGCTTGGATGGTTTTGTCGTGGTGATTTTTTTAAATGACAGTAAAGATGGAATTATTAATTTTCCTGCATTTTTAAATTCCAAACACTTCAAAACCTTTTTTCATACAGAAAAAAAGTTATTCTGAGTAAATATGCATAGTTTCATGACTTTACAACACTGTTTGGATAACAGAAAATTAAAAAAACTGTCAGACATCTCATCTCACACTGTCCCTCTGTTTGAGTATATTTGCTTAGACTTCCATTGTCTGAGAGAAATTGCGCCCCTACAGGTGCAATTACCGGAGTTTTAGTTTCTCTTTTAAATCGGTTAAAATAGAAATAAATACTTGGATTTAATTCACACTGACAAGCTAAACCAACATATATGATTATTATCAGGTCAGGGCTCATTAATAATTGATGTGTGGTCAGTGATATGTGAGAAACACGAGAGATGAATCACTGCTCTGAGCACCAGCGTGTGGAATGGCAAGCTCAGAAAAAACGAGTTTATTCTTGTTTTATAGCTATTAAAAATAAAGTATTGCAGCGATATCACACAATTCACCAATTAGAGCACACCAAGAGCTAAATTAAGATGTTTTTGAACTGTTTGTGTGAAAATGAAATATTTGCGGCTGCCTATATGAAATCACTGCCTCCGATCAGCGCGCACAGTGTCACAAGTTCAAAACTAACGAATTTATTCTTGTTTAAGAGCTTTTTAAAATAAATTATTGCCATAAATGCACACAATACATCCATTATAACACAACACGAGCTAAATGCAGGTGGTTGTGACCCGTTTAAGTGTGCAAGACTATTTGAAAGCGCGACTGGCAGAATAACATATCTCTCGAGCTGCAGGATTCTGCCTTTCGTCGTAAGAACGAACACATCACGGACAAGATTATTTCCAAATACATAATAGCTTGGCGAAGTGGATCTACTGGATTTTAATATTAAGTGACCGCATATACCAGCTGCTTCTGTCTTCAATTTTAATCTATATAAAAAATTAAACTCATTCATCTTGGCTGCTTTTTTAATGTGTGTACGTATTTATTTATTATTTTGCTCTAACAAGACTTAATCTATATTTAATTAAATCAATTACATTTTATTTTACATTTGATTTTTCCATTTCTGCATCTAAACGCCTAAAAACCTAAAACATGCCTTATTATACTATTGTTAGCAATTTCTTTATCGTTCAATTTATCTGGTGTACACGCTTTTATTTTCATAATAAACTTGTTTGTTAGATTATACACAGTTACAGTGGTCTATAATAAATATTAACTGGTTTTATTCAAGCTGTTTAGAGTGATTGCCGTAGGCTAATTTTTTAAAATGTAAATCCAAAAAAAAAAAAAAAAAAAAATTTAAATAAATAAAAAACATTGGAAAAGAATAACTTGTACTTTTTTATACATTTTGTATAGTTTCATAGTTTATGCATTATAGTTATAAAAACAAACAAATTTAGCCCCTCACATAGAAATCTTGGGCCTTATCCTTTTCTGACAGTTTTAGGGATTTTTAAAAATCCTAAAAAACCTTATTTGTGCTGCAAATAATAATTTCAAACTAATTTGATACTGACCTCTGACATCCTGTGACATGATATTTATTTGAATTTACATAATCTCATGGATGTAACAGTAAATCTGTTCAGCTCACAGATCAAGACTAAGCTGTAATGCAAGCAGAACTTTCACAAATGCTTGTAGGCCAATAAAATCATTACAAAACACTTACAAATCATTTAAGGGATTTGATAACACTGTAAAATAATATTTAATTTGTTAACATTAGCAAATGCATTGATAACACTTTATAATAACTTCACTCATTTGTAAATAGTCAGTTCATGCTTCATAAAGCCTTGTCCCAATATTAATAGTCAGTAGTAAGCAGTTTATAAACACAGCTATAAATAGCTTGTTCTTGGTTTATAAGCACATTTATTAAAAAGGAGAGTAAAGGGTCAGGTATCTTCCTATGAAAAATAAAAAAAAAATGAAAATAAACAAACAACAACACAGATTGATACAGAACTCAGAAATGTTATTGTGGATTTATGATAAACTCAGCCTGTAAATTAATTCATTCTCCTCCAAGAAGACAAAAGTAGTTCACACCAAACTTTTTTAACATGAAGCCAATATACTGAAGATGTTAAATTGCGAATGGGTTTAGGATACCTTAAATGGTGTGGCCATAGCGATTTATTAAAGTAACATAAAAAATACAATAGTTATTTTACTATATCTTTAAAATGTTTAATTCCAACTCTTCATAATTTTTTATATACGTAGAAGTCATCATTTGAAGGAAGCACAGTAAGTTTCATAGCTTTATCATTTTCAAGAGCCAGCATAAAATTAAAACTATCATAACATATAAATCAAGCTTGCAATTCTTAGTACCAATAATGGCCACCAGATGGAGCTATAGGATTACTTTTAAATAATTATTGTAGAAACAAGTATGATTTAAATCATTTATAGAAATCTTTCAAAGAAAAATAATATGAATTTTATGTATTTTACTGATAAAATGACCCTCACTTAATTAGAATAACAAGCTGAAGTATTGTGAACTGTATATTAAAAATAATTCTTTATAGGCTTTATGGAAAGATACGTTTTGAGTGACTCTTGAAGGTTCAGCACCACATCCTCTTTTACCACTGTTTAAAGAATGTATCTTACAGAACAGGTGCGGATGAATTTTGAATGGCTTGAATGGTTTTGTCGTGGTGATTTTTTGAAATAACAGTAAAAAAGTAACCAGTAAATGTCTTTTATTTTTTGAAGTTTAGAAGTGCAGCTTCTAAACGCTTCAAAAAAATGTACACATAGAAGACAAGTCATTCTGAGGAAATATGCATGGTTTCATGACTATACAACACTATATGGATGATAGAAAATTAAAAAACTATCATACATCTGATGTCACTCTGTCCCTCTGTCACTGTGGGTAATGTGTGTGTGTGTGTGTGTGTGTTAAGTGAATTAGGTGTGAAACTATCAGGGAGCATTTAGTCTCCAGTGCCAACATTTTACAGAACTGCCACTTTCCTGGAGTCTCAGAATTACAGTGTGTCAGGTTCTGAGAAATCAAAGATTCCAAAAAATGATTTAATTAGAATACCATGAAGTATTGTGAAATACTATATATTAAGACTTTATATATAGGCTTTATGAATAGATTGGAGTGACTCGTGAAGGACCAGCACCACCTCCTCTTGTCCGATGGTTTGAGGAATATATCTTCCAGAATCCAGGATTAAGATTTAGGAGCGTATTTTTATTCCACCTCCTTTCCTGAAAGTCTGTCTTGCAGAATTGACTAAAAAATAATCTTCACATTAATTCCTAATTATTTTGCAAATATTTTTGTCAGTTCTTCTTGACCTGTTTTTTTTTCTTCTTCTTTTCTGACCTCATGACCCAGTCAGCATTTTTGTACAATGGTCAAGTCTTAACTTATCCATTTCTGTATTGCATTTGTGTTTGATATTTCTCATGGGTATTTCATAATTTTCGACTTTGAGTTAAAACAGTTTGAGTTAAAACTCTTTTTTAGCGCATTTCATCTGTAAAAGAAAACATGCCTAATGATTCTGCACATGAATATAAGGAGTTTTTCTCTTCCAGCTTTCCTGGAATATTGTATAGCACTCATAAATGATTAAATAAAAAATAATGGTAGTTATTAAGATTGATATGGTTTGGAATTGGTAAAATGTGCTTGGAAAAAAAATCACAATAAAACAATGTTTTAATGTTTAAGTTTGGAATATTAACTGACATGAATGAATGCTATATAAATATTGTTCATGTTAACATAATGTTTATAAATGAAATCTTATTGTAAAGTGTTACTAAATATATATATATATATATATATATATATATATATATATATATATATATATATATATATATATATATATATATATTGTTCTGTGAATGTGATTTTAAAGTCTAGATGATTCGGATTAACCCTTTAACCGCCATATCCTTTAAAACCTCACTGCCAGAGGGATATTGTGAATGCATGTGCCCGCTGGGCACAGTTTACCTGATGCCACCGGGGTGGTGATGGCATTGGTGGCTTGAGCCCGCCATCGCTGCTTGCAGCTATATTTTTTTTTCTTTTCTTTATTTTTCTAATTTTTTTCCAAGGTTTCGGGGGCTTTTGGGGTCCTTAACATGCTCAAAAACTCTTGAAAATTGCCACACACCTTGGAACCTGCGGCCATTAGGGCCGGGCAGAGTCTGATACACGGGCGTGGCACAGGGGCTCTACAGTGCCCCCTGTAGTACTGAGGGCCATATATCATGCATACTTGCACGTATACATATGAAACTTGGTACATATATATAACTCATCAAACCAAACAACTTTCACACTGCATGTCATAAGCTCCGCCCAACAGGAAGTTGGCTATTTAGGGTTTTATGAAAAACACATGCTCTGGAATTTGATATACTCCTCTGAGGAACTCCACCCGTTCACCACCAAACTCGGTGAACACGATCTCAAGACATTGGGGATGCTAAATTGCGAAGAGATTTTTGATATCTCGAACGGTTTGCCCGTGGCGAGGCGTTGAAATTATGGCGAGAAATGAGAAACAGGAAATGTCTAATAACATCCACATACATTTCCTGAATTTGATCAAACTTAATTGGTTTGTTCATTGTATGATACCGATCATATATATGTGACTATTAGGAGTCAAAGTTATAGCGCCACCAACTGGCAGCAGGAAGTGAATCATTTTCAAAACGCTTTGAATTCAGCATCTTATTTTTACTTGATTTGCTTCAAACTTCATCAGAATAATGACAAAACACGGCCGAAGAAAATCTGTTGTGGGGATATTTATATCTAATATAGTGTTGCTATGGCAACGTGTCAAACTTGAATGTTCTGTTCTGGTGATTTTTAGGCAGATAACTAGCTCAGATTTACATGAAACTCAAAACACATATCAGTATTAGTGATAGCTAGACAATGGCAAAAGCTTTTAAAAGGGCGTGAAGGAGGCACTCTATAGCGCCACCTTTTGTCAAAAGTGGGGGGGTTAGTTTTAGCTACAGACACCAAACTTGGTACATAAATTGTTCTTTTCAAGACGGACAACTTTCTAATTCACAGTCATCAGCTACGACCAACAGGAAGTCGGCTATTTTGATTTGAATGTGTATTTTTGAGATGTTACAGTTGTGAATTAATGCATACTCCTCACAGGGGAAGTACACTATACACACCAAACTTTGTCAACATGAAGAAAAAACATTGAGGAACTTAAATTGCGAACGGATTTTGGTTAGCTTGAACGGTTTTGTCGTGGTGATTTTTTGAAATGACAGTAAAAAGGGAAACATTAATTGTCTTGTATGTTTAAATTGCAGCTTCCAAACACTTCAAAGCATTTTTTCATACAAAGATCAAATCATTCTGAGGAAATATGCATAGTTTCACGACTTTACAACACTGTATGGATAACAGAAAATTAAAAAACTGTCAGACTTCTCAACTGACATGATCTCACTCTGGCCACTCTGTCTGTGTGAGGAAAGGGAGGGGGAGAGGGAGGGGGAGTGTGAGGGGGTTGGTGACTGTGAATGTTTGGTGACTGACAGTGTGTGTGGATTGTAGGGAGGGGCTGTCTGGCAGAGAGAGAGAGAGAGAGAGAGAGAGAGAGAGACCTAATCATCCCTTTAATAATCAGGAAAAAAAAATCTGTATTTTAAATTGTTATTAGGGCTCAAGCCCAAAGGGCGAGAGGCCTATTGTTTTCCTTAGGATTATTTTTTATTAGGGCTCAAGCCTGGAGGGCGAGAGCCCTATTGTTTTCCTTAGGATTATTTTTTATTATTATTATTATTTTTTTCCAACGTTACGGGGGCTTTTGGGGTCCTTAACATGCTCGAAAACTCTTGAAAATTGGCACACACCTTGGAACCTGCGGCCATTAGGGCTGGGCAGAGACAGATATACGGGCGTGGCACAGGGGCTCTACAGCGCCCCCTGGAATACTGAGGGCCATATATCATACATACTTGCACGTAGACACACGAAACTCGGTACACATGTAGATCTCATCAAACCAAACAACTTTCGTACTGCATGTCATAGGCTCCGCCCAACAGGAAGTTGGTTATTTAGGGTTTAGTATTCATATTTTTCATCAAAGTTGTGGGGGCTTTTGGGGTCCTTAACATACTCAAAAACTCTTGAAAATTTGCGCACACTTTGGAATCTGTGGCCTTTAGGAGCCTGCAGAAGCTGGGACCCGGGCGTGGCACAAGGGCTCTACGGCGCCCCCTGGATCACAGTCAGAAATGTTGATGTATAGCTCACACATACTCACACATATGCATATGAAACTCAGTACACATATAGATCTCATCGTGCCGAACAACTTTCGTATTGCATGTCATAGGCTCCGCCCAACAGGAAGTCAGCTATTTAGAGTTATGTAAAAAGCGCATGCTCTGGAATTTGAAATACTTGTCATAGGTTTTTTTGCAGATTGCCACCAAATTCGGTCAACATGATCTCAAGACATTGGGGATGAAAAATTGCCAGGGGATTTTTGATATCTCTAACGGTTTGCTCGTGGCGAGGTGTTGAAATTATGGCGAGAAATGAGAAACAGGAAGTGTCTAATACCATCCACATACATTTCCTGATTTTAATCAAACTTCATCAGATTATTCTTTGTATGATGTCGATCGCATATATGTGACTATTAGGAGTCAAAGTTATAGCGCCACCAACTGGCAGCAGGAAGTGTGTCATTTTCAAAATGCTTTGAATTCAGCATCTTATTATTACTCAATTTGCTTCAAACTTCATCAGAATAATGTTAAAACACAGCCTATATAAATCTGCTGGGGGGATATTGATATCTAAAAATATTGTTGCCGTGGCAACATGTTAAACTGGAATACTTCTCAGGTGATTTTGAGGCATGTAACATGATTAGAATTTTATCAAACTCAGAACACATATCAGTATTTATGATAACTAGACACTGGCAAAAGTTCATAAGAGGGCGTGGAAGAGGCACTCTATAGCGCCACCTTTTGTCAAAAGTGGGGGGGTTAGTTTTAGCTACAGACACCAAACTAGGTACAAAAATTGTTCTCATCAAGACAGACAACTTTCTAATTCACAGTCATCAGCTACGATCAACAGGAAGTCAGCTATTTTGATTTGAATGTGGATTTTTTTTTTACATTTAGCTGTGAATTAATGCATACTGCTCAGAGGAGAGTAACACTATACACACCAAATTTTGTCTACATGATGCCAAAACATTTTAAACAACTTAAATTGCCAATAGATTTTGGATAGCTTGAACGGTTTTGTCTCTGTGATTTTTTTTAAATGACATTAAAAATGGAATTATTAATTTTCCTGCATTTTTTAATTCCAAACACTTCAAAACCTTTTTTCATACAGACAAAAAGTCATTCTGAGTAAATATGGATAGTTTCACGACTTTACAACACTGTATGGGTAACAGAAAATTAAAAAACTGTCAGACATCTCATCTCACTTCTGTCCCTCTGTTTGAGTGTATGTGCTTAGACTTCCATTGTCTGAGAGAAATTGCGCCCCTACAGGTGCAATTAACGGAGTTTTAGTTTCTCTTTTAAATCGGTTAAAATACAAATAAATACTTAGATTTAATTCACACTGACAAGCTAAACCAACATATATGATTATTACCGGGTCAGGGCTCATTAATAATTGATGTGTGGTCAGTGATACGTGAGAAACAGGAGAGATTAATCACCGCTCTGAGCAGGAGCGTGTGGAATGACGAGCTCAGAAAAAACGAGTTTATTCTTGTTTCATAGCTATTAAGAATAAAGTATTGCAGCGATATCACACAATTCACAAATTAGAACACACCAAGAGCTAAATTAAGATGTTTTTGAACTGTTTGTGTGAAAATTAAATATTTGTGGCTGCCTATCTGAAATCACCGCTCCGATCAGCGCGCACAGTGCCACAAGTTCAAAACTAACAAATTTATTCTTGTTTAAGAGCTTTTTAAAATAAAATATTGCCATAAATGCACACAATACACACATTATAACACAACAAGAGCTAAATACAGGTGTTTGTGACCCGTTTAAGTGTGCAAGACTATTTGAAAGCGCGACTGGCACAATAACATATATCTCTCGAGCTGCAGGTTTCTGTCTTTCGTCGTACGAACGAACACATCACGGACAAGATTATTTCAAAATACATAATAGCTTGGCGAATATAAACGAAAACAGCCACGTGAACATAAACTGTTGAGAAATAAATCTGAAGTGGATCTACTGGATTTGAATATTAAGTGACCGCATATACCAGCTGCTTCTGTCTTCAATTTTAATCTATATATATAAAAAAGGAGACTCATTTGTCTTGGCTGCTTTTTTAATGTAGCGTATTTATTTATTTACTTTTTTATACATTTTGTATAATTTCATAGTTTATGTATTACAATTATAAAAACAAAAATAAAATTAGCCACTCACATAGAAATATCTTAGGCCTTATCCTTTTCTGACAGTTTTAGGGATTTTAAAAAATCCTAAAAAACCTTATTTGTGCTGCAAATAATAATTTCAAACTCATTTGATACTGACCTATGACATCCTCTGACATGCTATTTATTTGAATTTACATAATGTCATGGATGTAACAGTAAATCTGTTCAGCTCACAGATCAATACTAAGCTGTAATGCAAGCAGAACACTTATAAATCATTTAAGGATTTGATAACACTGTAAAATAATGTCTTATTTGCTAACATTAGTAAATGCATTGGTAACACTTTATAATAACTGCACTCATTAGTAAATAGTCAGTTCGTGCTTTATAAAGTCTTGTCCCAACATTAATAGTCATTAGTAAGCAGCTTATAAATACAGCTATAAATAACTTTTTCTTGGTTTATAAGGACATATTTTAAAAAGGAGAGTAAAGGGTCTGTTATCTTCCTAAGAAAAATAAAAATAAACAAACACAACACAGATTGATACAGAAATATTTATTTCAATATGCAATAAAAGGAAACTGTACACTTGAATTATATATATATATATATATATATATATATATATATATATATATATATATATATATATATATATATATATATATATATATATGTGTGTGTTGGTATGTGGGAAGCACAGTTTTTGAGTGCACTGTAGACTTGCTCTCCAGGTGGATTCTGGTTGTATGCAGTCCATAAGGTATGGCTTTGTGTGTACATGTGAACAAGGAGAATCAACATGCTAACCAAATCTACTAATTTCCACTGTATTACTAATAAATACTTTAATAATAGATGCAGAAATTACAATGTGCCGTTTCAAATTCAGTGTCACATTTTATTCTGCACTTTTGAAGATGCAACAAGGTAAACTGACAGCACCATCGCTGTCATGACAGTACAAATAGTAAACAAAATTCCATACACTCAGAATAAAAAATGTGCATAGTAAAAAAGTTTGTGTGCATGCTTTATCGTTGTTGTATGTTTCGTTAAGTTTTAAGCCATTCTTCCTTTGAAGGTCGAGCTGGCTTTTGTATTTGGTGAAAAGTAGTTCTAATAATTATAGTACCTCAGCCATCTGAATTCTTACAGCCAGTCTTCTCGAAAATGGTGAGTGTGGACCAGGGCCGGCCCTGACCAATTTGCAACATTTTACCTGGCGCCTCATGCATATATATATATATATATATATATATATACATACACACACACACACACACACACACACACACACACATTACAGCAGAACTGTTTCCAACACTCATAATAAATCATCATATTAGAATGATTTCAAAAGGATCATGTGATAGACTGGATGTCACATGTGACACTGAAGAATGGAGTAATGATGCTGAAAATTCAGCTTTGCATCACAGAAATAAATGATAATTTAAAGTATAATAAATTGAAAACAAATTATTTTAAGTTGTAATAATATAACACAATATTACATTTTTTCTGTATTTTTGATCAAATAAATGCAGGCTTGATGAGCAGAAGAAACTTCTTTCAAAAACATTAAAAATAGTAATGTTTCCAAACTTTTGGCCTGTACTGTATCCCCCCAAAACTGCACAACTGTAGAGTAAAAAAAACAAAAAAAACAAAACAAAAAGTGATAATAAAAAATGCGTCTTAAAACTGATTGTACAAAATCACAGTCTGGGGACTCAGATCTCAGAACAACTGCTAACATTAAGTTTAAGGTAAAAATAACTGCCATGAAATTATAGTATCTTCTTACTCCTATGCAATAAATTGCTATTTCACTACATCTCTTTACCTCTGTCTTTATCCTCTTCTCTTCTTTTTGGCACTGTATCTATCGCAGACTATGCTCATTTATAATGTGTCATGTAAATTCGGCCTTCCGTCACAATCAGGAAACTTTCACCGTGTCTAGAACTGGCGCGAGCTGCCAGGCCCGTTTCTACGAGCTGTGTGTTAACAAAAGCAGTGCTGTATACATTGGATGCGGCGTCGGGCACGCTACACAACAAATTACCAACAACTGATTGTGCGCGCACTCTGTTTCTGACACACTTCAAGCACTCGATGGGCGGGGGAAGATTGAAGAGCCGGATTTTTTTTTTTTTTTTTTGCTTTATTTGGAAGTGTTTTGAATTAATGGTTTTTAAATAGTAGCCTATTATAAAAAAAAATATGTAAAAAAAAAAAAAAAAAAAAATCAATCGTTCACTCATTCTGGCGCCCCTATGGATGAGTGGCGCCCTTAGCATTTGCCTATACCACGGGCCGGCCCTGGTGCGGACTTTTTTAGCCACACCAACCTCTGACTCTGAATCATCATCTGACGGTGACACTAGGCTCTGGCACTGGTACACTAGCCGCAGGTCGGAAGAACAAATCAATAGTTCGCTTGCTCATAGCTCAGACGCACGCACATATCAGGTTGTGATGATATTTGTCTCGGTTTCCTTCCCACAGATGTTTACGCCCGCTCAATTATCTCTAGGCCCCTCCCCCTCCACACATTTTAGCCACTTACAGTGGCCATTCCCTATTCTTCTCACACGCATTTGCTGCCTCACAGACAGGCATCACTCAATGAGACGCGAGTGTGTGCAAGTGTGTGTGTGTGTTTGCGTGCGTGCGTGTGCAAATCTACTGGTCACACATGTGCGACTGGATGTAAAATTCAGTCGCACACTCTCAAAATTTGGTCGCAAAATGCGACCATTTGGTCGCAGTCTGGAGCCCTGTATATACTTGATAAAAAAAAAAAAAAAAAAAAAAAAAAATATATATATATATATATATATATATATATATATATATATATATATATACTTGATAATATATATATATATATATATATATATATATATATATATATATATATATATATATATATATATATTTTTTTTTTTTTTTATCAAGTGTACAGCTGTACAGTTTCTTTTTATCCATCTTGAAAAAATATTTCTGTGTTCTGTATCCCTCTGTGTTGTGTTTGACTTTTTAGTTTGGTAGATGAATGTTCCTTTAAATCTCATTTGTGAATGATTTAAATGTATAAATAGTCTTTGCTTTAGATGAGCTCACAAAGGACTGTCACCATTAGGACTCCCTATGCATAGGGCCCGGGATCTTGTGCAGCGCCCCTGCTGACAACTAGAATAATGTTATAATACTTAAAGTATGAAAATACAATGATTGAACTTTATAGCTTAAGAACAAAACATTTATAGCTGTATTTATGAACTGTTTAATAATGCCTATTAAAGGAGTGCTATTATTATTTTTCAAATTTAGTTATACTGTAATGTTGTTGTTTCAGCATAAAAAAAAGTTCTGCAAAGTTACTAAGCTGAAAGTCCAATTCAAAAGGAGATATTTTATTTAACAAAAAACACTTTTTAAAAACTATAATGAACAAATTGTTTGGACTACAACAAATATTGTCCGGGATTTGTGATTTCACAAATATGGACGAATGGGATGAGAATTGGTTGAGCTGCACTATAGAAAGCAACGAGTGTGATACATATGTAGTTGACCATGAAGCCTGGAAGAGAAAAACAAAACTCCTTATATTCAGGTGTGAAGAATTATTAGGCATTTTTTCCTTTACTGATAAAATAAGCCCAAAAAAAGGTTTAACTCAGATTGAAAAATGTGTTTCTAAAGTTATATATATTGTTCTGTGAATGTGATTTCAAAGTCTAGATGATTCGGATTAACCCTTTAACTGCCGTATCCCTTAAAACCTGACTGCCAGAGTGCTATTGTGAATGCATGTGCCCGCTTGGCACAGTTTACCTGATGCCACAGGGGTGGTGTTGCACTGATGGCTTGAGCCCGCCATCGCTGCTTGCAGCTATATTTATTATTATTATTATTATTATTATTATTATTTTTTTTTTCCAACGTCTCGGGGGCTTTTGGGGCCCTTAACGTGCTTAAAAAGTCTTGAAAATTGGCACACAGATTGGAACCTGCGGCCATTAGGGCCGGGCAGAGACTGATACACGGGCGTGGCACAGGGGCTCTACAGCGCCCCCTGGAATATGGAGGGCCATATATCATACATTCTTGCTCGTAGACGTATGAAACTCGGTACACATATAAATCTCATCAATCCAAACAACTTTTGTATTGCATATCATGGGCTCCGCCCAACAGGAAGTTGGCTATTTAGGGTTTAGTATTCAAATTTTTCGTCAAAGTTGTGGGGGCTTTTGGGGTCCTTAACATACTCAAAAACTCTTGAAAATTCGCGCACACTTTGGAATCTGTGGCCTTTAGGAGCCTGCAGAGGCTGGGACCCGGGCGTGGCACAGGGGCTCTACGGCGCCCCCTGGAACACAGTCAGAAATGTTGATGTATAGCTCACACATACTTGCACATATTCATATGAAACTCAGTACACATATAGATCTCATCGTGCCGAACAACTTTCGTATTGCATGTCATAGGCTCCACCCAACAGGAAGTCAGCTATTTAGAGTTATGTAAAAAGCGCATGCTCTGGAATTTGAAATACTTGTCATAGGTTTTTTTCTCGATTGCCGCCAAACTCGGTCAACATGATCTCAAGACACTGGGGATGAAAAATTGCCAGGGGATTTTTGATATCTCGAACGGTTTGCTTGTGGCGAGGCGTTGAAATTATGGCGAGAAATTAGAAACAGGAAGTGTCTAATACCGTCCACATACATTTCCTGATTTTAATCAAACTTCATCAGATTATTCGTTGTATGATGTCGATCGCATATATGTGACTATTAGGAGTCAAAGTTATAGCGCCACCAACTGGCATAAGGAAGTGTGTCATTTTCAAAATGATTTGAATTCAGCATCTTATTATTACTCGATTTGCTTCAAACTTCATCAGAATAATGTTAAAACACAGCCGATATAAATCTGCAAGGGGGATATTGATATCTAAAAAATTGTTGCCGTGGCAACATGTCAAACTGGAATACTTCTCAGGTGATTTTGAGGCAAATAACATACTTAGAATTTCACAAAACTCTGAACACACATCAGTATTTCTGATAGGAACTTAAATTGTGAATGGATTTTGGATAGCTTGAATGGTTTTGCCGTGGTGATTTTTTTAAATGACCTTACAAAGGGAATCATTATTGTATTTTTAAATTGCAGCTTCCAAACACGTCAAATAATTTTTTCATACAGATGAAAAAGTCATTCTGAGGAAATATGCATAGTTTCACGACTTTACAACACTGTATGGATAACAGAAAATTAAAAAACTGTCAGACATCTCATCTCACTCTGTCCCTCTGTTTGAGTATATGTGCTTCAGACTTCCATTGTCTGAGAGAAATAGCGCCCCTACAGGTTCAATTCCCGAACTTTTACTTTCACTTTTAAATCGGTTAAAAATACAAACAAATACTTAGATTTAATTCACACTGACAAGCTAAACCAACATATCTGATTATTACCGGTTCAGGGCTCATGGATAAATTATTTCTGGCCAGAGATATGTGAGAAATAGGAGAGATTAATCACCGCTGTGATCACGAGCGTCTGGAGTAAAGAGCTCAGAGAAAACGAATTTATTCCTGTTTTAAAGCTTTTAAAAATAAATTATTACAGCGATATCACACAATCAACCAATTAGAACACACCAAGAGCTAAATTAAGATGTTTTTGAACTGTTTGTGTGAAAATGAAATATTTGTGGCTGCCTATCTGAAATCACCGCCTCCGATCAGCGCGTACAGTGTCCAGCTCAAAACAAACGAATTTATTCTTGTTTAAGAGCTTTTTTAAATAAAATATTACCACAAATGCACACAATAAACCCATTGTAACACAACAAGAGCTAAATGCAGGTGTTTGTGACCTGTTTAAGTGTGCAAGACTATTTGAAAGCGCGACTGGCAGAATAACATATCTCTCGAGCTGCAGGATTCTGGCTTTCGTCGTACGAACGAACACATCACGGACAAGATTATTTCAAAATACATAATAGCTTGGCGAATATAAACGAAAACAGCCACGTGAACATAAACTGGATCTACTGGATTTGAATATTAAAGTGACCACATTTACCACTTGTTTCTGTCTTCAATTTTAATCTATATAAAAAAGGAAACTCATTCGACTTGGCTGCTTTTTTAATGTGTGCGTATTTATTTATTTATCTTTTTATACATTTTGTATAATTTCATAGTTTGTGTATTACAATTATAAAAACAAAAATAAAATTAGCCACTCACATAGAAATAGCTTAGGCCTTAACCTTTTTCTGACAGTTTTAGGGATTTTTAAAAATCCTAAAAAAACCTTATTTGTGCTGCAAATAATAATTTCAAACTCATTTGATACTGACCTATGACATCCTGTGACATTATATTTATTTTAATTTACATAATCTCATGGATGTAACAGTAAATCTGTTCAGCTCACAGATCAATACTAAGCTGTAATGCAAGCAGAACTTTCACAAATGCTTATGAGTCATTTAAGGATTTGATAACACTGTAAAATAATGTCTAATTTGTTAACATTAGCAAATTCATTGATAACACTTTATAATAACTGCACTCATTATTAAATAGTCAGTTCATGCTTTATAAAGCCTTGTCCCAATATCAATAGTCAGTAGTAAGCAGTTTATAAATACAGCTATAAATAGCTTGTCCTTGGTTTATAAGCACATTTATTAAAAATGAGAGTAAGTTATCTTCCTATGAAAAATAAAAGATAAAAATAAACAAACAACAACACAGATTGATACAGAACTCAGAAATTTTATTGTGGATTTATGATAAAGCCTGCAAATGAATTCATACTCCTACTCATACTACTCCATACTCCTTTTTCAACATTATGCCTATATACTGAGATGTTAAATTGTGAATGGGTTTAGGATAGCTTAAATGGTGTTGCCATAGAGATTTATTAAAGTAACATAAAAAAATACAATAGTTATTTTACTATATCTTTACAATTTTTCATTCTAAATCTTCATAATTTTTTATATAAGTAGAAGTCCTCATTTGAAGGAAGCACAAACTATCATAACTTATAAATCAAGCTTGCAATTCTTAGTACCTATAATGGCCACCAGAGGGAGCTATAGGATTACTTTTAAATAATTATTGTAGAAGCGAGTATGATTTAAATCATTTATAGAAATCTTTCAAAAAAAAATGAATTGTATATATTTTACTGATAAAATGACCCTCACTTAATTAGAATAACAAGCTGAAGTATTTTGAACTGTATATTAAGAATAATTCTTTATAGGCTTTATGGACAGATAACGTTTTGAGTGACTCTTGAAGGTTCAGCACCACATCCTCTTTTACCACTGTTTAAAGAATTAATCTTACAGAATAGGTGTGAATGAATTTTGGATAGCTTGAATGGTTTTGCCGTGATGATTTTTTGAAATAATAGTAAAAAAGGAACCAGTAAATGTCTTTTTATTTTTTTAAAGTGCAGCTTCTAAACACTTAAAAAAAAAAAATGTACACATAGAAGACCAGTCATTCTGAGGCATATTTCCTCAGAATGACTGGTCTCATGACCATAGTTTCATGACTATACAACACTGTATGGATGATAGAAAATTAAAAAAAACTATCATACATCTGATGTCACTCAGTCCCACTGTCACTGTGGGTAATGTGTGTGTGTGTGTGTGTGTGTTAAGTGAATTAGGTGTGAAACTATCAGGGTGCATTTAGTCTCCAGCGCCAACATTTTACAGAACTGCCACTTTCCTGGAGTCTCCAGAATTACTCGGTGTCAGGCTCTGAGAGACTTAAGATTCCAAAAAATGATTTAATTAGAATACCATGAAGTATTGTGAAATACTATATATTAAGTCTTTATATATAGGCTTTATGAACAGATTAGAGTGACTCGTGAAGGACCAGCACCACCTCCTCTTGTTCGATGGTTTGAGGAATATATCTTCCAGAATCCAGGATTAAGATTTAGGAGCTCATTTTTATTCCACCTCCTTTCCTGAAAAGTCTGTCTTGCAGAATTGACTAAAAATTAATCTTCACATTATTTCCTAATTATTTTGCAATTCTTTTTGTCAGTTCTTCTTGACCTGTTTTTCTCTTCCAGCTTTCCTGGACTATTGTATAGCACTCATAAATGATTAAATAAAAAAATAATGGTAGTTATTAAGATTGATATGGTTAGGAATTGGTAAAATGTGCTTGGAAAAAAATCACAATAAAACAATGTTTTAATGTTTAAGTTTGGAATATTAACTGACGTGAATGAATGCTATATAAATATTGTTCATGTTAACATAATGTTTATGAATGGAATCTTATTGTAAAGTGTTACTAAGTATATATATATATATATTGTTCTGTGAATGTGATTTTAAAGTCTAGATGATTCGGATTAACCCTTTAACTGCCATATCCTTTAAAACCTCACTGCCAGAGGGATATTGTGAATGCATGTGCCCGCTGGGCACAGTTTACCTGATGCCACCGGGGTGGCGATGGCATTGGTGGCTTGAGCCCGACATCGCTGCTTGCAGCTATATTTGTTTTTGTTGTTGCTAATGGTGGTGTTTTTTCCTTTCATTACAGGTTAAGAAATCTCTTAGGCCTTATCCTTTTCTGACAGTTTTAGGGATTTAAAAACATCCTAAGAATCCTTATTTGTGCTGCAAATAATAATTTCAAACTCATTTGATACTGACCTATGACAACCTGTGACGTGACATGACATTTATTAATCTCATGGATGTAACAGTAAAACTCTTCAACTGACAGATAAAGCTGCAATGCAAGCAAAACTATTTCACAAATGCTTATAGGTCATTAAAATCATTACAAAACACTAATAAATTATTTAAGGATTTGGTAACACTGTAAAATAATGTCTAATTTGTTAACATTAGTAAATGCATTGGTAACACTTTATAATAACTGCACTCATTAGCTAAGCATTAGTAAATAGTTCATGATTATAAAGCCTTTTCCCTTAATAATAGTCATTATTAAGCAGTAATACATCTATAAATAAATTGTTCTTGGTTTAAAAGCACATATATTACAAAATAGATTAAAGTCTCAGTTGTCTTATAAAATAAATGAATAAACACAACCCAGCTTGATTCAGAATTCAGAAATATTTATTTCAAGATGCAATAAAAGGAAACTGTACACTTGAATAGCTTTTGAGCGATTCTTGAAGGATTAGCATCACCTTCTCTTGTACGATGGTTTGAGGAATATATCTTCCAGATAGTACTGCCGCTCCCTATATGCAGAGTATGCAGTCTTCGTAGGGCACCAACTCCCAGAGGGGGCACCATCCCAGTTGCTCAAAAAAAACAAAAAAAACATGCGCCATTCTCCAATATGTGCTCGCGACCGCTCACACCTCATTTTTGCGGCTGAATGTTCGTAATTGATGGATAGACATCTATGCCTGGGTATAGCACATCAGCAATCCGGCACAGAGAAAAGAAAACTAAAGATAAAAAAAACAGGCATAAAGTTGTCTTGACATTGGACATTCGAGAGTCTCAAATTTAGGGCCGGTCTCTAAAGTTACATGTGATATTGTTATACACTTCTCTAACGTCAGTAGCATTTGAAGAGAATGACTTACAGTCATAAAAACAACTGTAATTGTTCATCTAGGTGACAGCTATAATGCACAATTAATTTGAATGTTTGATATTTATTACAACAAACTGTAAGTCATATGTAAATTATGCTACTTTTTCACATGGGCTCAAATGCAAATTTGAAGCTCAATAGCATTTGAGAAGAAAGACTTGCAGTCACAAAACAATTGTAATGTGTTCATATAGGTGTCAGCTACAATGCACACCTTATAAATTTTTTATAAATATAAAAATAAAGTATTACTAAAGTTATATATATATTGTTCTGTGTATGTGATTTCAAAGTCTAGATTGGTCGGATTAACCCTTTAACTGCCGCATCCCTTAAAACTTGATTGTCAGAGGGTTATTGTAAATGCTTATGCCCGCTGGGCACAGTTTTCCCGATGCCACTGGGGTGGCGTTGCACTGATGGCTTGAGCCCGACATTGCTGCTTGCAGCTATATTTATTATTATTATTATTATTATTATTATTCTCCCGAATGAATCGCATTTTTGAGGGCTTTAACATGCTCAAAAAGTCATGAAACTTTGCACACGCGTCAAACCTGGTGAAAATTTTCGTCTAATATAGGATTCAGAAGAGGGTGTGGCAAAATGGCTCGACAGCGCCACCTATACCAAGAAAATCAACAGCCTTCCAGCTATGTTTCACGTACATGCACGAAAATTGGCACACATACAGTATTGTTCAAAATAATAGCAGTACAATGTGACTAACCAGAATAATCAAGGTTTTTAGTATATTTTTTATTGCTACGTGGCAAACAAGTTACCAGTAGGTTCAGTAGATTGTCAGAAAACAAACAAGACCCAGCATTCATGATATGCACGCTCTTAAGGCTGTGCAATTGGGCAATTAGTTGAAAGGGGTGTGTTCAAAAAAATAGCAGTGTCTACCTTTGACTGTACAAACATTTTTTTTTTCTGGGATTTAGCAATCCTGTGAATCACTAAACTAATATTTAGTTGTATGACCACAGTTTTTTAAAACTGCTTGACATCTGTGTGGCATGGAGTCAACCAACTTGTGGCACCTCTCAGCTGTTATTCCACTCCATGATTCTTTAACAACATTCCACAATTCATTCACATTTCTTGGTTTTGCTTCAGAAACAGCATTTTTGATATCACCCCACAAGTTCTCAATTGGATTAAGGTCTGGAGATTGGGCTGGCCACTCCATAACATTAATTTTGTTGGTTTGGAACCAAGACTTTGCCCGTTTACTAGTGTGTTTTGGGTCATTGTCTTGTTGAAACAACCATTTCAAGGGCATGTCCTCTTCAGCATAGGGCAACATGACCTCTTCAAGTATTTTAACATATGCAAACTGATCCATGATCCCTGGTATGCGATAAATAGGCCCAACACCATAGTAGGAGAAACATGCCCATATCATGATGCTTGCACCTCCATGCTTCACTGTCTTCACTGTGTACTGTGGCTTGAATTCAGAGTTTGGGGGTCGTCTCACAAACTGCCTGTGGCCCTTGGACCCAAAAAGAACAATTTTACTCTCATCAGTCCACAAAATGTTCCTCCATTTCTCTTTAGGCCAGTTGATGTGTTCTTTGGCAAATTGTAACCTCTTCTGCACATGCCTTTTTTTTAACAGAGGGACTTTGCGGGGGATTCTTGAAAATAGATTAGCTTCACACAGACGTCTTCTAACTGTCACAGTACTTACAGGTAACTCCAGACTGTCTTTGATCATCCTGGAGGTGATCATTGGCTGAGCCTTTGCCATTCTGGTTATTCTTCTATCCATTTTGATGGTTGTCTTCCGTTTTCTTCCACGTCTCTCTGGTTTTGCTCTCCATTTTAAGGCATTGGAGATCATTTTAGCTGAACAGCCTATCATTTTTTGCACCTCTTTATAGGTTTTCCCCTCTCTAATCAACTTTTTAATCAAAGTACGCTGTTCTTCTGAACAATGTCTTGAACGACCCATTTTCCTCAGCTTTCAAATGCATGTTCAACAAGTGTTGGCTTCATCCTTAAATAGGGGCCACCTGATTCACACCTGTTTCTTCACAAAATTGATGACCTCAGTGATTGAATGCCACACTGCTATTTTTTTGAACACACCCCTTTCAACTAATTCAACTAATTGCCCAATTGCACAGCCTTAAGAGCGTGCATATCATGAATGCTGGGTCTCATTTGTTTTCTGAGAATCTACTGAACCTACTGGTAACTTGTTTGCCACGTAGCAATAAAAAAATATACGAAAAACCTTGATTATTCTGGTTAGTCACATTGTACTGCTATTATTTTGAACAATACTGTATATATATATATATATATATGAAATTTGAACATGCACAATTATACAAAAATCACTTTTTAAAAACTACAACAAAAAATTTGTTTGGACTACAACAAGCATTTTCCGGGATTTGTGATATCACAAATATTGACGAATGGGATGTGAATTGGTTGAGCTGCACTAAAAAAAGGCAACGAGTGTGATATACACGTAGTTGACCATGAAGACTGGAAGAGAAAAAAATAACTATGAAGGAACTTTTCCTTTACTGATAAAATGAGCCAAAAAAGACATTTCACTCAGACTGAAAAAAAAAATAAAATTATTAGATCCTCATGAGAAATATTCAAAATTAGATCACTACAGTAATTACAAAGTAAAGACATGACCACTGGACAGCAAAATGCTTACTGGGTCAGAAGGGTCAGAAAGAAAAAAAAAACAGATGGAGAAGAACAGAAACACCTAAATTGCAAAAGAATTAAAGTTAAGAATTAGGTGTGACACTATAATGGAGCATTTAGTCTAGAGTGCCACCATTTTCCAGAACTGCAACTTTCCTGGACTCTCAGAATTACAATGTGTCAGGTTCTGAGAGATGTAAAAGATCCCAAAAAAAAGGACTTAATTAGAATAACATGATGTACTGTGGAATACTATATATTAAGAATTTATATATTGGCTTTATGAACGGAATATTTTGAGTGATTCTTGAAGGACTAGCATCCCCTCCTCTTGAACGACGGTTTGAGGAATATATCTTCCAGATAGTACCGCGACTCCCTATATGCAGAGTATGCAGTCTTCATAGGGCACCAACTTCCAGAGGGGACACCATCCCAGTTGCTAAAAAAAAAAAAAAACATTCACCATTCTCCCATCCGCGCTCGCGATCACTCGCACCTCATGTTTGCGGCTCAATTTTTGAATTTTGGATGGACATCAGCCCGGGTAAAGGACATAAGCAATCAGGCACAGAGAAAAGAAAATTAGAGAAAGTAAAAAAAAAAAAAAAAAAAAAAAAAAACAGGCATAAATTTGGCTTGACATTGGACATTCGAGAGTCTCAAATTTAGGGACCGTCTCTAAAGTTATATGTGATCTTGTTATACACTTTTCTAACATCAGTAGCATTTGAAGAGTATGACTTACAGTCATAAAAACAACTGTGATTGTTCATCTACGTGACAGCTATAATGCACAATAAAATTAAATGTTTGATGTTTATTAAAACAAACTGTAAGTCATATGTAAATTATGCTACTTTTTCACATGGACTCAAAAGCAAATTTGAAGCTCAATAGCATTTGAGGAGAAAGACTTGAAGTCATAAAACAATTTTAATGTTTTAATTTAGGTGTCAGCTACAATGCACACCTTATACATTTTTTGTATATATTAAAATAAAGTGTTACTAAAGTTATATATATTGTTCTGTGTATGTGATTTCAAAGTCTAGATGGGTCGGATTAACCCTTTAACTGCCGTATCCCTTAAAACTTGATTGCCAGAGGGTTACTGTAAATGCTTATGCCCGCTGGGCACAGTTTTCCCGATGCCACCGGGGTGGCGTTGCACTGACGGCTTGAGCCCGCCATCGCTGCTTGCAGCTATATTTATTATTATTATTTATTATTATTATTTTTCTTCAAGGTTTCGGGGGCTTTTGGGGCCCTTAACATGCTTAAAAAGTCTTGAAAATTGGCACACACATTGGAACCTGCGGCCATTAGGGCCGGGCAGAGACTGATACACGGGCGTGGCACAGGGGCTCTACAGCGCCCCCTGGAATATGGAGGGCCATATATCATACATACTTGCACGTAGACGTACGAAACTCGGTACACATATAGAACTCATCAATACAAACAACTTTCGTATTGCATATCATAGGCTCCGCCCAACAGGAAGTTGGCTATTTGGGGTTTATTATTCATATTTGTCGTCAAATTTGTGGGGGCTTTTGGGGTCCTTAACATACTCAAAAACTCTTGAAAGTTTGCGCACACTTTGGAATCTGTGGCCTTTAGGAGCCTGCAGAGGCTGGGACACGGGCGTGGCACAGGGGCTCTACAGCGCCCCCTGGAACACAGTCATAAATGTTGATGTATAGCTCACACATACTTACACGTATTAATATGAAACTCAGTACACATATAGATCTCATCGTGCCGAACAACTTGCGTATTGCATGTCATAGGCTCCGCCCAACAGGAAGTCAGCTATTTAGAGTTATGTAAAAAGCGCATGCTCTGGAATTTGAAATACTTGTCATAGGTTTTTTACTCGATTGCCGCCAAACTCGGTCAACATGATCTCAAGACACTGGGGATGAAAAATTGCCAGGGGATTTTTGATATCTCAAACGGTTTGCTCGTGGCGAGGCGTTGAAATTATGGCGAGAAATGAGAAACAGGAAGTGTCTAATACCATCCACATACATTTCCTGATTTTAATCAAACTTCATCAGATTATTCTTTGTATGATGTCGATCGCATATATGTGACTATTAGGAGTCAAAGTTATAGCGCCACCAACTGGCAGCAGGAAGTGTGTCATTTTCAAAATGCTTTGAATTCAGCATCTTATTTTTACTCGATTTGCTTCAAACTTCATCAGAATAATGTTATAACACAGCCGATATAAATCTGCTGGGGGGATATTGATATCTAAAAATATTGTTGCCGTGGCAACATGTCAAACTGGAATACTTCTCAGGTGATTTTGAGGCATATAACATGCTTAGAATTTCATCAAACTCAGAACACATATCAGTATTAGTGACAGCTAGACACTGGCAAAAGTTCATAAGAGGGCGTGGAAGAGGCACTCTATAGCGCCACCTTTTGTCAAAAGTGAGGGGGTTAGTTTTAGCTACAGACACTAAACTCAGTACAAAAATTGTTCTTATCAGGACGGACAACTTTCTAATTCACAGTCATCAGCTACGACCAACAGGAAGTCGGCTATTTTGATTTGAATGTGGATTGTTTTTTACATTTAGCTGTGAATTAATGCATACTGCTCAGAGGAGAGTAACACTATACACACCAAACTTGGTCTACATGTTGAAAAAACATTGAGGAACTTAAATTGTGAATGGGTTTTGGATAGCTTGGATGGTTTTGTCGTGGTGATTTTTTTAAATGACAGTAAAGATGGAATTATTAATTTTCCTGCATTTTTAAATTCCAAACACTTCAAAACCTTTTTTCATACAGAAAAAAAGTTATTCTGAGTAAATATGCATAGTTTCATGACTTTACAACACTGTATGGATAACAGAAAATTAAAAAACTGTCAGACATCTCATCTCACTCTGTCCATCTGTTTGAGTGTGTGTGCTTAGACTTCCATTGTCTGAGAGAAATAGCGCCCCTACAGGTGCAGTTACCGGACTAAAAAAGGGAGGAGACTGTCTTTTGGTTTCACTTTTAAATCGGTTAAAATACAAATAAATACTTGGATTTAATTCACACTGACAAGCTAAACCAACATATATGATTATTATCAGGTCAGGGCTCATTAATAATTGATGTGTGGTCAGTGATACGTGAGAAACACGAGAGATGAATCACCGCTCTGAGCAGGAGGTGTGGAATGATGAGCTCAGAAAAAACGAGTTTATTCTTGTTTTATAGCTATTTAAAATAAAGTATTGCAGCGATATCACACAATTCACCAATTAGAGCACACCAAGAGCTAAATTAAGATGTTTTTGAACTGTTTGTGTGAAAATGAAATATTCGCGGCTGCCTATCTGAAATCACTGCCTCCGATCAGCGCGCACAGTGTCACAAGTTCAAAACTAACGAATTTATTCTTGTTTAAGAGCTTTTTAAAATAAATTGTTGCCATAAATGCACACAATACATCCATTATAACACAACACGAGCTAAATGCAGGTGTTTGTGACCAGTTTATGTGCGCAAGACTATTTGAAAGCGCGACTGGCAGAATAACATGTATCTCTCGAGCTGCAGGATTCTGCCTTTCGTCGTACGAACGAATACATCAAGGACAAGATTATTTCAAAATACATAATAGCTTGGCGAATATAAACGAAAACAGCCACGTGAACATAAACTGTTGAGAAATAAATCTGAAGTGGATCTACTGGATTTTAATATTAAGTGACCGCATATACCAGCTGCTTCTGTCTTCAATTTTAATCTATATAAAAAATTAAACTCATTCATCTTGGCTGCTTTTTTAATATGTGTACGTATTTATTTATTATTTTGCTCTAACAAGACTTAATCTATATTTAATTAAATCAATTACATTTTATTTTACATTTGATTTGTCCATTTCTGCATCTAAACGCCTAAAAACCTAAAACATATGCTCTATTATACTATTGTTAGCAATTTCTTTATCGTCCAATTTATCTGGTGTACACTTTTATTTTCATAATAAACTTGTTTGTTAGATTATACACAGTTACAGTGGTCTATAATAAATATTAACGGGTTTATTCAAGCTGTTTAGAATGAATGCAGTAGGCTAATTTTTTAAAATGTAAATCCAAAAAAAAAAAAAAAAAAAAACATTGGAAAAGAATAACTGTTGTACTTTTTAATAAATTTTGTATAATTTTATAGTTTATGCATTATAGTTATAAAAACAAATTAATGTAGCCACTCACATAGAAATCTTAGGCCTTATCCTTTTTTGACAGTTTTAGGGATTTTTAAAAATCCTAAAAAACCTTATTTGTGCTGCAAATAATAATTCCAAATTAATTTGATATTGACTTCTGACATCCTGTGACATGATATTTATTTGAATTTACTTAATCTCATGGATGTAACAGTAAATCTGTTCAGATCACAGATCAAGACTAAGCTGTAATGCAAGCAGAACTTTCACAAATGCTTGTAGGTCAATAAAATCATTACAAAACATTTACAAATCATTTAAGGGATTTGATAACACTGTAAAATAATGTCTAATTTGTTAACATTAGCAAATGCATTGATAACACTTTATAATAACTGCACTCATTAGTAAATAGTCAGTTCATGCTTTATAAAGCCTTGTCCCAATATTAATAGTCAGTAGTAAGCAGTTTATAAATACAGCTATAAATAGCTTGTTCTTGGTTTATAAGCACATTTATTAAAAAGGAGAGTAAAAGGTCAGTTATCTTCCTATGAAAAATAAATAAAATAAAAATAAACAAACAACAACACAGATTGATACAGAACTCAGAAATGTTATTGTGGATTTATGATAAACTCAGCCTGTAAATGAATTAATTCTCCTCCAAGAAGACACAAGTAGTTCACACCAAACTTTTTTAACATGAAGCCAATATACTGAAGATGTTAAATTTCGAATGGGTTTAGCTTTATCATTTTCAAGAGCCAGCATAAAATTAGAACTATCATAACTTATAAATCAAGCTGGCAATTCTTAGTACCAATAATGGCCACCAGATGGTGCTATAGGATTACTTTTAAATAATTATTGTAGAAACAAGTATGATTTAAATCATTTATAGAAATCTTTTTAAGAAAAATAATATGAATTTTATGTATTTTACTGATAAAATGACCCTCACTTAATAAGAAAAACAAGCTAAAGTATTGTGAACCGTATATTAAGAATAATTCTTTATAGGCTTTATGGACAGATACGTTTTCAGAGACTCTTGAAGGATCAGCACCACATCCTCTTTTACCACTGTTTAAAGAATGTATCTTACAGTACAGGTGCGGATGAATTTTGAATAGCTTGAATGGTTTTGTCGTGGTGATTTTTTGAAATAACAGTAAAAAAGTAACCAGTAAATGTCTTTTATTTTTTTTAAGTGCAGCTTCTAAACACTTCAAAAAAATGTACAAATAGAAGACAAGTCATTCTGAGGAAATATGCATAGTTTCATGACTATACAACACTATATGGATGATAGAAAATTAAAAAACTATCATACATCTGATGTCACTCTGTCCCTCTGTCACTGTGGGTAATGTGTGTGTGTGTGTGTGTGTTAAGTGAATTAGGTGTGAAACTATCAGGGAGCATTTAGTCTCCAGCGCCAACATTTTACAGAACTGCCACTTTCCTGGAGTCTCAGAATTACAATGTGCCAGGTTCTGAGAGATCTAAGATTCCAAAAAATGATTTAATTAGAATACCATGAAGTATTGTGAAATACTATATATAAAGACTTTATATATAGGCTTTATGAACAGATTAGAGTGACTCGTGAAGGACCAGCACCACCTCCTCTTGTCCGATGGTTTGAGGAATATATTTTCCTGAATCCGGGATTAAGATTTAGGAGCTCATTTTTATTCCACCTCCTTTCCTGAAAGTCTGTCTTGCAGAATTGACTAAAAATTAATCTTCACATTAATTCCTAATTATTTTGCAATTATTTTTGTCAGTTCTTCTTGACCTGTTTCTTTTTCTTCTTCTTTTCTGACCTCATGACCCAGTCAGCATTTTTTGTACAATGGTCAAGTCCTAACTTATTCATTTCTGTATTGCATTTGTGTTTGATATTTCTCATGGGTATTTCATAATTTTCTACTTTGAGTTAAAACAGTTTGAGTTAAAACTCTTTTTTAGCGCATTTCATCTGTAAAAGAAAACATGCATAATAATTCTGCACACATGAATATAAGGAGTTTTTCTCTTCCAGCTTTCCTGGACTATTGTATAGCACTCATAAATGATTAAATAAAAAATAATGGTAGTTATTAAGATTGATATGGTTTGGAATTGGTAAAATGTGCTTGGAAAAAAATCACAATAAAACAATCTTTTAATGTTTAAGTTTGGAATATTAACTGACATGAATGAATGCTATATAAATATTGTTCATGTTAACATAATGTTTATAAATGAAATCTTATTGTAAAGTGTTACTAAAGTTATATATATATATATATATTGTTCTGTGAATGTGATTTTAAAGTCTAGATGATTCGGAATAACCCTTTAACTGCCATATCCTTTAAAACCTCACTGCCAGAGGGATATTGTGAATGCATGTGCCCGCTGGGCACAGTTTACCTGATGCCACCGGGGTGGCGATGGCATTGGTGGCTTGAGCCCGCCATCGCTGCTTGCAGCTATATTTTTTTTTTATTTTTTATTAAACCTTCCGGGGGTTTTTGGAGGCCTTAACATGCTCAAAAACTCTTGAAAATTGGCACACACATTGGAATATGCGGCCATCAGGACGCCACAGAGAATAGGACCCGGACGTGGCACAGGGGCTCTACAGCGCCCCCTGGAACACAGTCAGAAATCTTGAACCATAGCTCACACACACTTTCATGTATTTATATGAAACTCAGTACACTTATAGATCTCATTGAGCCGAACAACTTTCGCACTCTATGTCATAGGCTCCGCCCAACAGGAAGTCAGCTATTCAGGGCTGTTTATAAAAAGCATGCTCTGGAATTTGATATACTTGTCATAGGTTTTTTACTTGATTGCCACCAAACTCGGTCAACATGATCTCAAGACATTGGGGATGGAAAATTGCGAGGGGATTTTTGATATCTCGAACGGTTTGCCCGTGGCGAGGCGTTGAAATTATGGCGAGAAATGAGAAACAGGAAATGTCTAATAACATCCACATACATTTCCTGAATTTGATCAAACTTCATTGGTTTGTTCGTTGTATGATACTGATCGTATATATGTGACTATTAAGAGTCAACATTATAGCGCCACCAACTGGCAGCAGGAAGTGTGTCATTTTCCAAATGCTTTGAATTCAGCATCTTATTTTTACTCTATTTACTTAAAACTTCATCAGAATAAGGACAAAACACGGCCGATGTAAATCTGTTGTGGGGATATTGATATCTGATATAGTGTTGCCATGGCAACATGTCAAACTTGAATGTTCTGTTATGGTGAGTTTGAGGCAGACAACAAGCTCAGATTTACATGAAACTCAAAACACATATCAGTATTAGTGATAGCTAGACAATGGCAAAAGCTTTTAAAAGGGCGTGAAGGAGGCACTCTATAGCGCCACCTTTTGTCAAAAGTGGGGGGGTTAGTTTTAGCTACAGACACCAAACTTGGTACATAAATTGTTCTTTTCAAGACGGACAACTTTCTAATTCACAGTCATCAGCTACGACCAACAGGAAGTCGGCTATTTTGATTTTAATATTTAAATTGAGCTCTGATTTAATGCATACTCCTCACAGGAAATGCTCACTATACTCACCAAACTTTGTCTACATGTTGATAAAACATTGAGGAACTTAAATTGCGAACGGATTTTGGTTAGCTTGAACGGTTTTGTCGTGGTGATTTTTTGAAATGACAGTAAAAAGGGAATCATTAATTGTCTTGTATTTTTAAATCGCAGCTTCCAAACACTTTAAAAAAAATTCATACAGAGAGATCAAATCATTCTGAGGACATATGCATAGTTTCATGACTTTACAACACTGTATGATTAAAAGAAAATTAAAAAACTGTCAGACATGTCAACTCACTCTGTCCCTCTGTTTGAGGAATGTATGTGTGCTGACTGAGTGTGTGTGTGTGTGTGTGTGTGTGTGAGTGGGGGATGGGCATGAGCTGAGTGGCAGACACAATGAGAGAGAGAAAGAGACTTAATCATCTCTTTAATCACCAGAAAAAAAAAAGTATTTTAAATTGTTATTTTTTGTTGCTGTTGCTAACATTGCTGTTTTCATTACAGCTTAAAAATCTCTTAGGCCTTATCCTTTTCTGACAGTTTCAGGAATTAAAAACAAAATTCTAATATTTGTGCTGCAAATAATAATTTCAAACTCATTTGATACTGACCTATTCCATCCTGTGACATGACATTTATCTTAATTTACATAATCTCATGGATGTAACAGTAAAACTGTTCAGCTCACAGATGAAGACTAAGCTGTAATTTATGTAATTTAATGATTTTATAACACTGTAAAATAATGTCTAATTTGTTAACATTAGTAAATGCATTGGTAACACTTTATAATAACTGCACTCATTATTAAATAGTCAGTTCATGCTTTATAAAGCCTTGTCCCAACTTAAATAGTAATTAATAAGCAGCTTATAAATACAGCTATAAATAGCTTGATCTTGGTTTATAAGCACATTTATTAAAAAGGAGAGTAAAGGGTCAGTTAACTTCCTATGAAAAATAAAAAAAATGAAAATAAACAAACAACAACACAGATTGATACAGAACTCAGAAATGTTATTGTGGATTTATGATCAAATCAGCCTGTAAAATGAATCATACTCCTCCAAGAAGACACAAGTAGTTCACACCAAACTTTTTCAACATGATGCTAATATAATGAAGATGTTAAATTGCGAATGTGTTTAGGATATCTTAAATGGTGTGGCCATACCGATTTATTAAAGTAACATTAAAAAATACAATAGTTATTTTACTATATCTTTAACATTCTTCATTCCAACTCTTCAAAAAATTTTATATACGTAGAAGTCATCATTTGAAAGAAGCACAGTAAGTTTCATAGCTTTATCATGTCCAGGAGCCACCATAAAATTAAAACTATCATAACATATAAATCAAGCTTGCAATTCTTAGTACCAATAATGGCCACCAGATGGAGCTATAGGATTACTTTTAAATAATTATTGTAGAAACGAATATGATTTAAATCATTTATAGAAATCTTTCAAAGAAAATTAATATGAATTTTACTGATAAAATGACCCTCACTTAATTAGAATAATTAGGAATACTGTGTATTAAGAATAATTCTTTATAGGCTTTATGGACAGATAAGTTTGGAGTGACTCTTGAAGGTTCAGCACCACATCCTCTTTTACCACTGTTTAAAGAATTTATCTTACAGAACAGGTGCGAATGAATTTTGGATAGCTTGAATGGTTTTGTCATGGTGATTTTTTGAAATAACAGTAAAAAAGGAACCATTAAATGTCTTTTATTTTTTTAAGTGCAGCTTCTAAACTCTTCAACAAAATGTACACATAGAAGACAAGTCATTCTGAGGAAATATGCATAGTTTCATGACTATACAACACTATATGGATGATAGAAAATTAAAAAAAAAAAACTATCATACATCTGATGTCACTCTGTCCCTCTGTCACTGTGGGTAATGTGTGTGTGTGTGTGTGTGTGTGTGTGTGTGTGTGTGTTTGTGTGTTAAGTGTGGGTGTGTTAAGTGTGTGTGCTGAGTTTGTGTGAATGTGTGGGAGAGGGGATGGGCTTGGTGTCAGAGAGAGAGAGAGAGAGAGGGAGGGAGACTTAATCATCTCTTTAATCACCAGCAGAAAAAAAATAAGCAATTTTGTGTTGTTGTTGTTGTTGTTGTTGTTTTTTCATCATTACAGCTTAAGAAATATCTTAGGCCTCAACATCAACTGTTGCTGCTTTATATAGCCTTCTCCCAAAATTAATAGTCATTAGTAAGCATTTTATAAATACAGCTATAATTAAATTGTTCATGGTTTATATGCACATTTATTTTGAGGAGATTAAAGGCTGTAATCTTCCTAAAAAAAATAAAGAAATGAAAAAAATAAAAAAATAAACAAACACAGAACTCAGAAACATTTATTTCAAGATGCAATAAAAGAAAACTGTACACTATATATATATATATATATATATATATATATATATATACAATTGCATAAGTTTATATTTATTTGTTTTATCAAGTGTACAGCTAATAATAATAATAATAATAATAATAATAATAATAATAATAATAATAATAATAATAATAATAATAATAATAATGCATTTTATTTAAGGAGCCTTTCAAACCACTAAAGGTCACCGTACAACAAGTAACAACAGTAACAATATTAAAACAAAAAATAACAGCAAATAACAATGTCAATAAAAAACTGCAATAATATTAGAATAGCACAACATATTGTGGAATACTATATTAAGACTTTATATATAGACTTTATGAACAGATATGTTTTGAGAGATTCTTGAAGTACTAGCATCACCTCCTCTTGTACAACGGTTTGAGTAATATATCTTCCAGATAGTACCGCCGCTCCCTATATGCAGAATACGCAGTCTTCGTAGGGCACCAACTCCCAGAGGGGGCACCATCCCAGTAGCTCAAAAAAAATAAAACATGCGCCATTCTCCCATCCGCGCTCGCGACCGCTCGGACATTTGCGGATGAATGTTCGTAATTGATGGATAGACATCTATGCCCGGGTAAAAGACATCAGCAATCCGGCACAGAGAAAAGAAAAATAAAGTAAAAAACAAAACAAAAACAGGCATAAAGTTGGCTTGACATTGGAAATTCGAGAGTCTCAAATTTAGGGACCGTCTTTAAAGTTACATGTGACATTGTTATACACTTTTCTAATGTCAGTAGCATTTGAAGAGAATGACTTACAGTCATAAAAAACAACTGTAATTGTTCATCTAGGTGACAGCTATAATGCACAATTAAATTGAATGTTTTATGTTTATTAAAACAAACTGTAAGTCATATGTAAATTATGCTACTTTTTCACATGGGCTCAAACGCAAATTTGAAGCTCAATAGCATTTGAGGAAAAAGACTTGCAGTCATAAAACATTTGTAATGTGTTCATTTAGGTGTCAGCTACAATGCACACCTTATACATTTTTTATATATATTAAAATAAAGTGTTACTAAAGTTATATATATTGTTCTGTGTATGTGATTTCAAAGTCTAGATGGGTCGGATTAACCCTTACACTTGTACACTTATAGATCTCATTGAGCCGAACAACTTTCACACTTTATGTCATAGGCTCCGCCCAACAGGAAGTCAGCTATTCAGGGCTGTTTAAAAAAAGCATGCTCTGGAATTTGAAATACTCCTCTGAGGTTTTCAACCCGTTCGCCACGAAACTCTGTGAACATGATCTCAAGACATTGGGGATGAAAAATTGCGAGGGGATTTTTGATATCTTGAACGGTTTGCCCGTGGCGTGGCGTTGAAATTAGGGCAAAAAATTAGAAACAGGAAATGCCTAATAACATCCACATACAGTACCTGAGTTAGATCAAACTTCATCGGTTTGTTCGAAGTATGATACCGATCGTATATATGTGACTATTAAGAGTCAACGTTATAGCGCCACCAACTGGCAGCAGGAATTGAGTCATTTTCAAAATGCTTTGAATTCAGCATCTTATTTTTACTAAATTTGCTTCAAACTTCATCAGAATAATGACAAAACATGGCCGATGTAAACCTGTTGTGGGAATATTGATATCTTATATATTGTTGCCATGGCAACGTGTCAAACGTGAATATTCTGTTATGGTGATTTTGAGGCAGATAACAACCTCAGATTTACATGAAACTCAAAACACATATCAGTATTATTGATAGCTAGACAATGGAAAAAGCTTTTACAAGGGCGTGGAAGAGGCACTCTATAGCGCCACCTTTTGTCAAAAGTGGGGGGGTTAGTTTTAGCTACAGACACCAAACTCGATACGTATATTGTTCTTATCAAGACGGACAACTTTCTAATTCACAGTCATCAGCTACGACCAACAGGAAGTCGGCTATTTTTATTTGAATATGGATTTTTGAAAAAAAATTGAGCTGTGATTTAATCCATACTCCTCAGAGGAAAAGTTCACTATACTCACCAAACTTTATCTACATGTTGCAAAAACATTGAGGAACTTAAATTGCGAACGGATTTTGGTTAGCTTGAACGGTTTTGTCGTGGTGATTTTTTGAAATGACAGTCAAAAAAAGGAATCATTAATTGTCTTGTATTTTTTAATTGCAGCTTCCAAACACTTAAAAGCATTTTATCATACAGAGATCAAATCATTCTGAGGAAATATGCATAGTTTCATGACTTTACGACACTGTATGATTAAAAGAAAATTAACAAACTGTCAGACATCTCAACTCACTCTGTCCCTCTGTTTGAGGAATGTATGTGTGCTGACTGAGTGTGTGTGTGTGTGTGTGTGTGTGTGAGTGTGAGTGGGGGATGGGCATGAGCTGAGTGGCAGACAGACAGGGAGAGAGAGAGGGACTTAAACATCTCTTTAATCACCAGAAAAAAAGTATTATTTTAAATTGTTATTTTTTTGTTGTTGTTGTTGCTAATTGTGCTGTTTTCATTACAGCTTAAGAAATCTCTTAGGCCTTATCCTTTTCTGACAGTTTCAGTGATTAAAAAAAAATTATGCTGCAAATAATAATTTCCAACTCATTTGATACTGACCTCTGACACCCTGTGATTGACATTAATCTGAATTTATATAATCTCATGCATGTAACAGTAAAACTGTTCAGCTCACAGATGACGACCAAGCTGTGATGCAAGCAAACTATTTCACAAATGCTTATAGGCCAGTAAATTTATAACAAAACACTTGTAATTACTTAAGGATTTGGTAACAATATAAAATAATGCCTCATTTTTTAACATTAGTAAATGCATTGGTAGATACTAGAGGGCTGCATTGGGATTGAGTCCCGCCGGGTCCCGCGGGACCCAACGCAAATCTCGCGGGAGCGGGCGGTTTGAATTTTGCTGTGGGCGGGAATGGGCGGCTAAAAAAAACACCGCGGGATAGGGAGGTTGCCTAGCGACATGATTGAGAAGATCTCAATAGATGATGTAGAAAAGAACCTAATGTTATTTATTAGTGTTGTTTTTTGAGCACAGCCACTCGTTACCATTTGTTAATTAGGTCAAGAGGCGTGATGATGCCAGTGTTATTGAGCAGGCTGCCTAAGTTTGAATGTTTTTATTCTTATTTGTATTTTTCAAACAGAATACCTGTGACATTTGGCTAATAATTGTAAAACTGTTTTTCATGTAGCCTAGTTTATCATATTATTTATATTTTTTCTTTGCAAAGCAGTCTATTTTTATGTGCAAAGTTTTTGATAAAAGAAAAATTATATTTGAATGTATTGTGTTTTGTCTTTTTTTTTTTTTTTTTTTTTTTACATGCAGGCCAGGGAAACGAAACAAACAACCCCATGAATCTCTTTAATAATATCAATACAAATACCTGTTTGTTTGTTTTTTTTCCTGAGGGACCGGAGAAGACACAAAATCAATGCATCTCTATTATTGTGCAGGAATAAATTGTCAGAGTTTTGCGGGTGCGGACGGGCTGGCGAATTTCGATGATTCGCCATGAAAAATGAAGTTGACATCAGACATACAATGTCCAATCTGCCCCAAACTTCACATGGTTGATAAGACTCTGAAACTGAATAGATTGACATGCCCATATTCAGTTATATTCATAGCGCCACCTATTGGCAACAGGAAGTGTCATATTTTACGCTGCGAAGAACTACTCCTAGAAATTTTATGACATCAATGTCTTTTTTGTGGTCAGTCTAATCTAAAGGCCTGTACGATGTTAAATTGTGAAGATCTTGAGTTTTCGTTAAAGGGCATGTCCATGGCGCCATGTCAAAGTTTGATGTCTCGCCATGGGAGTAGAAGTTGTTGTAACTCAGGCATAAAATATCAGATCTTGCCCAAACTTCACATGTTTGATAAGAGTACTGACCTGCCCACATCTGGAGGCCAATATTCCATTGGGTGTGGCAAAATGGCTCGATAGCGCCACCTATACACTTTCAATGGAGTGCACCTCGAGCTACGTGTCATGTACATGTACGAAAATCGGTACACATATGTAACTCACCAATAGCTACAAAAAAGTCTCTTGGTATGAAATCCGAATCGCAATAGGAAGTCGGTTATTTTGAATTTTCCCTGCAAAATTGGTGTTGTTTTTGCCATTTTCAGGGGTTGTACTTTAACGAACTCCTCCTAGAGATTTATTCAGATCAACACCAAACTTGGTCAGTGTAATCTTAAGCCCTTTGCGATGTTAAATTGTGAAGATCTTGAGGTTTCGTTAAAGGGCGTGTCCATGGCGGCCTGACAAATTTAGATGTTTCGCCATGAAAAAGGAAGTTGCTGTAACTCAGACATACAATGTCCAATCTGCTTCAACTTCACATGTTTAATAAGACTCTTGGCCTGAACAGATCTACATGCCAATATTCAGTTATAGTCATAGCGCCACCTATTGGCAACAGGAAGTGACATATTTTACACTGTGACAAACTACTCCTAGAAATTTTATGACATCAATGTCTTTTTTGTGGTCAGTCTAATCTAAAGACCTGTGTGATGTTTAGTTGTGAAGATCTTGAGTTTTTGTTAAAAGGCGTGTCCATGGCGCCATGATGAAGTTCGATGTCTCGCCATGGGAATAAAAGATGTTATAACTCAGGCATAAAATGTCCGATCTTGCCCAAACTTCACATGTGTGATAAGGGTCCTGGCTTGAACACATCTGAAGGCCAATATTCCATTATAACGAATACGCCACCTGCTGGCAACAGGAAGATTAGCACACATATGGAATAAACTTTGATATATTGCACTTATATTTATGAGTTTAAATGCATATTTCTCAACGTTCACCTTTTTACTAAAGCCACACGATGGCGGTGAGCCCGGGTGCGAGGGCCCGTTCATCGCTGCTTGCAGCTTTAATTAGGGCCCGAGCCAATGGGCGCAGGGCCCTATTGTTCCCCTAAGGATTATTCTTCTCATTAGGGCTCAAGCCCAAAGGGCGAGAGGCCTATTGTTTTCCTTAGGATTATTTTTTATTATTATTATTATTATTATTATTTATTTTTTTTTTTTCCAACGTCTCGGGGGCTTTTGGGGCCCTTAACGTGCTTAAAAAGTCTTGAAAATTGGCACACAGATTGGAACCTGCGGCCATTAGGGCCGGGCAGAGACTGATACACGGGCGTGGCACAGGGGCTCTACAGCGCCCCCTGGAATATGGAGGGCCATATATCATACATTCTTGCTCGTAGACGTATGAAACTCGGTACACATATAAATCTCATCAATCCAAACAACTTTTGTATTGCATATCATAGGCTCCGCCCAACAGGAAGTTGGCTATTTAGGGTTTAGTATTCAAATTTTTCGTCAAAGTTGTGGGGGCTTTTGGGGTCCTTAACATACTCAAAAACTCTTGAAAATTTGCGCACACTTTGGAATCTGTGGCCTTTAGGAGCCTGCAGAGGCTGGGACCCGGGCGTGGCACAGGGGCTCTACGGCGCCCCCTGGAACACAGTCAAAAATTTTGATGTATAGCTCACACATACTTGCACATATTCATATGAAACTCAGTACACATATAGATCTCATCGTGCCGAACAACTTTCGTATTGCATGTCATAGGCTCCACCCAACAGGAAGTCAGCTATTTAGAGTTATGTAAAAAGCGCATGCTCTGGAATTTGAAATACTTGTCATAGGATTTTTTCTCGATTGCCGCCAAACTCGGTCAACATGATCTCAAGACACTGGGGATGAAAAATTGCCAGGGGATTTTTGATATCTCGAAAGGTTTGCTCGTGGCGAGGCGTTGAAATTATGGCGAGAAATGAGAAACAGGAAGTGTCTAATACCGTCCACATACATTTCCTGATTTTAATCAAACTTCATCAGATTATTCGTTGTATGATGTCGATCGCATATATGTGACTATTAGGAGTCAAAGTTATAGCGCCACCAACTGGCAGAAGGAAGTGTGTCATTTTCAAAATGATTTGAATTCAGCATCTTATTATTACTCGATTTGCTTCAAACTTCATCAGAATAATGTTAAAACACAGCCGATATAAATCTGCAAGGGGGATATTGATATCTAAAAAATTGTTGGCGTGGCAACATGTCAAACTGGAATACTTCTCAGGTGATTTTGAGGCAAATAACATACTTAGAATTTCACAAAACTCTGAACACACATCAGTATTTCTGATAGGAACTTAAATTGTGAATGGATTTTGGATAGCTTGAATGGTTTTGCCGTGGTGATTTTTTTAAATGACCTTACAAAGGGAATCATTATTGTATTTTTAAATTGCAGCTTCCAAACACGTCAAAGAATTTTTTCATACAGATGAAAAAGTCATTCTGAGGAAATATGCATAGTTTCACGACTTTACAACACTGTATGGATAACAGAAAATTAAAAAACTGTCAGACATCTCACTCTGTCCCTCTGTTTGAGTATATGTGCTTCAGACTTCCATTGTCTGAGAGAAATAGCGCCCCTACAGGTTCAATTCCCGAACTTTTACTTTCACTTTTAAATCGGTTAAAAATACAAACAAATACTTAGATTTAATTCACACTGACAAGCTAAACCAACATATCTGATTATTACCGGTTCAGGGCTCATGGATAAATTATTTCTGGCCAGAGATATGTGAGAAATAGGAGAGATTAATCACCGCTGTGATCACGAGCGTCTGGAGTAAAGAGCTCAGAGAAAACGAATTTATTCCTGTTTTAAAGCTTTTAAAAATAAATTATTACAGCGATATCACACAATCAACCAATTAGAACACACCAAGAGCTAAATTAAGATGTTTTTGAACTGTTTGTGTGAAAATGAAATATTTGTGGCTTCCTATCTGAAATCACCGCCTCCGATCAGCGCGTACAGTGTCCAGCTCAAAACAAACGAATTTATTCTTGTTTAAGAGCTTTTTTAAATAAAATATTACCACAAACGCACACAATAAACCCATTGTAACACAACAAGAGCTAAATGCAGGTGTTTGTGACCTGTTTAAGTGTGCAAGACTATTTGAAAGCGCGACTGGCAGAATAACATGTATCTCTCGAGCTGCAGGATTCTGCCTTTCGTCGTACGAACGAACACATCACGGACAAGATTATTTCAAAATACATAATAGCTTGGCGAATATAAACGAAAACAGCCACGTGAACATAAACTGGATCTACTGGATTTGAATATTAAAGTGACCACATTTACCACTTGTTTCTGTCTTCAATTTTAATCTATATAAAAAAGGAAACTCATTCGACTTGGCTGCTTTTTTAATGTGTGCGTATTTATTTATTTACCTTTTTATACATTTTGTATAATTTCATAGTTTGTGTATTACAATTATAAAAACAAAAATAAATTTAGCCACTCACATAGAAATAGCTTAGGCCTTAACCTTTTTCTGACAGTTTTAGGGATTTTAAAAAATCCTAAAAAAACCTTATTTGTGCTGCAAATAATAATTTCAAACTCATTTGATACTGACCTATGACATCCTGTGACATTATATTTATTTTAATTTACATAATCTCATGGATGTAACAGTAAATCTGTTCAGCTCACAGATCAATACTAAGCTGTAATGCAAGCAGAACTTTCACAAATGCTTATGAGTCATTTAAGGATTTGATAACACTGTAAAATAATGTCTAATTTGTTAACATTAGCAAATTCATTGATAACACTTTATAATAACTGCACTCATTATTAAATAGTCAGTTCATGCTTTATAAAGCCTTGTCCCAATATCAATAGTCAGTAGTAAGCAGTTTATAAATACAGCTATAAATAGCTTGTCCTTGGTTTATAAGCACATTTATTAAAAATGAGAGTAAGTTATCTTCCTATGAAAAATAAAAGATAAAAATAAACAAACAACAACACAGATTGATACAGAACTCAGAAATTTTATTGTGGATTTATGATAAAGCCTGCAAATGAATTCATACTCCTACTCATACTACTCCATACTCCTTTTTCAACATTATGCCTATATACTGAGATGTTAAATTGTGAATGGGTTTAGGATAGCTTAAATGGTGTTGCCATAGAGATTTATTAAAGTAACATAAAAAAATACAATAGTTATTTTACTATATCTTTACAATTTTTCATTCTAAATCTTCATAATTTTTTATATAAGTAGAAGTCCTCATTTGAAGGAAGCACAGTAAGTTTCATAGCTTTATCACTTTCAAGAGCCAGCATAAAATTTAAACTATCATAACTTATAAATCAAGCTTGCAATTCTTAGTACCTATAATGGCCACCAGAGGGAGCTATAGGATTACTTTTAAATAATTATTGTAGAAACGAGTATGATTTAAATCATTTATAGAAATCTTTAAAAAAAAATGAATTGTATATATTTTACTGATAAAATGACCCTCACTTAATTAGAATAACAAGCTGAAGTATTTTGAACTGTATATTAAGAATAATTCTTTATAGGCTTTATGGACAGATAACGTTTTGAGTGACTCTTGAAGGTTCAGCACCACATCCTCTTTTACCACTGTTTAAAGAATTAATCTTACAGAATAGGTGTGAATGAATTTTGGATAGCTTGAATGGTTTTGCCCTGATGATTTTTTGAAATAATAGTAAAAAAGGAACCAGTAAATGTCTTTTTATTTTTTTAAAGTGCAGCTTCTAAACACTTAAAAAAAAAAAAAATGTACACATAGAAGACCAGTCATTCTGAGGCATATTTCCTCAGAATGACTGGTCTCATGACCATAGTTTCATGACTATACAACACTGTATGGATGATAGAAAATTAAAAAAAACTATCATACATCTGATGTCACTCAGTCCCACTGTCACTGTGGGTAATGTGTGTGTGTGTGTGTGTGTGTTAAGTGAATTAGGTGTGAAACTATCAGGGTGCATTTAGTCTCCAGCGCCAACATTTTACAGAACTGCCACTTTCCTGGAGTCTCCAGAATTACTCGGTGTCAGGCTCTGAGAGACTTAAGATTCCAAAAAATGATTTAATTAGAATACCATGAAGTATTGTGAAATACTATATATTAAGTCTTTATATATAGGCTTTATGAACAGATTAGAGTGACTCGTGAAGGACCAGCACCACCTCCTCTTGTTCGATGGTTTGAGGAATATATCTTCCAGAATCCAGGATTAAGATTTAGGAGCTCATTTTTATTCCACCTCCTTTCCTGAAAAGTCTGTCTTGCAGAATTGACTAAAAATTAATCTTCACATTAATTCCTAATTATTTTGCAATTCTTTTTGTCAGTTCTTCTTGACCTGCTTTTTTCTTCTTCTTTTCTGACCTCATGACCCAGTCAGTATTTTTTGTACAATGGTCAAGTCTTAACTTATCCATTTCTGTATTGCATTTGTGTTTGATATTTCTCATGGGTATTTCATAATTTTCGACCTTACAGTTTGAGTTAAAAGTCTATTTTAGCGCAATTCATCTGTAAAAGAAAACATGCCTAATAATTCTGCACACATGAATATAAGGAGTTTTTCTCTTCCAGCTTTCCTGGACTATTGTATAGCACTCATAAATGATTAAATAAAAAATAATGGTAGTTATTAAGATTTATATGGTTAGGAATTGGTAAAATGTGCTTGGAAAAAAATCACAATAAAACAATGTTTTAATGTTTAAGTTTGGAATATTAACTGACGTGAATGTTTATGAATGGAATCTTATTGTAAAGTGTTACTAAAGTTATACATATATATTGTTCTGTGAATGTGATTTTAAAGTCTAGATGATTCGGATTAACCCTTTAACTGCCATATCCTTTAAAACCTCACTGCCAGAGGGATATTGTGAATGCATGTGCCCGCTGGGCACAGTTTACCTGATGCCACCGGGGTGGCGATGGCACTGGTGGCTTGAGCCCGCCATCGCTGCTTGCAGCTATATTTATTTTTATTTTTTATGAACCTTCTGGGGGTTTTTGGGGGCCTTAACATACTCAAAAACTCTTGAAAATTGGCACACACATTGGAACCTGCGGCCATCAGGACGCCACAGAGGCTGGGACCCGGGCGTGGCACAGGGGCTCTACAGCGCCCCCTGGAACACAGTCAGAAACCTTAAACCATAGCTCACACACACTTGCATGTATTTATATGAAACTCAGTACACTTATAGATCTCATTGAGCTGAACAACTTTTGCGCTCTATGTCATAGGCTCCGCCCAACAGGAAGTCAGCTATTCAGGGCTGTTTAAAAAAAGCATGCTCTGGAATTTGAAATACTCCTCTGAGGACTTTCAACCGTTTGCTTCGAAACTCGGTGAACATGAGCTCAAGACATTGGGGATGAAAAATTGCGAGGGGATTTTTGATATCTCGAAGGGTTTGCCCGTGGCGTGGCGTTGAATTTAGGGCAAAAAATTAGAAACAGGAAATGCCTAATAACATCCACATACATTACCTGAGTTTGATCAAACTTCATCGGTTTGTTCGAAGTATGATACCGATCGTATACATGTGACTATTAAGAGTCAACGTTATAGCGCCACCAACTGGCAGCAGGAAATTGAGTCATTTTCAAAATGCTTTGAATTCAGCATCTTATTTTTACTCGATTTGCTTCAAACTTCATCAGAATAATGACAAAACATGGCCGATGTAAACCTGTTGTGGGAATATTGATATCTTATATATTGTTGCCATGGCAACGTGTCAAACGTGAATATTCTGTTATGGTGATTTTGAGGCAGATAACAACCTCAGATTTACATGAAACTCAAAACACATATCAGTATTATTGATAGCTAGACAATGGAAAAAGCTTTTACAAGGGCGTGGAAGAGGCACTCTATAGCGCCACCTTTTGTCAAAAGTGGGGGGGTTAGTTTTAGCTACAGACACCAAACTCGGTACGTATATTGTTCTTATCAAGATGGACAACTTTCTAATTCACAGTTATCAGCTATGACCAACAGGAAGTCGGCTATTTTGATTTGAATATGGATTTTTGAAAAAAAATTGAGCTGTGATTTAATCCATACTCCTCAGAGGAAAAGTTCACTATACTCACCAAACTTTATCTACATGTTGCAAAAACATTGAGGAACTTAAATTGCAAACGGATTTTGGTTAGCTTGAACGGTTTTGTCGTGGTGATTTTTTGAAATGACAGTCAAAAAAGGAATCATTAACTGTCTTGTATTTTTAAATTGCAGCTTCCAAACACTTAAAAGCATTTTCTCATACAGAGATCAAATCATTCTGAGGAAATATGCATAGTTTCATGACTTTACGACACTGTATGATTAAAAGAAAATTAAAAAACTGTCAGACATCTCATCTCACTCTGTCCCTCTGTTTGAGGAATGTATGTGTGCTGACTGAGTGTGTGTGTGTGTGTGTGTGTGAGTGTGAGTGGGGGATGGGCATGAGCTGAGTGGCAGACAGACAGGGAGAGAGAGAGGGACTTAAACATCTCTTTAATCACCAGAAAAAAAAATATTATTTTAAATTGTTTTTGTTGTTGTTGTTGTTGCTAATTGTGCTGTTTTCATTAGAGCTTAAGAAATATCTTAGGCCTTATCCTTTTCTGACAGTTTCAGTGATTAAAAAAAAATTCTAAAAATACTTATTTGTGCTGCAAATAATAATTTTAGTCCCACTTTATATTAGGTGGCCTTAACTACTATGTACTTACACAAAAAAATAAGTACAATGTACTTATTGTGTTCATATTGTATTTTAAAACACTTTTGCTGCTATTGAGGTGGGATAGGGGTAAGGTTACGGAGAGGGTTGGAGGTATGGGTAAGTTTAAGGGTGGGTTAAGGTGTAAAGTATGGGTCAACAGTGTATTTATAAATGCAATTACAGAAATTAAATACAGATGTAATTACATGTAGTTTTTGTACAATGTAAAAACATGTATGTACACAATAAGTACATTGTACTAAATTATTAATTAAAATGTAAGTACTTAGTAGTTAAGGCCACTTAATATAAAGTGGGTCCATAATTTCAAACTCATTTGATACTGACCTCTGACACCCTGTGATTGACATTAATCTGAATTTATATAATCTCATGGATGTAACAGTAAAACTGTTCAGCTCACAGATGACGACCAAGCTGTGATGCAAGCAGAACTATTTCACAAATGCTTATAGGTCAATAAATTTATAACAAAACACTTTTAATTACTTAAGGATTTGGTAACAAATTAAAATAATGTCTCATTTTTTAACATTAGTAAATGCATTGGTAGATACCTACAAAATACCTACCACAAAGTCTCTTGGTAGGAAATCCGAATCCCAACAGGAAGTCGGTTATTTAGAATTTTCTCTGCAAAATTGGCGTTGTTTTTGCCATTTTCAGGGGATGTACTTTAACAAACTCCTCCTGGAGATTTATTCAGATCACCACCAAACTTGGTCAGTTAAATCTAAAGGCCTTTGCGATGTTAAATTGCGAAGATCTTGAGGTTTCGTTAAAGGGCGTGTCCATGGCGACCTGACAGATTTCGATGTTTCGCCATGAAAAAGGAAGTTGCTGTAACTCAGACATACAATGTCCAATCTGCCCCAAACTTCACATGTTAGATAAGACTTCTGCCCTTAAGAGAGCTACATGCCCATATTCAGTTATAGTCATAGCGCCACCTGCTGGCAACAGGAAGTGAAATGTTTTACGCTGCGACAAACTACTCCTAGAAATCTTTTGACATTAATGTATTTTTTGTGGTCAGTCTAATCTTAAGGCCTGAGCAATGTTAAATTGTGGAGATCTTGAGTTTTTGTTAAAGGGCGTGTCCATGGCGCCATGACAAAATTTGACGTCTCGCCACAGCAAGAGAAGTTGTTGTAACTGAGGCATAAAATGTTCAATCTTCCCCAAACTTCACATGTTCGATAAGAGTCCTGCCCTGAACACATCTGAAGGCCAATATTCCATTATAATGATAGCGCCACCTGCTGGCAACAGGAAGATTGGCACATATATGGAATAAACATTGATATATTCTACTTATATTTATGAGTTTAAACGCATATTTCTCACCGTTCACCTATTAACTAAAGCCACTCGCTGCCGGTGAGCCCGGGTGCGAGGGCCCGTTCATCGCTGCTTGCAGCTTTAATTATATATATATAATATATATATATATAAGCAGGAAGTGTGTCATTTTCAAAATGCTTTGAATTCAGCATCTTATTTTTACTCGATTTGCTGCAAACTTCATCAGAATAATGACAAAACACGGCCGATGAAAATCTGTTGTGGGGATATTGATATCTAATATAGTGTTGCCATGGCAACGTGTCAAACTGGAATATTCTGTTATGGTGAGTTTGAGGCAGATAACAAGCTCAGATTTGGCAAAAGCTTTTAAAAGGGCGTGAAGGAGGCACTCTATAGCGCCACCTTTTGTCAAAAGTGGGGGGGTTAGTTTTAGCTACAGACACCAAACTTGGTACATAAATTGTTCTAATCAAGTCGGACAACTTTCTAATTCACAGTCATAAGCTACGATCAACAGGAAGTCGGCTATTTTGATTTGAATGTGTATTTTTGAGATTTTACAGTTGTGAATTAATGCATACTCCTCACAGGGGAAGTACACTATACACACCAAACTTTGTCTACATGAAGAAAAAACATTGAGGAACTTAAATTGCGAACGGATTTTGGTTAGCTTGAACGGTTTTGTCGTGGTGATTTTTTGAAATGACAGTAAAAAGGGAAACATTAATTGTCTTGTATGTTTAAATTGCAGCTTCCAAACACTTCAAAGCATTTTTTTCATACAAAGATCAAATCATTCTGAAGAAATATGCATAGTTTCACAACTTTACAACACTGTATGGATAACAGAAAATTAAAAAAACTGTCAGACTTCTCAACTGACATGATCTCACTCTGGCCACTCTGTCTGTGTGAGGAAAGGGAGGGGGAGAGGGAGGGGGAGTGTGAGGGGGTTGGTGACTGTGAATGTTTGGTGACTGACAGTGTGTGTGGATTGTAGGGAGGGGCTGGCTGGCAGAGAGAGAGAGAGAGAGAAAGAAAGAGAGAGACCTAATCATACCTTTAATAATCAGGGAAAAAAAACTGTATTTTAAATTGTTATTGTTTTTGTTGTTGCTAATGGTGGTGTTTTTTACTTTCATTACAGGTTCAGAAATCTCTTAGGCCTTATCCTTTTCTGACAGTTTTAGGGATTTAAAAACATCCTAAGAATCCTTATTTGTGCTGCAAATAATAATTTCAATAACTCATTTGATACTGACCTATGACAACCTGGCAAAATGGCTCGATAGCGCCACCTATACACTTTCAACGGAGTGCGTATACACTTTAAATGGAGTGCGCCTCGGGCTATGTTTCATGTACATGTACAAAAATCAGTACACACATGTAACACACCAATATCTACGAAAAAGTCTCTTGGTACGAAATCCGAATCCCAACAGGAAGTCAGTTATTTAGAATTTCTCTGCAAAATTAGTGTTGTTTTGGCCATTTTCAGGGGTTGTACTTTAACGAACTCCTCCTAGATATTTATTCAGGTCAACACCAAACTTGGTCAGTGTAATCTAAAGCCTTTTGCGATCTTAAATTGCGAAGATCTTGAGGTTTCGTTAAAGGGCGTGTACATGGCGGCCTGACAAATTTCGTTGTTTCGCCATGAAATAGGATGTTGTTGTAACTCAGGCATAAAATGTCCAATCCTCCCCAAACCTCACATGTTCGATAAAAGTCCTGCCCTGAACACATCTGAAGGCCAATATTCCATTATAATGATAGCGCCACCTGCTGGCAACAGGAAGATTGGCACATATATGGAATAAACATTGATATATTCTACTTATATTTATGAGTTTAAACGCATATTTCTCACCGTTCACCTATTAACTAAAGCCACTCACTGCCGGTGAGCCCGGGTGTGAGGTGCTTGCAGCTTTAATTATTATTATTATTATTTTTCTCCAAGATGAATCGCATTTTTGAGGGCCTAAACATGCTCGAAAAGTCATGAAACATTGCACACACCTCAGAACTGACGAAAATTTACGTCTGATATGGGTTTCAGAAGTGGGTGTGGCAAAGTTACTCGACAGCGCCACCTATAGGCGTTCAACGGTGTGCGCCTTGAGCTATGTTTCTCGTACATGCACGAAAATTGGCACCCACATGTAACACACCAATAGCTACAAAAAAGACTCTTGGACCAAAATTCTAAACCCAACAGGAAGTCAGTTATTTTTAATTTTATGAGCAAATTTTGTGTCATTTTTGTCATTTCCATGCGTTGTATTTAAACGAACTCCTCCTAGATATTTGTTCAGATCAACACCAAATTTGGTATGCCTAATCTAAAGGCCTTTGCGATGTTAAATTGCAAAGATTTTGAGTTTTCGTCAATGGGCGTGTCTGTGGCGGCCTGGCGAATTTTGTTGATTAGCCAAGAAAAATGAAGTTGCTATAACTCAGACATACAATGTCCAATGTGCCCAATAATTCACATGTTTAATAAGACTCCTGGCCTGAACATATTTACATGCCCATATTCAGTTATAGTCATAGCGCCACCTATTGGCAAAAGGAAGTGACATATTTTACACTGCGACGTACTACTCCTAGAAATGTTATGACATCAATGTCTTTTTTGTGGTCAGTCTAATCTAAAGGCCTGTACGATGTTAAATTGTGAAGATCTTGAGTTTTCGTTAAGGGGCGTGTCCATGGCACCATGACAAATTTCGATGTCTTACCATGGGAGTAGAAGTTGTTGTAACTCAGGCATAAAATATCAGATCTTGCCCAAACTTCACATGTTTGATAAAAGTACTGACCTGCACACATCTGGAGGCCAATATTCCATTGGGTGTGGCAAAATGGCTCGATAGCGCCACCTATACATTTTCAATGGAGTGCGTCTCGAGCTACATGTCACGTACATGTACGAAAATCGGTAAACATATGTAGCACACCAATAGCTACAAAAAAGTATTTTGGTACGAAATCCGAATCCGAACAGGAAGTTGGTTATTTTTAATTTTCCCTGCAAAATTGGTGTTGTTTTTGTCATTTTCAGGGGTTGTACTTTAACGAACTCCTCCTAGAGATTTATTCAGATCAACACCAAACTTGGTCAGTGTAATCTAAAGCCCTTTGCGATGTTAACTTGCGAAGGAATTGAGGTTTCGTTAAAGGGCGTGTCCATGGCAGCCTGACAAATTTCGATGATTCACCATGAAAAATGAAGGTGCTATAAGTCAGACATACAATGTCCAATCTGCCCCAAACTTCACATGTTAGATAAAACTTCTGCCCTTAACAGATCTACATGCCCACATTCAGTTATAGTCATAGCGCCACCTATTGGCAACAGGAAGTGACATGTTTTACGCTGCGACAAACTACTCCTATAATTTTTTTGAGATTAACATATATTTTGTGGTCAGTCTAATCTAAAGGCCTGTGCAATGTTAACTTTTGGAGATCTTGAGTTTTTGTTAAACGGCGTTTCCATGGCGCCATGACAAAATTTGATGTCTTGCCACAGCAAGAGAAATTGTTGTAACTCAAGCATAAAATGTTCAATCTTCCCCAAACTTCACATGTTTGATAAGAGTCCTGGCCTGAACACATCTGAAGGCCAATAATCCATTATAATGATAGCGCCACCTGCTGGCAACGGTAAGATTGGCACATATATGGGATATACTTTGATATATTCCACTTATATTTAGGACATTAAATGCATATTTCTCAACGTTCACCTTTTTACTAAAGCCACACGATGGCGGTGAGCCCGGGTGCGAGGGCCCGTTCATCGCTGCTTGCAGCTTTAATTATATATATATATATTTTTTTTTTTTAAACCTTCCGGGCATTTTTGGGGGCCTTAATAGCTCAATAACTCTTGAAAATTGGCACACACATTGGAATCTGCGGCCATCAGGACGCCACAGAGACTGGGACCCAGGCGTGGCACAGGGGCTCTACAGCGCCCCCTGGAACACCGTCAGAAATCTTGAACCATAGCTCACACACGCTTGCATGTATTTATATGAAACTCACTACACTTATAGATCTCATTGAGCTGAACAACTTTCGCGCTCTATGTCATAGGCTCCGCCCAACAGGAAGTCAGCTATTCAGGGTTGTTTAAAAAAAGCATGCTCTGGAATTTAATATACTTTTCATAGGTTTTTTACTTGATTCCCACGAAACTCGGTCAACATGATCTCAAGACATTGGGGATGAAAAATTGCGAGGGGATTTTTGATATCTCGAACGGTTTGCTCGTGGCGAGGCGTTGAAATTAGAGCAATAAATGAGAAACAGGAAATGCCTAATAACATCCACATACATTACCTGAGTTTGATCAAACTTCATCGGTTTGTTCGCTGTATGATACCAATCGTATATATGTGACTATTAAGAGTCAACGTTATAGCGCCACCAACTGGCAGCAGGAAGTGTGTCATTTTCAAAATGCTTTGAATTCAGCATCTTATTTTTACTCGATTTGCTGCAAACTTCATCAGAATAATGACAAAACACGGCCGATGAAAATCTGTTGTGGGGATATTGATATCTAATATAGTGTTGCCATTGCAACGTGTCAAACTGGAATATTCTGTTATGGTGAGTTTGAGGCAGATAACAAGCTCAGATTTACATGAAAGTCAAAACACATATCGGTATTATTGATAGCTAGACAATGGCAAAAGCTTTTAAAAGGGCGTGAAGGAGGCACTCTATAGCGCCACCTTTTGTCAAAAGTGGGGGGGTTAGTTTTAGCTACAGACACCAAACTTGGTACATAAATTGTTCTAATCAAGTCGGACAACTTTCTAATTCACAGTCATAAGCTACGATCAACAGGAAGTCGGCTATTTTGATTTGAATGTGTATTTTTGAGATTTTACAGTTGTGAATTAATGCATACTCCTCACAGGGGAAGTACACTATACACACCAAACTTTGTCTACATGAAGAAAAAACATTGAGGAACTTAAATTGCGAACGGATTTTGGTTAGCTTGAACGGTTTTGTCGTGGTGATTTTTTGAAATGACAGTAAAAAGGGAAACATTAATTGTCTTGTATGTTTAAATTGCAGCTTCCAAACACTTCAAAGCATTTTTTTCATACAAAGATCAAATCATTCTGAAGAAATATGCATAGTTTCACAACTTTACAACACTGTATGGATAACAGAAAATTAAAAAACTGTCAGACTTCTCAACTGACATGATCTCACTCTGGCCACTCTGTCTGTGTGAGGAAAGGGAGGGGGAGAGGGAGGGGGAGTGTGAGGGGGTTGGTGACTGTGAATGTTTGGTGACTGACAGTGTGTGTGGATTGTAGGGAGGGGCTGGCTGGCAGAGAGAGAGAGAGAGAGAAAGAAAGAGAGAGACCTAATCATACCTTTAATAATCAGGGAAAAAAAAAAAACTGTATTTTAAATTGTTATTGTTTTTGTTGTTGCTAATGGTGGTGTTTTTTACTTTCATTACAGGTTCAGAAATCTCTTAGGCCTTATCCTTTTCTGACAGTTTTAGGGATTTAAAAACATCCTAAGAATCCTTATTTGTGCTGCAAATAATAATTTCAAACTCATTTGATACTGACCTATGACAACCTGGCAAAATGGCTCGATAGCGCCACCTATACACTTTCAACGGAGTGCGTATACACTTTAAATGGAGTGCGCCTCGGGCTATGTTTCACGTACATGTACAAAAATCAGTACACACATGTAACACACCAATATCTTCGAAAAAGTCTCTTGGTACGAAATCCGAATCCCAACAGGAAGTCAGTTATTTAGAATTTTCTCTGCAAAATTAGTGTTGTTTTGGCCATTTTCAGGGGTTGTACTTTAACGAACTCCTCCTAGATATTTATTCAGGTCAACACCAAACTTGGTCAGTGTAATCTAAAGCCTTTTGCGATCTTAAATTGCGAAGATCTTGAGGTTTCGTTAAAGGGCGTGTACATGGCGGCCTGACAAATTTCGTTGTTTCGCCATGAAATAGGATGTTGTTGTAACTCAGGCATAAAATGTCCAATCCTCCCCAAACCTCACATGTTCGATAAAAGTCCTGCCCTGAACACATCTGAAGGCCAATATTCCATTATAATGATAGCGCCACCTGCTGGCAACAGGAAGATTGGCACATATATGGAATAAACATTGATATATTCTACTTATATTTATGAGTTTAAACGCATATTTCTCACCGTTCACCTATTAACTAAAGCCACTCACTGCCGGTGAGCCCGGGTGTGAGGTGCTTGCAGCTTTAATTAGGGCCCGAGCACCGATGGTGTGAGGACCCTATTGGAATTGCTCCGTTTATTAGGGCCCGAGCACCGAGGTGCGAGGACCCTCTTGTATCTGCTTTGTTTTTTATTAGGGCCCGAGCACCGATGGTGTGAGGACCCTCTTGGAATTGCTCCGTTTATTATTATTATTATTATTATTATTATTATTATTCTTCTCCAAAATGAATCGCATTTTTGAGGGCCTAAACATGCTCGAAAAGTCATGAAACTTTGCACACACCTCAGAGCTGGCGAAAATTTACGTCTGATATGGGTTTCAGAAGTGGGTGTGGCAAAATGGCTCAACAGCGCCACCTATACACGTTCAACGGTGTGCGCCTCGAGCTACGTTTCATGTACATGTATGAAAATCGGTATACACATGTAACTCTCCAATACCTACAAAAAAGTCTCTTGGAGCAAAATCCGAAACCCAACAGGAAGTCGGTTATTACTAATATTATGAGCAAATTTTGTGTCATTTTTGTCATTTCCATGCGTTGTATTTTAACGAACTCCTCCTAGAGATTCATTCAGATCAACACCAAATTTGGTATGCCTAATCTGAAGGCCTTTGCGATGTTAAATTGCGAAGCTTTTGAGTTTTCGTTAATGGGCGTGTCCGTGGTGGCCTGGCGAATTTCGACGATTCGCCATGAAAGAGGAAGTTGCTATAACTCAGACATACAATGACCAATCTGCCCCAAACATCACATGTTTGATGAGACTCCTGACCTGAACAGATTGACATGCCCATATTCAGTTATAGTCATAGCGCCACCTATTGGCAACAGGAAGTGACATATTTTACACTGCGATGAACTACTCCTAGAAATTTTATGACATCAATGTATTTTTTGTGGTCAGTCTAATCTAAAGGCCTGTGCGATGTTAAGTTGTGAAGATCTTGAGTTTTCGTTAAAAGGCGTGTCCATGGCGCTGTCACGAAGTTCGATGTCTCGCCATGGGAATAAAAGATGTTATAACTCAGGCATAAAATGTCCGATCTTCCCCAAACTTCACATGTGTGATAAGAGTCCTGGCCTGAACACATCTGAAGGCCAAAATTCCATCAGGTGTGGCAAAATGGCTCGATAGCGCCACCTATACACTTTCAACAGAGTGCGCCTCGAGCTATGTTTCACGTACATGTACAAAAATCGGTATACACATGTAACACACCAATACCTACAAAAAAGTCTCTTGGTACGAAATCCGAATCTCAACAGGAAGTCGGTTATTTAGAATTTTCTCTGCAAAACTGGCGTTGTTTTTGCCATTTTCAGGGGTTGTACTTTAACGAACTCCTCCTAGAGATTTATTCAGATCAACACCAAACCTGGTCAGTGTAATCTTAAGCCCTTTGCGATGTTAAATTGCGAAGATCTTTAGATTTCGTTAAAGGGCGTGTCCATGGTGGCCTGACAAATTTCGATGTTTCGCCATGAAAAAGGAAGTTGCTGTAACTCAGACATACAATGTCCAATCTGCCCCAAACTTCACATGTTAGATAAAACTTCTGCCCTTAACAGTTTTACATGCCCACATTCAGTTATAGTCATAGCGCCACCTATTGGCAACAGGAAGTGACATGTTTTACGCTGCGACAAACTACTCCTATTATTTTTTTGAGATTAACATATATTTTGTGGTCAGTCTAATCTAAATGCCTGTGCAATGTTAACTTTTGGAGATCTTGAGTTTTTGTTAAAGGGCGTTTCCATGGCGCCATGACAAAATTTGATGTCTTGCCACAGCAAGAGAAGTTGTTGTAACTCAAGTATAAAATGTTCAGTCTTCCCCAAACTTCACATGTTTGATAAGAGTCCTGGCCTGAACACATCTGAAGGCCAATATTCCATTATAATGATAGCGCCACCTGCTGGCAACGGTAAGATTGGCACATATATGGGATATACTTTGATATATTCCACTTATATTTAGGACATTAAATGCATATTTCTCAACGTTCACCTTTTTACTAAAGCCACACGATGGCGGTGAGCCCGGGTGCGAGGGCCCGTTCATCGCTGCTTGCAGCTTTAATTAGGGCCCGAGCACCGATGGTGTGAGGACCCTCTTGTATCTGCTTTGTTTATTATTATTATTATTATTATTATTATTATTATTAGGGCCCGAGCACCGATGGTGTGAGGACCCTATTGTATCTGCTCTGTTTATTATTATTATTCTTATTCTTCCGCTTCTCCAAAATGAATCGCATTTTTGAGGGCTTAAACATGCTCAAAAAGTCATGAAACTTTGCACACGCGTCAAACCTGGTGAAAATTTTCGTCTGATATAGGATTCAGAAGAGGGTGTGGCAAAATGGCTCGACAGCGCCACCTATACGAAGAAAATCAACAGCCTTCCAGCTATGTTTCACGTACATGCACGAAAATTGGCACACATATGTAACACACTAATACCTACAAAAAAGACTCTTGGAGCGAAATTCTAAACCCAACAGGAAGTCTGTTATTTTTAATATTATGAGCATATTTTGTGTAATTTTGGTCATTTCCATGTGTTGTATTTTAACGAACTCCTCCTAAAGAGTTCTTCAAATCAACACCAAATTTGGTATGCCTAATCTAAAGGCCTTTGCGATGTTAAATTGCGAAGATCTTGAGTTTTCGTTGAAGGGCGTGTCCGTGGCGGCCTGGCGAATTTCGATGATTCGCCATGAAAAATGAAGTTGCTATAACTCAGACATACAATGACCAATCTGCCCCAAACTTCACATGTTTGATGAGACTCCGAAGTTGAACAGATTGACATGCCCATATTCAGTTATAGTCATAGCGCCACCTATTGGCAACAGGAAGTGACATATTTTACGCTGCAACGAACTACTCATAGAAATTTTATGACATCAATGTCTTTTTTGTGGTCAGTCTAATCTAAAGGCCTGTGCGATGTTCAGTTGTGAAGATCTTGAGTTTTCGTTAAAAGGCTTGTTCATGGCGCCGCGACGAAGTTCGATGTCTCGCCATGGGAATAAAAGATGTTATAACTCAGGCATAAAATGTCCGATCTTCCCCAAACTTCACATGTGTGATAAGAGTCCTGGCTTGAACAGATCTCCAGGCCAATATTCCACCGGGTGTGGCAGAATGGCTCTATAGCGCCACCTATACACTTTCAACGGAGTACGCCTCGAGCTATGTTTCACGTACATGTACAAAAATTGGTACACACATGTAACACTCCAATACCTACAAAAAAGTCTCTTGGTACGAAATCCGGATCCCAACAGGAAGTCGGTTATTTAGAATTTTCCCTTCAAAATTGGTGTTGTTTTTGCCATTTTCAGGGGTTGTACTTTAACGAACTCCTCCTAGAGATTTATTCAGATCAACACCAAACTTGGTCAGTGTAATCTAACGCCCTTTGCGATAATAAATTGCGAAGGACTTGAGGTTTCGTTAAAGGGCGGGTCCCTGGCGGCCTGACAAATGTCGATGTTTCGCCATGAAAAAGGAAGTTGCTGTAACTCAGACATACAATGTCCAATCTGCCCCAAACTTCACATGTTGGATAAGACTCTTGACCTGAACAGATCTACATGACAATATTCAGTTATAGTCATAGCGCCACCTATTGGCAACAGGAAGTTACATATTTTACACTGCGACAAACTACTCCTAGAAATAGTATGACATCCATGTCTTTTTTGTGGTCAGTCTAATCTAAAGACCTGTGTGATGTTTAGTTGCGAAGATCTTGAGTTTTTGTTAAAAGGTGTGTCCATGGCGCCGTGATGAAGTTCGATGTCTCGCCATGGGAATAAAAGATGTTATAACTCAGGCATAAAATGTCCGATCTTGCCCAAACTTCACTTGTGTGATAAGGGTCCTGGCCTAAACAGATCTGAAGGCCAATATTCCATCGAGTGTGGCAAAATGGCTCGATAGCGCCACCTATACACTTTCAAAAGAGTGTGTATACACTTTAAACGGAGTGCCCCTCGAGCTATGTTTCACGTACATGTACAAAAATCGGTACACACATGTAACACACCAATATCTACGAAAAAGTATCTTGGTACGAAATCCTAATCCCAACAGGAAGTCAGTTATTTAGAATTTTCTCTGCAAAATTAGTGTAGATTTTGCCATTTTCAGGGGTTGTACTTTAACGAACTCCTCCTAGAGATTTATTCAGATCAACACCAAACTTGGTCAGTGTAATCTAAAGCCTTTTGCAATCTTAAATTGCAAAGATCTTGAGGTTTCGTTAAAGGGCGTGTCCATGGCGGCCTGACAAATTTCGATGTTTCGCCATGAAATAGGATGTTGTTGTAACTCAGGCATAAAATGTCCAATCTTGCCCAAACTTCACTTGTGTGATAAGGGTCCTGCCCTGAACACATCTGAAGGCCAATATTCCATTATAATGATAGCGCCATCTGCTGGCAACAGGAAGATTGGCACATATATGGAATAAACATTGTTATATTCTACTTATATTTATGAGTTTAAACGCATATTTCTCAGCGTTCACCTATTAACTAAAGCCACTCGCTGCCGGTGAGCCCGGGTGCGAGGGCCCGTTCATCGCTGCTTGCAGCTTTAATTATTATTATTATTCTTCTTCTCCCGAATGAATCGCATTTTTGAGGGCTTTAACATGCTCAAAAAGTCATGAAACTTTGCACACGCGTCAAACCTGGTGAAAATTTTCGTGTGATATAGGATTCAGAAGAGGGTGTGGCAAAATGGCTCGACAGCGCCACCTATACCAAGAAAATCAACAGCCTTCAAGCTATGTTTCACGTACATGCACGAAAATTGGCACACATATGTAACACACCAATACCTACAAAAAAGACTCTTGGAGCGAAATTCTAAACCCAACAGGAAGTCGGTTATTTTTAATATTATGAGCATTTTTTGTGTAATTTTGGTCATTTCCATGTGTTGTATTTTAACGAACTCCTCCTAGAGATTTCTTCAAATCAACACCAAATTTGGTATGCCTAATCTAAAGGCCTTAGCGATGTTAAATTGCGAAGATCTTGAGTTTTCGTTGAAGGGCGTGTCCGTGGCGGCCTGGCGAATTTCGATGATTCGCCATGAAAAATGAAGTTGCTATAACTCACACATACAATGTCCAATCTGCCCCAAACATCACATGTTTGATGAGACTCCGAACCTGAACAGATTGACATGCCCATATTCAGTTATAGTCATAGCGCCACCTATTGGCAACAGGAAGTGACATATTTTACGCTGCGACGAACTACTCCTACAAATTTTATGACATCAATGTCTTTTTTGTGGTCAGTCTAATCTAAAGGCCTGTGCCATGTTCAGTTGTGAAGATCTTGAATTTTCGTTAAAAGGCTTGTTCATGGCGCCGCAACGAAGTTCGATGTCTCGCCATGGGAATAAAAGATGTTATAACTCAGGCATAAAATGTCCGATCTTCCCCAAACTTCACATGTGTGATAAGAGTCCTGGCCTGAACAGATCTGCAGGCCAATATTCCACTGGGTGTGGCAGAATGGCTCGATAGCGCCACCTATACACTTTAAACGGAGTGCGCCTCGAGCTATGTTTCACGTACATGTACAAAAATTGGTACACACATGTAACACTCCAATACCTACAAAAAAGTCTCTTGGTACGAAATCCGGATCCCAACAGGAAGTCGGTTATTTAGAATTTTCCCTTCAAAATTGGTGTTGTTTTTGCCATTTTCAGGGGTTGTACTTTAACGAACTCCTCCTAGAGATTTATTCAGATCAACACCAAACTTCTTCAATGTAATCTAAAGGCCTTTGTGATGTTAAATTGCGAAGATCTTGAGGTTTCGTTAAAGGGCGTGTCCATGGCGGCCTGCCAAATTTCGATGTTTCGCCATGAAAAAGGACGTTGCTGTAACTCAGACATACAATGTCCAATCTGCCCCAAACTTCACATGTTAGATAAGACTTCTGCCCTTAACAGATCTACATGCCCATTTTCAGTTATAGTCATAGCGCCACCTGCTGGCAACAGGAAGTGACATGTTTTACGCTGCAACAAACTACTCCTAGAATTTTTTTGAGATTAAAGTATTTTTTTTATTCAGTCTAATCTAAAGGCCTGTGCAATGTTAACTTGTGGAGATCTTGAGTTTTTGTTAAAGGGCGTGTACATGGAGCCATGACAAATTTTGATGTCTCGCCACAGCAAGAGAAGTTGTTGTAACTCAGGCATAAAATGTCCAATCCTCCCCAAACCTCACATGTTCGATAAAAGTCCTGCCCTGAACACATCTGAAGGCCAATATTCCATTACAATGATAGCGCCACCTGCTGGCAACAGGAAGATTGGCACATATATGGAATAAACATTCATATATTCTACTTATATTTATGAGTTTAAACGCATATTTCTCACCGTTCACCTATTAACTAAAGCCACTCGCTGCCGGTGAGCCCGGGTGCGAGGGCCCGTTCATCGCTGCTTGCAGCTTTAATTATTATTATTCTTCTTCTTCTTCTCCCGAATGAATCGCATTTTTGAGGGCTTTAACATGCTCAAAAAGTCATGAAACTTTGCACACTCGTCAAACCTGGTGAAAATTTTCGTCTGATATAGGATTCAGAAGAGGGTGTGGCAAAATGGCTCGACAGCGCCACCTATACCAAGAAAATCAACAGCCTTCCAGCTATGTTTCACGTACATGCACGAAAATTGGCACACATATGTAACACACCAATACCTACAAAAAAGACTCTTGGAGCGAAATTCTAAACCCAACAGGAAGTCGGTTATTTTTAATATTATGAGCATATTTTGTGTAATTTTGGTCATTTCCATGTGTTGTATTTTAACGAACTCCTCCTAGACAGTTCTTCAAATCGACACCAAATTTGGTATGCCTAATCTAAAGGCCTTTGCGATGTTAAATTGCGAAGATCCTGACTTTTCGTTGAAGGGCGTGTCCGTGGCGACCTGGCGAATTTCGATGATTCGCCATTAAAAATGAAGTTGCTATAACTCACACATACAATAACCAATCTGCCCCAAACTTCACATGTTTGATGAGACTCCGAACCTGAACAGATTGACATGCCCATATTCAGTTATAGTCATAGCGCCACCTATTGGCAACAGGAAGTGACATATTTTACGCTGCGACGAACTACTCCTAGAAATTTTATGACATCAATGTCTTTTTTGTGGTCAGTCTAATCTAAAGGCCTGTGCGATGTTTAGTTGTGAAGATCTTGAGTTTTTGTTAAAAGGTGTGTCCATGGCGCCGTGATGAAGTTCGATGTCTCGCCATGGGAATAAAAGATGTTATAACTCAGGCATAAAATGTCCGATCTTGCCCAAACTTCACTTGTGTGATAAGGGTCCTGGCCTGAACAGATCTGAAGGCCAATATTCCATCGAGTGTGGCAAAATGGCTCAATAGCGCCACCTATACACTTTCAACGGAGTGCGTATACACTTTAAACGGAGTGCGCCTTGAGCTATGTTTCACGTACATGTACAAAAATCGGTACACACATGTAACACACCAATATCTACGAAAAAGTCTCTTGGTACGAAGTCCGAATCCCAACAGGAAGTCAGTTATTTCGAATTTTCTCTGCAAAATTAGTGTTGTTTTGGCCATTTTCAGGGGTTGTACTTTAACGAACTCCTCCTAGATATTTATTCAGATCAACATCAAACTTGGTCAGTGTAATCTAAAGCCTTTTGCGATCTTAAATTGCGAAGATCTTGAGGTTTCGTTAAAGGGCGTGTCCATGGCGGCCTGACAAATTTCATTGTTTCGCCATGAAATAGGATGTTGTTGTAACTCAGGCATAAAATGTCCAATCCTCCCCAAACCTCACATGTTCGATAAAAGTCCTGCCCTGAACAAATCTGAAGGCCAATATTCCATTATAATGATAGCGCCACCTGCTGGCAACAGGAAGATTGGCACATATATGGAATAAACATTGATATATTCTACTTATATTTATGAGTTTAAACGCATATTTCTCACCGTTCACCTATTAACTAAAGCCACTCGCTGCCGGTGAGCCCGGGTGCGAGGGCCCGTTCATCGCTGCTTGCAGCTTTAATTAGGGCCCGAGCCAATGGGCGCAGGGCCCTATTGTTCCCCTAAGGATTATTCTTCTTATTATTATTTTTATTTTTTATGAACCTTCCGGGGGTTTTTGGGAGCCTTAACATACTCAAAAACTCTTGAAAATTGGCACACACATTGGAACCTGCGGCCATCAGGACTCCACAGAGGCTGGGACCCGGGCGTGGCACAGGGGCTCTACAGCGCCCCCTGGAACACAGTCAGAAACCTTGAACCATAGCTCACACACACTTGCATGCATTTATATGAAACTCAGTACACTTATAGATCTCATTGAGCTGAACAACTTTTGCACTCTATGTCATAGGCTCCGCCCAACAGGAAGTCAGCTTATTCAGGGCTGTTTAAAAAAAGCATGCTCTGGAATTTGAAATACTCCTCTGAGGACTTTCAACCGTTTGCTTCGAAACTCGGTGAACATGATCTCAAGACATTGGGGATGAAAAATTGCGAGGGGATTTTTGATACCTCGAAGGGTTTGCCCGTGGCGTGGCGTTGAATTTAGGGCAAAAAATTAGAAACAGGAAATGCCTAATAACATCCACATACATTACCTGAGTTTGATCAAACTTCATCGGTTTGTTCGAAGTATGATACCGATCGTATATATGTGACTATTAAGAGTCAACGTTATAGCGCCACCAACTGGCAGCAGGAAATTGAGTCATTTTCAAAATGCTTTGAATTCAGCATCTTATTTTTACTCGATTTGCTTCAAACTTCATCAGAATAATGACAAAGCATGGCCGATGTAAACCTGTTGTGGGAATATTGATATCTTATATATTGTTGCCATGGCAACGTGTCAAACGTGAATATTCTGTTATGGTGATTTTGAGGCAGATAACAACCTCAGATTTACATGAAACTCAAAACACATATCAGTATTATTGATAGCTGGACAATGGAAAAAGCTTTTACAAGGGCGTGGAAGAGGCACTGTATAGCGCCACCTTTTGTCAAAAGTGGGGGGGGTTAGTTTTAGCTACAGACACCAAACTCGTTACGTATATTGTTCTTATCAAGATGGACAACTTTCTAATTCACAGTTATCAGCTACGACCAACAGGAAGTCGGCTATTTTGATTTGAATATGGATTTTTGAAAAAAAAATTGAGCTGTGATTTAATCCATACTTCTCAGAGGAAAAATTCACTATACTTACCAAACTTTATCTACTTGTTGCAAAAACATTGAGGAACTTAAATTGCAAACGGATTTTGGTTAGCTTGAACGGTTTTGTCGTGGTGATTTTTTGAAATGACAGTCAAAAAAGGAATCATTAACTGTCTTGTATCTTTAAATTGCAGCTTCCAAACACTTACAAGCATTTTCTCATACAGAGATCAAATCATTCTGAGGAAATATGCATAGTTTCATGACTTTACGACACTGTATGATTAAAAGACAATTAAAAAACTGTCAGACATCTCATCTCAATCTGTCCCTCTGTTTGAGGAATGTATGTGTGCTGACTGAGTGTGTGTGTGTGTGAGTGGGGGATGGGCATGAGCTGAGTGGCAGACAGACAGGGAGAGAGAGAGGGACTTAAACATCTCTTTAATCACCAGAAAAAAAAATATTATTTAAAATTGTTTTTTTTTTTTTTTTTTTTGCTAATTGTGCTGTTTTCATTACAGCTTAAGAAATCTCTTAGGCCGTATCCTTTTCTGACAGTTTCAGTGATTAAAAAAAAAAATTCTAAAAATACTTATTTGTGCTGCAAATAATAATTTTGGTCCCACTTTATATTAGGTGGCCTTAACTACTATGTACTTACATAAAAAAATAAGTACAATGTACTTATTGTGTTCATATTGTATTGTAAAACACTTTTGCTGCTATTGAGGTGGGATAGGGGTAAGGTTAGGGAGAGGGTTGAAGGTATGGGTAAGTTTAAGGGTGGGTTAAGGTGTAAAGTATGGGTCAACAGTGTATTTATAAATGCAATTACAGAAATTAAATACAGATGTAATTACATGTAGTTTTTAAAAAAAAAAAAATAAGTACAATGTAAAAACATGTATGTACACAATAAGTACATTGTACTAAATTATTAATTAAAATGTAAGTACATAGTAGTTAAGGCCACTTAATATAAAGTGGGTCCATAATTTCAAACTCATTTGATACTGACCTCTGACACCCTGTGATTGACATTAATCTGAATTGATATAATCTCATGGATGTAACAGTAAAACTGTTCAGCTCACAGATGACGACCAAGCTGTGATGCAAGCAAACCTATTTCACAAATGCTTATAGGTCAATAAATTTATAACAAAACACTTTTAATTACTTAAGGATTTGGTAACAAATTAAAATAATGTCTCATTTTTTAACATTAGTAAATGCATTGGTAGATACCTACAAAATACCTACCACAAAGTAGGAAATCCAAATCCCAACAGGAAGTCGGTTATTTAGAATTTTCTCTGCAAAATTGGCGTTGTTTTTGCCATTTTCTGGGGATGTACTTTAACAAACTCCTCCTGGAGATTTATTCAGATCACCACCAAACTTGGTCAGTTAAATCTAAAGGCCTTTGTGATGTTAAATTGCGAAGATCTTGAGGTTTCGTTAAAGGGCGTGTCCATGGCGACCTGACAGATTTCGATGTTTTGCCATGAAAAAGGAAGTTGCTGTAACTCAGACATACAATGTCCAATCTGCCCCAAACTTCACATGTTAGATAAGACTTCTGCCCTTAACAGAGCTACATGCCCATATTCAGTTATAGTCATAGCGCCACCTGCTGGCAACAGGAAGTGACATGTTTTACGCTGTGACAAACTACTCCTAGAAATCTTTTGACATTAATGTATTTTTTGTGGTCAGTCTAATCTAAAGGCCTGTGCAATGTTAAATTGTGGAGATCTTGAGTTTTTGTTAAAGGGCGTTTCCATGGCGCCATGACAAAATTTGACGTCTCGCCACAGCAAGAGAAGTTGTTGTAACTGAGGCATAAAATTTTCAATCTTCCCCAAACTTCACATGTTCAATAAGAGTCCTGCCCTGAACACATCTGAAGGCCAATATTCCATTATAATGATAGCGCCACCTGCTGGCAACAGGAAGATTGGCACATATATGGAATAAACATTGATATATTCTACTTATATTTATGAGTTTAAACGCATATTTCTCACCGTTCACCTATTTACTAAAGCCACTCGCTGCCGGTGAGCCCGGGTGCGAGGGCCCGTTCATCGCTGCTTGCAGCTTTAATTAGGGCCCGAGCACCGATGGTGTGAGGACCCTCTTGGAATTGCTCTGTTTATTATTATTATTATTATTATTATTATTATTATTATTATTCTTCTTCTCCAAAATGAATCGCATTTTTGAGGGCCTAAACATGCTCGAAAAGTCATGAAACTTTGCACACACCTCAGAGCTGGCGAAAATTTACGTCTGATATGGGTTTCAGAAGTGGGTGTGGCAAAATGGCTCAACAGCGCCACCTATACACGTTCAACGGTGTGCGCCTCGAGCTACGTTTCATGTACATGTATGAAAATCTGTATACTCATGTAACTCTCCAATACCTACAAAAAAGTCTCTTGGAGCAAAATCTGAAACCCAATAGGAAGTCGGTTATTACTAATATTATGAGCAAATTTTGTGTCATTTTTGTAATTTCCATGCGTTGTATTTTAACGAACTCCTCCTAGAGATTCATTCAGATCAACACCATATTTGGTATGCCTAATCTGAAGGCCTTTGCGATGTTAAATTGCGAAGCTTTTGAGTTTTCGTTAATGGGCGTGTCCGTGGCGGCCTGGCGAATTTTGACGATTCGCCATGAAACAGGAAGTTGCTATAACTCAGACATACAATGACCAATCTGCCCCAAACTTCACATGTTTGATGAGACTCCTAACCTGAACAGATTGACATGCCCATATTCAGTTATAGTCATAGCGCCACCTATTGGCAACAGGAAGTGACATATTTTACACTGCGATTAACTACTCCTAGAAATTTTATGACATCAATGTATTTTTTGTGGTCAGTCTAATCTAAAGGCCTGTGCGATGTTAAGTTGTGAAGATCTTGAGTTTTCGTTAAAAGGCGTGTCCATGGCGCCGTCACGAAGTTCGATGTCTCGCCATGGGAATAAAATATGTTATAACTCAGGCATAAAATGTCCGATCTTCCCCAAACTGCACATGTGTGATAAGAGTCCTGGCCTGAACACATCTGAAGGCCAAAATTCCATCAGGTGTGCCAAAATGGCTCTATAGCGCCACCTATACACTTTCAACAGAGTGCGCCTCGAGCTATGTTTCACGTACATGTACAAAAATCGGTATACACATGTAACACACCAATACCTACAAAAAAGTCTCTTGGTACGAAATCCGAATCCCAACAGGAAGTCGGTTATTTAGAATTTTCTCTGCAAAATTGGCGTTGTTTTTGCCATTTTCAGGGGTTGTACTTTAACGAACTCCTCCTAGAGATTTAGTCAGATCAACACCAAACTCGGTCAGTGTAATCTTAAGCCCTTTGCGATGTTAAATTGCGAAGATCTTTAGATTTCGTTAAAGGGCGTGTCCATGGCGGCCTGACAAATTTCGATGTTTCGCCATGAAAAAGGAAGTTGCTGTAACTCAGACATACAATGTCCAATCTGCCCCAAACTTCACATGTTAGATAAAACTTCTGCCCTTAACAGATCTACATGCCCACATTCAGTTATAGTCATAGCGCCACCTATTGGCAACAGGAAGTGACATGTTTTACGCTGCGACAAACTACTCCTATAATTTTTTTGAGATTAACATATATTTTGTGGTCAGTCTAATCTAAAGGCCTGTGCAATGTTAACTTTTGGAGATCTTGAGTTTTTGTTAAAGGGCGTTTCCATGGCGCCATGACAAAATTTGATATCTTGCCACAGCAAGAGAAGTTATTGTAACTCAAGCATAAAATGTTCAATCTTCCCCAAACTTCACATGTTTGATAAGAGTCCTGGCCTGAACACATCTGAAGGCCAATATTCCATTATAATGATAGCGCCACCTGCTGGCAATGGTAAGATTGGCACATATATGGGATATACTTTGATATATTCCACTTATATTTAGGACATTAAATGCATATTTCTCAACGTTCACCTTTTTACTAAAGCCACACGATGGCGGTGAGCCCGGGTGCGAGGGCCCGTTCATCGCTGCTTGCAGCTTTAATTAGGGCCCGAGCACCGATGGTGTGAGGACCCTCTTGGAATTGCTCCGTTTATTATTATTATTATTATTATTATTATTATTATTCTTCTTCTCCAAAATGAATCGCATTTTTGAGGGCCTAAACATGCTCAAAAAGTCATGAAACTTTGCACACACCTCAGAACTGGCGAAAATTTACGTCTGATATGGGTTTCAGAAGTGGGTGTGGCAAAATTACTCGACAGCGCCACCTATAGACGTTCAACGGTGTGCGCCTTGAGCTATGTTTCTCGTACATGCACGAAAATTGGCACCCACATGTAACACACCAATAGCTACAAAAAAGACTCTTGGACCAAAATTCTAAACCCAACAGGAAGTCAGTTATTTTTAATTTTATGAGCAAATTTTGTGTCATTTTTGTTATTTCCATGCGTTGTATTTTAACGAACTCCTCCTAGATATTTGTTCAGATCAACACCAAATTTGGTATGCCTAATCTAAAGGCCTTTGCGATGTTAAATTGCAAAGATTTTGAGTTTTCGTCAATGGGCGTGTCTGTGGCGGCCTGGCGAATTTTGTTGATTAGCCAAGAAAAATGAAGTTGCTATAACTCAGACATACAATGTCCAATGTGCCCAATAATTCACATGTTTAATAAGACTCCTGGCCTGAACATATTTACATGCCCATATTCAGTTATAGTCATAGCGCCACCTATTGGCAAAAGGAAGTGACATATTTTACACTGCGACGTACTACTCCTAGAAATGTTATGACATCAATGTCTTTTTTGTGGTCAGTCTAATCTAAAGGCCTGTACGATGTTAAATTGTGAAGATCTTGAGTTTTCGTTAAGGGGCGTGTCCATGGCACCATGACAAATTTCGATGTCTTACCATGGGAGTAGAAGTTGTTGTAACTCAGGCATAAAATATCAGATCTTGCCCAAACTTCACATGTTTGATAAAAGTACTGACCTGCACACATCTGGAGGCCAATATTCCATTGGGTGTGGCAAAATGGCTCGATAGCGCCACCTATACATTTTCAATGGAGTGCGTCTCGAGCTACATGTCACGTACATGTACGAAAATCGGTAAACATATGTAGCACACCAATAGCTACAAAAAAGTATTTTGGTACGAAATCCGAATCCGAACAGGAAGTTGGTTATTTTTAATTTTCCCTGCAAAATTGGTGTTGTTTTTGTCATTTTCAGGGGTTGTACTTTAACGAACTCCTCCTAGAGATTTATTCAGATCAACACCAAACTTGGTCAGTGTAATCTAAAGCCCTTTGCGATGTTAACTTGCGAAGGAATTGAGGTTTCGTTAAAGGGCGTGTCCATGGCAGCCTGACAAATTTCGATGATTCACCATGAAAAATGAAGGTGCTATAAGTCAGACATACAATGTCCAATCTGCCCCAAACTTCACATGTTAGATAAAACTTCTGCCCTTAACAGATCTACATGCCCACATTCAGTTATAGTCATAGCGCCACCTATTGGCAACAGGAAGTGACATGTTTTACGCTGCGACAAACTACTCCTATAATTTCTTTGAGATTAACATATATTTTGTGGTCAGTCTAATCTAAAGGCCTGTGCAATGTTAACTTTTGGAGATCTTGAGTTTTTGTTAAACGGCGTTTCCATGGCGCCATGACAAAATTTGATGTCTTGCCACAGCAAGAGAAATTGTTGTAACTCAAGCATAAAATGTTCAATCTTCCCCAAACTTCACATGTTTGATAAGAGTCCTGGCCTGAACACATCTGAAGGCCAATAATCCATTATAATGATAGCGCCACCTGCTGGCAACGGTAAGATTGGCACATATATGGGATATACTTTGATATATTCCACTTATATTTAGGACATTAAATGCATATTTCTCAACGTTCACCTTTTTACTAAAGCCACACGATGGCGGTGAGCCCGGGTGCGAGGGCCCGTTCATCGCTGCTTGCAGCTTTAATTATATATATATATATATATTTTTTTTTTTAAACCTTCCGGGCATTTTTGGGGGCCTTAACATGCTCAAAAACTCTTGAAAATTGGCACACACATTGGAATCTGCGGCCATCAAGACGCCACAGAGACTGGGACCCAGGCGTGGCACAGGGGCTCTACAGCGCCCCCTGGAACACCGTCAGAAATCTTGAACCATAGCTCACACACGCTTGCATGTATTTATATGAAACTCACTACACTTATAGATCTCATTGAGCTGAACAACTTTCGCGCTCTATGTCATAGGCTCCGCCCAACAGGAAGTCAGCTATTCAGGGTTGTTTAAAAAAAGCATGCTCTGGAATTTAATATACTTTTTATAGGTTTTTTACTTGATTCCCACGAAACTCGGTCAACATGATCTCAAGACATTGGGGATGAAAAATTGCGAGGGGATTTTTGATATCTCGAACGGTTTGCTCGTGGCGAGGCGTTGAAATTAGAGCAATAAATGAGAAACAGGAAATGCCTAATAACATCTATATACATTACCTGAGTTTGATCAAACTTCATCGGTTTGTTCGCTGTATGATACCAATCGTATATATGTGACTATTAAGAGTCAACGTTATAGCGCCACCAACTGGCAGCAGGAAGTGTGTCATTTTCAAAATGCTTTGAATTCAGCATCTTATTTTTACTCGATTTGCTGCAAACTTCATCAGAATAATGACAAAACACGGCCGATGAAAATCTGTTGTGGGGATATTGATATCTAATATAGTGTTGCCATGGCAACGTGTCAAACTGGAATATTCTGTTATGGTGAGTTTGAGGCAGATAACAAGCTCAGATTTACATGAAAGTCAAAACACATATCGGTATTATTGATAGCTAGACAATGGCAAAAGCTTTTAAAAGGGCGTGAAGGAGGCACTCTATAGCGCCACCTTTTGTCAAAAGTGGGGGGGTTAGTTTTAGCTACAGACACCAAACTTGGTACATAAATTGTTCTAATCAAGTCGGACAACTTTCTAATTCACAGTCATAAGCTACGATCAACAGGAAGTCGGCTATTTTGATTTGAATGTATATTTTTGAGATTTTACAGTTGTGAATTAATGCATACTCCTCACAGGGGAAGTACACTATACACACCAAACTTTGTCTACATGAAGAAAAAACATTGAGGAACTTAAATTGCGAACGGATTTTGGTTAGCTTGAACGGTTTTGTCGTGGTGATTTTTTGAAATGACAGTAAAAAGGGAAACATTAATTGTCTTGTATGTTTAAATTGCAGCTTCCAAACACTTCAAAGCATTTTTTTCATACAAAGATCAAATCATTCTGAAGAAATATGCATAGTTTCACAACTTTACAACACTGTATGGATAACAGAAAATAAAAAAAACTGTCAGACTTCTCAACTGACATGATATCACTCTGTCCACTCTGTCTGTGTGAGGAAAGGGAGGGGGAGAGGGAGGGGGAGTGTGAGGGGGTTGGTGACTGTGAATGTTTGGTGACTGACAGTGTGTGTGGATTGTAGGGAGGGGCTGGCTGGCAGAGAGAGAGAGAGAGAGAAAGAAAGAGAGAGACCTAATCATACCTTTAATAATCAGGGAAAAAAAAACTGTATTTTAAATTGGTATTGTTTTTGTTGTTGCTAATGGTGGTGTTTTTTACTTTCATTAAAGGGTCAGAAATCTCTTAGGCCTTATCCTTTTCTGATAGTTTGAGGGATTTAAAAACATCCTAAGAATCCTTATTTGTGCTGCAAATAATAATTTCAAACTCATTTGATACTGACCTATGACAACCTGTGACGTGACATGACATTTATTAATCTCATGGATGTAACAGTAAAACTCTTCAACTGACAGATAAAGCTGCAATGCAAGCAAAACTATTTCACAAATGCTTATAGGTCATTAAAATCATTACAAAACACTAATAAATTATTTAAGGATTTGGTAACACTGTAAAATATTGTCTAATTTGTTAACATTAGTAAATGCATTGGTAACACTTTAAAATAACTGCACTCATTAGCTAAGCATTAGTAAATAGTTCATGATTATAAAGCCTTTTCCCTTAATAATAGTCATTATTAAGCTGTAATACATCTATAAATAAATTGTTCTTGGTTTAAAAGCACATATATTACAAAATAGATTAAAGTCTCAGTTGTCTTATAAAATAAATGAATAAACACAACCCAGTTTGATTCAGAATTCAGAAATATTTATTTCAAGATGCAATAAAAGGAAACCGTACACTTGAATAGCTTTTGAGCGATTCTTGAATGATTAGCATCACCTTCTCTTGTACGATGGTTTGAGGAATATATCTTCCAGATAGTACTGCCGCTCCCTATATGCAGAGTATGCAGTCTTCGTAGGGCACCAACTCCCAGAGGGGGCACCATCCCAGTTGCTCAAAAAAAAACAAAAAAACATGCGCCGTTCTCCCATCTGTGCTCTCGACCGCTCACACTTCATGTTTGCGGCTGAATGTTCGTAATTGATGGATGGACATCTATGCCCGGGTATAGGACATCAGCAATCCGGCACAGAGAAAAGAAAACTAAAGAAAAAAAAAACAGGCATAAAGTTGTCTTGACATTGGACAGTCGAGAGTCTCAAATTTAGGGCCGGTCTCTAAAGTTACATGTGATATTGTTATACACTTTTCTAACGTCAGTAGCATTTGAAGAGAATGACTTACAGTCATAAAAACAACTGTAATTGTTCATCTAGGTGACAGCTATAATGCACAATTAATTTGAATGTTTGATATTTATTACAACAAACTGTAAGTCATATGTAAATTATGCTACTTTTTCACATGGGCTCAAATGCAAATTTGAAGCTCAATAGCATTTGAGAAGAAAGACTTGCAGTCACAAAACAATTGTAATGTGTTCATATAGGTGTCAGCTACAATGCACACCTTATACATTTTTTATAAATATAAAAATAAAGTGTTACTAAAGTTATATTTATATTGTTCTGTGTATGTGATTTCAAAGTCTAGATCGGATTAACCCTTTAACTGCCGCACCCCTTAAAACTTGATTGTCAGAGGGTTACTGTAAATGCTTATGCCCGCTGGGCACAGTTTTCCCGATGCCACCGGGGTGTCGTTGCACTGATGGCTTGAGCCCGACATCGCTGCTTGCAGCTATATTTATTATTAGGGCCCGAGCCAATGGGCGCAGGGCCCTATTGTTCCCCTAAGGATTATTCTTCTTATTTTCAGGGCTCAAGCCCGAAGGGGCGAAGAGCCCTATTGTTCTTCTAAGGATTATTAGGGCTCAAGCCCGAAGGAGCGAAGAGCCCTATTGTTCCCCTAAGGATTATTATTATTCTTAGGGCTCAAGCCCGAAGGGGCGAAGAGCCCTATTGTTCCCCTAAGGATTATTCTTATTATTATTAGGGCTCAAGCCCGAAGGGGCGAAGAGCCCTATTGTTCTTCTAAGGATTTTTCTTGTTAGGGCTCAAACCCGAAGGGGCGAAGAGCCCTATTGTTCTTCTAAGGATTATTCTTATTATTATTTTTTTTATTTTTTATTAAACCTTCCGGGGGTTTTTGGGGGCCTTAACATGCTCAAAAACTCTTGAAAATTGGCACACACATTGGAATCTGCGGCCATCAGGACGCCGCAGAGGCTGGGACCCGGGCGTGGCACAGGGGCTCTACAGCGCCCCCTGGAACACAGTCAGAAATCTTGAACCATAGCTCACACACACTTGCATATATTTATATGAAACTCAGTACACTTGTAGATCTCATTGAGCTGAACAACTTTCGCGCTTTATGTCATAGGCTCCGCCCAACAGGAAGTCAGCTATTCAGGGCTGTTTAAAAAAAGCATGCTCTGGAATTTGAAATACTCCTCTGAGGTTTTCAACCCGTTCGCCACGAAACTCGGTGAACATGATCTCAAGACATTGTGGATGAAAAATTGCGAGGGGATTTTTGATATCTCGAACGGTTTGCCCGTGGTGAGGCGTGGAACTTATGGCGAGAAATGAGGAACAGGAAATGTCTAATAACATCCACATACATTTCCTGAATTTGATCAAACTTCATGGGTTTGTTCGTTGTATGATACTGATTGTATATATGTGACTATTAAGAGTCAACGTTATAGCACCACCAACTGGCAGCAGGAAGTGTGTCATTTTCCAAATGCTTTGAATTCAGCATCTTATTTTTACTCAATTTACTTAAAACTTCATCAGAATAATGACAAAACACGGCCGATGTAAATCTGTTGTGGGGATATTGATATCTGATATAGTGTTGCCATGGCAACGTGTCAAACTTGAATGTTCTGTTATGGTGAGTTTGAGGCAGACAACAACCTCAGATTTACATGAAACTCAAAACACATATCAGTATTAGTGATAGCTAGACAATGGCAAAAGCTTTTAAAAGGGCGTGAAGGAGGCACTCTATAGCGCCAACATTTGTCAAAAGTGGGGGGGGTTAGTTTTAGCTACAGACACAAAACTTGGTACATAAATTGTTCTTATCAAGACGGACAACTTTCTAATTCACAGTCATCAGCTACGATCAACAGGAAGTCAGCTATTTTGATTTGAATGTGGATTTTTTTTTTTACATTTAGCTGTGAATTAATGCATACTGCTCAGAGGAGAGCAACACTATACACACCAAACTTTGTCTACATGATGCCAAAACATTTTAAACAACTTAAATTGCCAATGGATTTTGGATAGCTTGAACGGTTTTGTCTTGGTGATTTTTTTAAATGACAGTAAAAATGGAATTATTAATTGTCCTGCATTTTTAAATTCCAAACACTTCAAAACCTTTTTTCATACAGAAAAAAAGTCATTCTGAGTAAATATGGATAGTTTCACAACTTTACAACACTGTATGGATAACAGAAAATTAAAAAACTGTCAGACATCTCATCTCACTCTGTCCCTCTGTTTGAGTATATGTGCTTCAGACTTCCATTGTCTGAGAGAAATAGCGCCCCTACAGGTTCAATTCCCGGACTTTTACTTTCACTTTTAAATTGGTTAAAATACAAATAAATACTTAGATTTAATTCACACTGACAAGCTAAAACTACATATCTGATTATTACCGGGTCAGGGCTCATTAATAATTGATGTATGGTCAGTGATACGTGAGAAACACGAGAGATGAATCACCGCTCTGAGCATGAGCGTGTGGAATGACGAGCTCAGAAAAAACGAGTTTATTCTTGTTTTATAGCTTTTACAAATAAAATATTGCAGCGATATTACACAATTCACCAATTAAAACACACCAAGAGCTAAATTCAGATGTTTTTGAACTGTTTGTGTAAAAATTAAATATTTGTGGCTGCCTATCTGAAATCACCGCTCCGATCAGCGCATAGTGTTACGAGCTGAAAACAAACGAATTTATTCTTGTATAAGAGCTTTTTTAAATAAAATATTGCCACCAATGCACACAATACACCGATTATAACACAACAAGAGCTAAATGCAGGTGTTTGTGACCTGTTTAAGTGTGCAAGACTATTTGAAAGCGCGACTGGCAGAATAACATTTCTCTTGAGCTGCAGGTTTCTGCCTTTCGTCGTACGAACGAACACATCACGGACAAGATTATTTCAAAATAGCTTGGCGAATATAAACGAAAACAGCCACGTGAACATAAACTGTTGAGAAATAAATCTGAAGTGGATCTACTGGATTTGAATATTAAAGTGACCACATTTACCACTTGCTTCTGTCTTCAATTTTAATCTATATAAAAAAGTAAACTCATTCGACTTGGCTGCTTTTTTAATGTGTGCGTATTTATTTATTTACCTTTTTATACATTTTGTATAATTTCATAGTTTGTGTATTACAATTATAAAAACAAAAATAAATTTAGCCACTCACATATAAATAGCTTAGGCCTTATCCTTTTTCTGACAGTTTTAGGGATTTTTAAAAATCCTAAAAAAAAACCTTATTTGTGCTGCAAATAATAATTTCAAACTCATTTGATACTGACCTATGACATCCTGTAACATTATATTTATTTGAATTTACAAAATCTCATGGATGTAACAGTAAATCTGTTCAGCTCACAGATCAATACTAAGCTGTAATGCAAGCAGAACTTTCACAAATGCTTATGAGTCATTTAAGGATTTGATAACTGTAAAATAATGTCTAATTTGTTAACATTAGCAAATGCATTGATAACATTTTATAATAACTGCACTCATTAGTAAATAGTCAGTTCATGCTTTATAAAGCCTTGTCCCAATATTAATAGTCAGTAGTAAGCAGTTTATAAATACAGCTATAAATAGCTTGTCCTTGGTTTATAAGCACATTTATTAAAAAGGAGAGTAAAGGGTCAGTTATCTTCCTATGAAAAATAAAAGATAAAAATAAACAAACATCAACACAGATTGATACAGAAATCAGAAATTTTATTGTGGATTTATGAAAAAATCAGCCTGTAAATGAATTCATACTCCTCCTCATACTACTCCATACTCCTTTTTCAACATGATGCCAATATACTGAAATTGTGAATGGGTTTAGGATAGCTTAAATGGTGTTGCCATAGAGATTTATTAAAGTAACATAAAAAATACAATAGTTATTTTACTATATCTTTAAAATGTTTCATTCTAACTCTTCATAATTTTTTATATCAGTAGAAGTCATCATTTGAAGGAAGCACAGTAAGTTTCATAGCTTTATCATTTTCAAGAGCCAGCATAAAATTAAAACTATCATAACTTATAAATCAAGCTTGCAATTCTTAGTACCAATAATGGCCACCAGAGGGAGCTATAGGATTACTTTTAAATAATTATTGTAGAAACGAGTATAATTTAAATCATTTATAGAAATCTTTCAAAAAAATAATATGAATTGTATGTATTTTACTGATAAAGTGACCCTCACTTAATTAGAATAACAAGCTGAAGTATTGTGAACTGTATATTAAGAATAATTCTTTATAGGCTTTATGGACAGATACGTTTTGAGTGACTCTTGAAGGTTCAGCACCACATCCTCTTTTACCACTGTTTAAAGAATTAATCTTACACAACAGGTGTGAATGAATTTTGGATAGCTTGAATGGTTTTGTCGTGGTGATTTTTTGAAATAATAGTAAAAAAGGAACCAGTAAATGTCTTTTTATTTTTTTAAAGTGCAGCTTCTAAACACTTCAAAAAAAAAATTACACATAGAAGACAAGTCATTCTGAGGAAATATGCATAGTTTCATGACTATACAACACTATATGGATGATAGAAAATTAAAAAACTATCATACATCTGATGTCACTCAGTCCCACTGTCACTGTGGGTAATGGGTGTGTGTGTGTGTGTGTGTGTGTGTGTGTGTGTGTGTGTGTGTGTGTGTGTGTGTGTGTGTGTGTGTTGTCAGTTCTTCTTGACCTGCTTTTTTCTTCTTCTTTTCTGACCTCATGACCCAGTCAGCATTTTTTGTACAATGGTCAAGTCTTAACTTATCAATTTCTGTATTGCATTTGTGTTTGATATTTCTCATGGGTATTTCATAATTTTCGACCTTACAGTTTGAGTTAAAACTCTATTTTAGCGCATTTCATCTGTAAAAGAAAACATGCCTAATAATTCTGCACACATGAATATAAGGGCCCTATTTAAACGATCTGAAACGCAAGTGTCAAAGCGCGAAGCGCAAGTAACTTTGTGGGCGGGTCTCGGCGCTGTTGCTATTTTCCCGGCGGGATAAATGGCTCTTGCGCCCGGCGCAAATCTAAAATGGGTTGGTCTGAAGTAGCTTCATTATTCATAGGTGTGGTTTGGGCGTAACGTGAAATAAACCAATCAGAGCGTCATCCAACATTCCCTTTAAAAGCAGGTGCGCAAGTTCCATTATGGATTGCTATTATGGCGTATTTACCAGGCGCACGCCAGGAGCGGTTCACAGCCGAGGAGACTGATGTTCTTGTAAGAGCAGTGAAAGACAGAGAAGTTGTGTTGTATGAGGATGTGAGAAACCCACCCAAAATAGCGTCATGATTTCCGTCATCTCATGTGTTAATATTTTTTTAGTGTAACAATTTATGATTTGCAAAAATAACTGTTGCATCTGTGTAGATTACATGAGCAAAGTGTATGCGCGTTGTGCACGCTATACATTATGGTCAAGCATGCGCCCTTAAAACAGCATAATGAACAACGCGTTTGACTTTAGACTAGGTTTTTTCTGGTCAGTGGCGCAATTGTTTAATGGAACAGCAAAATAGCACCAGGGATTGTTTGCGCCGGAACAAGCCTCCTTTTTTGTGCTGAACTGCCCAGGGAGCGCAAGTTCATTCACTAGTTTAGCGACGTTCTTCTGTGGAGGGAAAAGCGCGCTTTGCGCAGGTGCAAAATAGGAATGACACATGCGTCGGTGTACAAAGTCAATTGCGCTGGGTGCAAGATAGGGCCCAAGGAGTTTTTCTCTTCCAGCTTTCCTGGACTATTGTATAGCACTCATAAATGATTAAATAAAAAATAATGGTAGTTATTAAGATTGATATGGTTTGGAATTGGTAAAATGTACTTGGAAAAAAATCACAATAAAACAATGTTTTCATGTTTAAGTTTGGAATATTAACTGACATGAATGAATGCTATATAAATATTGTTCATGTTAACATAATGTTTATGAATAAAATCTTATTGTACAGTGTTACTAAAGTTATATATATATATATATATATATATATTGTTCTGTGAATGTGATTTTAAAGTCTAGATGATTCGGATTAACCCTTTAACTGCCGTATCCTTTAAAACCTCACTGCCAGAGGGATATTGTGAATGCATGTGCCCGCTGGGCACAGTTTACCTGATGCCACGGGGGGTTTATGGCATTGGTGGCTTGAGCCCGCCATCGCTGCTTGCAGCTATATTTATTATTATTTTTATTTTTTATTAAACCTTCCGGGGGTTTTTGGGGGCCTTAACATGCTCAAAAACTCTTGAAAATTGGCACACACATTGGAATCTGCGGCCATCAGGACGCCACAGAGACTGAGACCCGGGCGTGGCACAGGGGCTCTACAGCGCCCCCTGGAACACAGTCAGAAATCTTGAACCATAGCTCACACACACTTGCATATATTTATATGAAACGCAGTACACTTATAGATCTCTTTGAGCTGAACAACTTTCACACTCTATGTCATAGGCTCCGCCCAACAGGAAGTCAGCTATTCAGGGCTGTTTATAAAAAGCATGCTCTGGAATTTGATATACTTGTCATAGGTTATTTACTTGATTGCCACGAAACTCGGTGAACATGATCTCAAGACATTGGGGATGAAAAATTGCGAGGGGATTTTTGATATCTCGAACGGTTTGCCCGTGGCGAGGCGTGGCAATTATGGCGAGAAATGAGAAACAGGAAATGTCTAATAACATCCACATACATTTCCTGAATTTGATTAAACTTCATTGGTTTGTTCGCTGTATGATACCGATCGCATATATGTGACTATTAAGAGTCAACGGTATAGCGCCACCAACTGGCAGCAGGAAGTGTGTCATTTTCCAAATGCTTTGAATTCAGAATCTTATTTTTACTTGATTTACTTAAAACTTAATCAGAATAATGACAAAACTTGGCCGATGTAAATCTGTTGTGGGGATATTGATATCTGATATAGTGTTGCCATGGAAACGTGTCAAACTTGAATGTTCTGTTATGGTGAGTTTGAGGCAGAAAACAAGCTCAGATTTACATGAAACTCAAAACACATATCAGTATTAGTGATAGCTAGACAATGGCAAAAGCTTTTAAAAGGGCGTGAAGGAGGCACTCTATAGCGCCACCTTTTGTCAAAAGTGGGGGGGTTAGTTTTAGCTACAGACACCAAACTTGGTACATAAATTGTTCTTTTCAAGACGGACAACTTTCTATTTCACAGTCATCAGCTACGACCAACAGGAAGTCGGCTATTTTGATTTGAATATTTAAATTGAGCTCTGATTTAATGCATACTCCTCACAGGAAATGTTCACTATACTCACCAAACTTTGTCTACATGTTGAAAAAACATTGAGGAACTTAAATTGGGAACGGATTTTGGTTAGCTTGAACGGTTTTGTCGTGGTGATTTTTTGAAATGACAGTAAAAAGGGAATCATTAATTGTCTTGTATTTTTAAATTGCAGCTTCCAAACACTTAAAAAAAAAAAATCATACAGAGATCAAATCATTCTGAGGACATATGCATAGTTTCATGACTTTACAACACTGTATGATTAAAAGAAAATTAAAAAACTGTCAGACATCTCATCTCACTCTGTCCCTCTGTTTGAGGAATGTATGTGTGCTGACTGAGTGTGTGTGTGTGTGTGTGTGTCTGTGAGTGGGGGATGGGCATGAGCTGAGTGGCAGACACAATGAGAGAGAGAGACTTAATCATCTCTTTAATCACCAGAAAAAAAATGTATTTTAAATTGTTATTTTTTGTTGCTTTTGCTAACATTGCTGTTTTCATTACAGCTTAAGAAATCTCTTAGGCCTTATCCTTTTCTGACAGTTTCAGGAATTAAAAACAAAATTCTAAAAATACTTATTTGTGCTGCAAATAATAATTTCAATCTCATTTGATACTGACCTATTCCATCCTGTGACATGATATTTATCTTAATTTACATAATCTCATGGATGTAACAGTAAAACTGTTCAGCTCACAGATGAAGACTAAGCTGTAATGCAAGCAGAACTTTCACAAATGCTTATAAGTCATTAAATGATTTTATAACACTGTAAAATCATGTCTAATTTGTTAACATTAGTAAATGCATTGGTAACACTTTATAATAACTGCACTCATTAGTAAATAGTCAGTTCATGCTTTATAAAGTCTTGTCCCAACTTAAATAGTCATTAATAAGCAGCTTATAAATACAGCTATAAATAGCTTGATCTTGGTTTATAAGCACATTTATTAAAAAGGAGAGTAAAGGGTCAGTTATCTTCCTATGAAAAATAAAAAAATGAAAATAAACAAACAACAACACAGATTGACACAGAACTCAGAAATTTTATTGTGGATTTATGATCAAATCAGCCTGTAAATGAATCATACTCCTCCAAGAAGACACAAGTAGTTCACACCAAACTTTTTCAACATGATGCCAATATACTGAAGATGTTAAATTGCGAATGGGTTTAGGATACCTTAAATGGTGTGGCCATACCGATTTATTAAAGTAACATAAAAAAATACAATAGTTATTTTACTATATCTTTAACATTCTTTATTCCAACTCTTCATAATTTTTTATATACGTAGAAGTCATCATTTGAAAGAAGCACAGTAAGTTTCATAGCTTTATCATTTTCAAGAGCCAGCTTAAAATTAAAACTATCATAACATATAAATCAAGCTTGCAATTCTTAGTACCAATAATGGCCACCAGATGGCGCTATATGATTACTTTTAAATAATTATTGTAGAAACAAGTATGATTTAAATCATTTATAGAAATCTTTCAAAGAAAAATAATATGTATTTTACTGATAAAATGACCCTAACTTAATTAGAATAATATGCTGAAGTATTGTGAAATACTGTTTATTAAGAATAATTCTTTATAGGCTTTATGGACAGATAAGTTTGGAGTGGCTCTTGAAGGATCAGCACCACATCCTCTTTTACCACTGTTTAAAGAATTTATCTAACAGAACAGGTTCGAATGAATTTTGGATAGCTTGAATGGTTTTGTCATGGTGATTTTTTGAAATAACATTAAAAAAGGAACCAGTAAATGTCTTTTATTTTTTTAAGTGCAGCTTCTAAACACTTCAACAAAATGTACACATAGAAGACAAGTCATGCTGAGGGAATATGCATAGTTTCATGACTATACAACACTATATGGATGATAGAAAATTAAAAAAACTACCATACATCTGATGTCACTCTGTCCCTCTGTCACTGTGGGTAATGTGTGCATGTGTTTGTGTGTTAAGTGTGTGTGTGTTAAGTGTGTGTGCTGAGTTTGTGTGAATGTGTGGGAGAGGGAATGGGCTTGGTGTCAGAGAGAGAGAGAGAGAGAGAGAGAGAGGGAGGGAGACTTAATCATCTCTTTAATCACCAGCAGAAAAAAAAGCAATTTTGTGTTGTTGTTGTTTTTTCATCATTACAGCTTAAGAAATATCTTAGGCCTCAACATCAACTGTTGCTGCTTTATATAGCCTTCTCCCAAAATTAATAGTCATTAGTAAGCATTTTATAAATACAGCTGTAGTCTGTAAGGCTGTAATCTTCCTAAAAAAAAAATAAAAAAAATAAGAATAAAAAAATAAACAAACACAGAACTCAGAAACATTTATTTCAAGATGCAATAAAAGAAAACTGTACACTATATATATATATATATATATATATATATATATATATATATATATATATATATACAATTGCATTAGTTTATATTTATTTTTTTTTATCAAGTGTACAGCTAATAATAATAATAATAATAATAATAATAATAATAATAATAATAATATTAATAATAATAATGCATTTTATTTAAGGCGCCTTTCAAACCACTCAAGGTCACCGTACAACAAGTAACAACAGTAACAATATATATAAAAAAAATAACAGCAAATAACAATGTCAATAAAAAACCACAATAATATTAGAATAGCACAACATATTGTGGAATACTAGATTAAGACTTTATATATAGGCTTTATGAACAGATAGGTTTTGAGAGATTCTTGAAGTACTAGCATCACCTCCTCTTGTATGACGGTTTGAGGAATATATCTTCCAGATAGTACCGCCGCTCCCTATATGCAGAATACGCAGTCTTCGTAGGGCACCAACTCCCAGAGGGGGCACCATCCCAGTAGCTCAAAAAAAAATAAAACATGCGCCATTCTCTCATCCGCGCTCGCGACCGCTCGTACATTTGCGGATGAATGTTCGTAATTGATGGATGGACATCTATGCCCGGGTAAAAGACATCAGCAATCCGGCACAGAGAAAAGAAAAATAAAGTAAAAAACAAAACAAAAACAGGCATAAAGTTGGCCTGACATTGGACATTCGAGAGTCTCAAATTTAGGGACTGTCTCTAAAGTTACATGTGATATTGTTATACACTTTTCTAACGTCAGTAGCATTTGAAGAGAATGACTTACAGTCATAAAAACAACTGTAATTGTTCATCTAGGTGACAGCTATAATGCACCATTAAATTGAATGTTTGATATTTATTAAAACACACTGTAAGTCATATGTAAATAATGCTTTACTTTTTCACATGGGCTCAAAAGCAAATTTGAAGCTCAATAGCATTTGAGGAGAAAGACTTGCAGTCATAAACTAATTGTAATGTGTTCATTTAGGTGTCAGCTACGATGCACAACATACATTTTTTATATATATTAAAATAAAGTGTTACTAAAGTTATATATATTGTTCTGTGTATGTGATTTCAAAGTCTAGACGGGTCGGATTAACCCTTTAACTGCCATATCCCTTAAAATTGTATTGCCAGAGGGTTACTGTAAATGCTTATGCCCGCTGGGCACAGTTTTCCCGATGCCACCGGGGTGGCGTTGCACTGACGGCTTGAGCCCGCCATCGCTGCTTGCAGCTATATTTAGGGCTCAAGCCCAAAGGGCGAGAGGCCTATTGTTTTCCTTAGGATTATTTTTTATTATTATTATTATTATTATTATTATTTTTTTTTATTTATTATTTTTTTTTCAACGTCTCGGGGGCTTTTGGGGCCCTTAACGTGCTTAAAAAGTCTTGAAAATTGGCACACAGATTGGAACCTGCGGCCATTAGGGCCGGGCAGAGACTGATACACGGGCGTGGCACAGGGGCTCTACAGCGCCCCCTGGAATATGGAGGGCCATATATCATACATTCTTGCTCGTAGACGTATGAAACTCGGTACACATATAAATCTCATCAATCCAAACAACTTTTGTATTGCATATCATAGGCTCCGCCCAACAGGAAGTTGGCTATTTAGGGTTTAGTATTCAAATTTTTCGTCAAAGTTGTGGGGGCTTTTGGGGTCCTTAACATACTCAAAAACTCTTGAAAATTTGCGCACACTTTGGAATCTGTGGCCTTTAGGAGCCTGCAGAGGCTGGGACCCGGGCGTGGCACAGGGGCACTACGGCGCCCCCTGGAGCACAGTCAAAAATTTTGATGTATAGCTCACACATACTTGCACATATTCATATGAAACTCAGTACACATATAGATCTCATCGTGCCGAACAACTTTCGTATTGCATGTCATAGGCTCCACCCAACAGGAAGTCAGCTATTTAGAGTTATGTAAAAAGCGCATGCTCTGGAATTTGAAATACTTGTCATAGGATTTTTTCTCGATTGCCGCCAAACTCGGTCAACATGATCTCAAGACACTGGGGATGAAAAATTGCCAGGGGATTTTTGATATCTCGAAAGGTTTGCTCGTGGCGAGGCGTTGAAATTATGGCGAGAAATGAGAAACAGGAAGTGTCTAATACCGTCCACATACATTTCCTGATTTTAATCAAACTTCATCAGATTATTCGTTGTATGATGTCGATCGCATATATGTGACTATTAGGAGTCAAAGTTATAGCGCCACCAACTGGCAGAAGGAAGTGTGTCATTTTCAAAATGATTTGAATTCAGCATCTTATTATTACTCGATTTGCTTCAAACTTCATCAGAATAATGTTAAAACACAGCCGATATAAATCTGCAAGGGGGATATTGATATCTAAAAAATTGTTGGCGTGGCAACATGTCAAACTGGAATACTTCTCAGGTGATTTTGAGGCAAATAACATGCTTAGAATTTCACAAAACTCTGAACACACATCAGTATTTCTGATAGGAACTTAAATTGTGAATGGATTTTGGATAGCTTGAATGGTTTTGCCGTGGTGATTTTTTTAAATGACCTTACAAAGGGAATCATTATTGTATTTTTAAATTGCAGCTTCCAAACACGTCAAATAATTTTTTCATACAGATGAAAAAGTCATTCTGAGGAAATATGCATAGTTTCACGACTTTACAACACTGTATGGATAACAGAAAATTAAAAAACTGTCAGACATCTCACTCTGTCCATTTGTTTGAGTATATGTGCTTCAGACTTCCATTGTCTGAGAGAAATAGCGCCCCTACAGGTTCAATTCCCGAACTTTTACTTTCACTTTTAAATCGGTTAAAAATACAAATAAATACTTAGATTTAATTCACACTGACAAGCTAAACCAACATATCTGATTATTACCGGTTCAGGGCTCATGGATAAATTATTTCTGGCCAGAGATACGTGAGAAATAGGAGAGATGAATCACCGTTGTGATCACGAGCGTCTGGAGTAAAGAGCTCAGAGAAAACGAATTTATTCCTGTTTTAAAGCTTTTAAAAATAAATTATTACAGCGATATCACACAATCAACCAATTAGAACACACCAAGAGCTAAATTAAGATGTTTTTGAACTGTTTGTGTGAAAATGAAATATTTGTGGCTGCCTATCTGAAATCACCGCTCCGATCAGCGCGTACAGTGTCGAGCTCAAAACAAACAAATTTATTCTGGTTTAAGAGCTTTTTAAAATAAAATATTACCACAAATGCACACTGACCATATTTCTCACCTTCACCTTTTTACTAAAGCCACAAGATTGCTGTGAGCCCGGGTGCGAGGGCCCGTTCATCGCTGCTTGCAGCTTTAATTATTATTATTCTTCTTCTCCAAAATGAATCGCATTTTTGAGGGCCTAAACATGCTCGAAAAGTCATGAAACTTTGCACACACCTCAGAACTGGCGATAATGTACGTCTGATATGGGTTTCAGAAGTGGGTGTGGCAAAATGGCTCAACAGCGCCACTTATACACGTTCAATGGTGTGCGCCTCGAGCTACGTTTCATGTACATGTATGAAAATCAGTATACTCATGTAACTCTCCAATACCTACAAAAAAGTCTCTTGGAGCAAAATCCGAAACCCAACAGGAAGTTGGTTATTACTAATATTATTAGCAAATTTTGTGTCATTTTTGTCATTTCCATGCGTTGTATTTTAACAAACTCCTCCTAGAGATTCATTCAGATCAACACCAAATTTGGTATGCCTAATCTGAAGGCCTTTGCGATGTTAAATTGCGAAGCTTTTGAGTTTTCGTTAATGGGCGTGTCCGTGGCGGCCTGGCGAATTTCGATGATTCGCCATGAAACAGGAAGTTGCTATAACTCAGACATACAATGACCAATCTGCCCCAAACTTCACATGTTTGATGAGACTCCTGACCTGAACAGATTGATATGACCATATTCAGTTATAGTCATAGCGCCACCTATTGGCAACAGGAAGTGACATATTTTACACTGCGATGAACTACTCCTAGAAATTTTATGACATCAATGTATTTTTTGTGGTCAGTTTAATCTAAAGGCCTGTGCGATGTTAAGTTGTGAAGATCTTGAGTTTTCGTTAAAAGGCGTGTCCATGGCGCCGTCACGAAGTTCGATGTCTCGCCATGGGAATAAAATATGTTATAACTCAGGCATAAAATGTCAGATCTTCCCCAAACTGCACATGTGTGATAAGAGTCCTGGGCTGAACACATCTGAAGGCCAAAATTCCATCAGGTGTGGCAAAATGGCTCGATAGCGCCACCTATACACTTTCAACAGAGTGCGCCTCGAGCTATGTTTCACGTACATGTACAAAAATCGGTATACACATGTAACACAGCACTACCTACAAAAAAGTCTCTTGGCACGAAATCCGAATCCCAACAGGAAGTCGGTTATTTAGAATTTTCTCTGCAAAATTGGCGTTGTTTTTGCCATTTTCAGGGGTTGTACTTTAACGAACTCCTCCTAGAGATTTATTCAGATCAACACCAAACTTGGTCAGTTAAATCTTAAGGCCTTTGCGATGTTAAATTGTGAAGATCTTGAGGTTTCACGCTGCGACAAACTACTCCTAGAAATAGTATGACATTAATGTTTTTTTTTGTGGTCAGTCTAATCTAAAGGCATGTGCAATGCTAAATTATGGAGATCTTGTTTTTTTTTTAAAGGGCGTGTCCATGGCGCCATGACAAAATTTGTTGTCTCGCCACAGTAAAGGAAGTTGTTGTAACTCAGGCATAAAATGTTTGATCTTCCCCAAACTTCACATGTTCGATAAGAGTCCTGCCCTGAACACAACTGAAGGCCAATATTCCATAATAAGGATAGCGCCACCTGCTGGCAACAGGAAGATTGGCACATATATGGAATAACTTTGATATATTCCACTTATATTTATGAGTTTAAATGCATATTTCTCACCGCTCACCTATTTACTAAAGCCACTCGCTGCCGGTGAGCCCGGGTGCGAGGGCCCGTTCATCGCTGCTTGCAGCTTTAATTTATTAATGAGATCCGATCCGGTATAATAACATATGTTGGTTTAGCTTGGCAGTGTGAATGAAATGTGTATTTATTTATCCGATCTCTCCCTGAAACGCTGCTGTCATGTGACTTTTTTTCCTTCGATGTCAAATGATATTTCGTTTTGCATGGCTCAACAAACACCTGGATTTTGCTCTTGTTTTGTTCTAATGAGTGGATTGTGAGCATTTATATTTTATTTAAAGAAGCTCTTAAATTATATAAATGACTTTACCATGTTGTGACGATGGATAGCAATTGATGTGATAAACACTCATTTTCATGTGTATAATATATTCTTCTAATTGTTTTGTGCCGTTTCGCTGCAGTGTTTTAATGTGAAAGGCTGCGAATTATCTGTGGACTTCACGTGTTCAGAGAAATACATCGCGAGCTCGCGGACATTTGGCTGCCGCGAATATATCATGTCATTAGGCTACTTTAAACAGTTCAGAAACATCTGAATTTAGCTCTTGGTGTGTTCTAACGTGTAATTGCGTGCAATCGCCGTTTTAAAAGGTCTTAAATAAGAATGAATTCGCTCGTTGTGAGCTCCGTGGAAACACTGCCTGCATGACCAGCAGCTGATTGTTCTCTCATCTTTCTGACTGCTCTCTGCCCAGAAATCAATTATTAATGAGCCCTGACCCCTGTAATACTCAGATATGTTGGTTTAGCTTGTCAGTTTGAGGGAAATTGTATTATTTACTTGGTATTTTTAACCGGTTTAAAAGTGAAACGATCCCGACTCCTCCCTTAATCTCAGGTATTGCAACTAGGGGTGCAATTTTTCTCAGATAATGTAAGTCTATGGGTAATGTATTTTTACATTTAAAAATTAATAAACAAAAAAAAAACTTTAAGTCTGATCAGTCTGAAAAGATATAGCATAAAGCACCCCCCTATGCTGCAGGTGTCTGCCGAGTTTGTGGCTTGTGGCTTTAAAGCCCTAGGAGGAGTAGCGTTCAGACTTTTTAGGACCATAAGAATAATAATAAGAAGAAGTTTAAATAGCATAACAGTATGCAAGCCAACATAATAATCGGCAGGGATCCTCACACCAATACATTTCGTGTGCCTCTTCTATTTTAAAACCAACGAGCTGCCATTGGATTTGATACATCTGTTGTAATAATAGCATAGATTTCCTGCCATAGCCATAAACACCTCCAGGACTACCACCAGCATCATCATCATCATGAGATATAACAAAACATTGCTACAATTCTGTGTTATTGCACCCAAAGCCAATCTGATGGGCACCTCCTCATTGTTGGACATTTCAGTGGTTGTCCTACATGGAAGCTGCTTCAAAGAAGCCAGAGCAGAGTGCCATGTTTTCAGATGATGCCTTTGATAACAGCCATTCATCTTCATTGGCTGGAACAAGCCTTAGAGTGATCAAGGCACGCTAGGCCCTTTTATACCTCATATCTGTGGGGAGGGCAAGACTAAACGATATGGAAAACCTTCATGTCAGTGCATGTTCCTCAAAACAGCCCTCAGATTGTGTATCACATTGGTCTCTCCATTTGACTTGTATCATAGTCTCTGCTAGTGTGTGTGTGTTTGTGTCTGACACAGATGCACATTCTTCTTTTCTTTGTAGAAAGTTTTTGAATGTATGTGTTGATGCCACTGCATCTGTGTAAAAAATACAGTGTTTTTTTCATAATTAACTCTCTGATCATTGTGTCCACTACAATGAAAAGATCTTTAAAAGCCATTTACAGTATAATGTTAGATCCAAAACACCATGAGTATTGGACCTTTGACCCTTAGTATTTAACATTGTCTATCATTATCTTTGGAAATAATCATATTCTTGTTTCGAAGTTAAAATAAAATATTTTCTTCTGTGGTAAAATAAGTCAGGATTATTATAATTACAAAAGCTAAAATTAAATCTATAAAAGCACAATTTCATTAATTGAAAAAAAGTTAACTGAAATAAATGATAAATTAACTTATTATATTTTAACTAGTAAAAAAGTTAACTGAAATAAATGATAAATTAACTTATTATATTTTAACTAGTAACATTTCAGTAACTTGATATATATATATATATATATATATATATATATATATATATATATATAAACATTTGTGAAACAAAACCAAAAATGACAAATTTTTAAATGAAGATGAAACTGAAAAAAAAGAAATGAAATGAAATAATAATAATTTCATATGAAAAGCTGTGGTAACATCTAACATCATGTAAATCTTCCTTTAATCTTTCAAAAAGGTTTCTATTCTAGTAAGCACTCAAAATAAAGGGTGTTGATTGGTACAGGATTTCAAAGCATGTTTTGTTATTTCAGGATACTTGACAAAACTCCTTTAAGAGGAAGAAGAAAAAAAAAAAAACACTAAACATGCATTAAACCACTGAAAGTACTTCAACACATTTGTCATTGTGCAAACTGTAATCTTCAGCAATCTTTTTTTTTTTTTTTTTTTTTTTTTTTTTATGAAAGGCTTTTTTGTTTATCATGCAGTTCCATAGCTGTAACTGTTTTCCTGCCAGTATCAAGTAGGACTGTTAAAAGCCATTGATGTGGGCATAATTTGGCACAATGTATCCACTCTCCCCTCTTATTTCGGTCTAACCTTTGACGTATCATTTGACGTACAGTTATTTTTTGAGACAGACGACTTCAGAATAATGTTTTTGTATTTTTTATCCTGTTTTACATTGGCTGGTCATAGCAGCTACCCAGTCGTGCTTTCAGGCACGCAATTGGCGGAAATTGGTAAATAACAGGTGGTAAGTGATGACCTATTTTTGGCCAGTAAACAAACCAAAATAATAGGGTTAACGTCCGGATTAGTCACAAGTATTCCTTCTGAAGGTATAGACGGAGAGACAAAAGAGTCTGTTAGCAGGGAAGGAGACAGAAATGGTATTCGGAAGTCTTTGTTTTATTTAAGCATTTGTGTTTTGTTAAAGTGACTAAGTTCTTTGAATAATAATGATGAATCAGTTCAACTACACTGTGATGCTGCGATGAAGTTGATTACTTCTCCGACATCTTTTAACTTTGAAGTCAGTAAAATCTCAATGATAACAAGATAATTACATCACTGTCACTGTCAACATTGAAGTTCTCAATTTTCACTCTCAAAATTAAAAAAAGATGCCCTGCAGCAATTACCACCAAGGTTAATAACAAGAAAAATTAAACAAAAATAAATAAATAAATAAATAAATAAATAAATAAATAAATAAATAAATAAATAAATAATAATAATAATAATAATAATAATAAAACACAGCAGAGTAAAGTATGATCCTGTCCAGTTAATTTCACCCTGTGGCATGATTGGACTGCAGCTGGTTTATTAGGATCAATATGTAAACTTCTGCATTTCTGCTCTTTTTTAAATACCATAATCACCGGGAAGAGCTCACAGGGTCACTGGAGGAAGGCCCCACTTGCTTTGATTGTCAATCTAGGGCTATTATTTGTTTGATGAGGCCCCCTGATATGATGCTTCATTCTTGGACAATCAGGACTGAGCTGGTGGCAGCAGGCAGACCAACACCACAGGATGAGTGGAGCATCACTCTGATTGGGGCACCTTGCAGGAACAGACAACATGGCACAAGACACTGAGGAGTTTCATGGAATTCAAGAAACCATTACAGCAATTCAGAAAGAACACTGAGACTAAAACAAAATGAAAAATGAAAAAGGCAGACGGATAGACAAACAGACAGACAAATGATCCCATAAGAACAAATCAAAAGAACCCCAACTTGCAAGGTTTGCTTAGAGATTTATATTGTTATTGTATGCAATACTGTAGGTAATGCTTGAAGGATTAAGGAAATGGCTGTTCTCCCAACATTCAGTCAATGTAAGCTCATGATTTTTTTTAAAAAAATGGTCCACAGTGGTCCTTATTTCTTCAGAAAATATACCTGATGCATTATGAATTAGTTAAACCATTTTGCATTTAATGACTTATTGGAATTAACAAATGCTTAGATGTTCTGGGATTAATTCTATTCGACAAAGACACATTATATTGTATTTTGATCAACATAAGCAATTAATAGGAAACAGCAGATAATTGCACATAATCAATTGCATAAATGTACCAAAGCATTTGGCAATTTGTTCAAATTATAAAACATTGCTTTTATAAAATTGCTTTCATGTGCACAAGTGATTTGATGGAGTGAAGGTGAAACAAGTAACTTAGGTAATTCAAATTTACCTGAGAAACTTACCAAAGTGAGAAAATAGAACAGAATCTACTGAACTGACATGTGCTAAATAATATTTGTATAAAACTATTGTCTAATAGAGTTCCTTTACAGCAGAAGTTGTGTTTCCATAACTGATTCTGCTATTCTGCCCAGTCTTATCATGGAGTTTGAACTCTCACTATACTTGCAGTGTAAAAACACATAGAGTGTGATGGATGTGTGTAGGTGACCTGTTCTATGCTCAGTCTAAAGACGTGTGTAGATACATGTTGGGAGAAGAAAGGAATCATTGCTTTTTGTATCTGGTCTACCCGTGTGTTTGTCTTGTTTCAGTGTGTCTTCTCTGGCACACTTGGTTTCATCTGTAAGCACTTCAGCATGCATGTACACTAATACACACAAATACACACTCTAACAGGCTTCTACAGAAACTCTTAATTCATTTTTGACACCAGGAGTGAGAAATGTCATAGCACACTACATTATGGGTTAAAAGGTTGTATAGCAGTGATTTGGGGGAATTTTTGGAGGATAATTTTTTTTTTTTATAAAAACAAAAATAAATAAATAAAAATAAAAACCTGACAAAAACAAATGATTACCAAATAATAGGGTCTGATATTAAATATTACATATCCTGTTTCTCATGAGAAAGCAATCTCACAAAAGAGAAAGTAATCTCTCTCTCAAAAGAGATCTCGATGTCTTATACACTGCTCATTATAGCTAAAATATGAACTCTGAAATCAGTCATAATTTTCAGTATGAAATTTAAATAATTAGAACCAGTGTTTATTGACAGGAGCCCTTAGGCTTCACCTTGTGTTACCCAATGGGGCATAAAATTATTCTCTTTGTAATGTCATGTAATCTCCCTTAGTGATTTGTTGTCTATAAGAAACGGTTACTAACTGGGGGAATCTGTTGTTATCTGGTAAAATCTCCCTGCCTATCTGTCAGCACTCGCTGACAGCACACACAAGACATACCCTGAGTCAGCGGGCATGTCTGTTTGTGTTCGGAAAATAAGGGCTGTGTGTATGTCTGTGTGTCTGCGTAATCTGAAATCTGCTCGAAATATAAAATGTATTGTTGTTACTGCATTGAAGTAATGATGTTCTTGGGAAGCTCAAGACTAAGCTTAGTTTTTTTTTTAATTATTATTATTATTTATATGAATTTAACTATTATAAATACATAGAGGTCGAGGAAAACTGTTTCAATACATTCAGTCAATAGTATTCATGATACAAGAATATGACCTCATATTTTCTGTTGAATTCAACACTCACATTCAGTTTTTTTTTTTTTTTTTCAAGGTTTTTATTTGTCCTGTCAGTGTTGAAATACATTGTATAATCAGTGAAATAAATAGATGAAATAAATTTATTTTAAGGGTCTGCACAAGTTGGAAGGTGACAACACCCTGGAGATAAACAATTACTTTCTGACACGCAAACAGTCTATTTAGAAGCTGCTGCCATATTCAGGCTGAGGCATGCCATCAGTTCCAAAACTATTTTGACAGATGGTGGTTCATGATAAATGAGACACGTTTTCCTTCACAAAGTATTTCTCATAGGTCATAGACAGTTTTGGCATACATATCCCCTGTGTATTCATGGTAACCAGTTTATGCAGGTGGGTACTTATTTACTGCTGTGCATGAAACTACACGTGTGGCCACATCATGTCTATGTGTGTAGTTCATGCACCATGGATGGAAATGTATCTTTCTAACTCAGCCTCCACTGACAAACACTGACCATGTTCACACAGCAGCAGAAGTCTTATTTTTGACTACTTATTACATTTATGTTTACACACATTTTTGTGGGGAACTCACATTGTGCATTTTAAATACATTTTAAAGAAAAACTTATTTTTGGTGAAAATAAGCACTGGACAACTATTTGTATAAACAGTGTAAAAGTCATATAGTGCAGCATGTTTGTCTCTTGTGCTTTCATGTGTGGTTTTGGTGACTGACAGTGACAGGGATATAAACTGTAATCAGAAGCATCTAGATCTAGTCACTCTTGCATAGCAGCTGCTCCTGTTAGTTTTGTGGTCCAAATGATAAACTTCAAACTCAAAATCATTCGTAATTTACTTCTTAAAGGGGTCATATGATGCTTTTAAATATATCATTATTTTTTGTGTATTTGGTGTAACAGAATATGTTAACATACTTTAATGTTCAAAAAACACACATTTATTTTTCAAATACTGCACATTATTGTGCGTCCTCTATGCCCGCCTCTCTCAAACTCTTAGTTTTCTACAAAGTCCCTCCTTCCAACAAGCACAGTCTACTGTGTGACCCTGTCTCTCGCTCTCTCTCTCTCTCTTACACACACACACACACACACACACACAAACACACTCGCAAAACTCTGCATTTGAACATTCAATAGCAAATACTAATAACTAGCAAAAACTAATAACAAAACATACAGTAGCTGATTCAGAAGTGCCAAATTGCTCTAGAAAAGTCAGAATTACCTCCTCTCCTAGGTTCATGAAACGGTCGTCCATAAAATGTTTTGCTGTTCTGTTGTAAGTAATCTTAAAGATTCCTAAAATGCATCTAATTTAGGAAGGCCAAATAAAGTGCTTTTGCCTTCGCGTAGATACCCACAGCATCTCACATTGCACCAGGTAATACTGTTTCTGCCTCGATTTCGTCTTGCATACTTAATCCATGTACAGCGAGTTTTTCAGCTGTTTTTAATGTCTCTCCTTTATTTTCATTGATCGAGTCACACTCTCCCTGTATGGGTTTAGAAGAGTTGGTCGATCAGTTTAACTCTTCTTGCTTAGAGATTTTAGATGTTGTGGCTCCTGTCAAAGTCAGGGGAAGAAAAGTTAAATCGCAGCCCTGGTTGAACAGTACTACCCGTGCTCTTAGGCAGGAGTGTAGGAGGGATGAACGCAAATGGGTTAAAGATAAATTACAAGTCTCTTATGAGCAGCTTAGACCCATTTGACATGAGTAGTTTTCGTCCAATTTCAAAATTACCTTTTATTTCAAAGATACTAGAAAAAATTGTGCACGCACAGCTTAAAGACTTTTTAATTAGGAATAACATCTGTGATAGATTCCAGTCAGGTTTTAGAGTTGGCCATAGTATGTAACGGCCACATAATGTTTTATTTAGGTTAATGTTCCTTTAAATATGTTTTTGCTGTACATATGAATGCTGTTCCATGAGCGTGCACGTACACAGAGAGAGAGATTGTCGCTCTACCACTGATTATCACAGCACTGTGTTCAACTTCTTTTGTTTCTGTTTTTGTTGCGTTACCAGAGTATCGAGCTTCGTGTTAGTTCAGTCAGGTCATGTTAGTCATGCTTGCATCAGCTGACAGTCAGCTGTTCCTGACGTGTACCAATCTAGTCTCGACACCTATCACCTGCGGTCTATTTAAATTCCCATTATTCAGTGTCTCTTCCATCGCATTGCTGCTTGCAATTAACTGATGGCATCGCTGCTTGCAAATCAAATTGTTGCAGTTTGTTTCAGAACATCTGAAATCCGCATCTAAAATAAGTGAATGCTTTTTAATCCATATCGCTGTGTATGTTGCCTGGTGGTTAACATGGTTTTGCATCGGTTGCAGGAATGTATATTAAGCATATTTGCAGCAGCATTTATACATCTGTGTTCATACACCTGGAGCAATATGCAGCTAGAGCATGCAATCGCTCTAAGGACACGCCGATTAAGCCAAGAGAACAGGGTTAAACGAGACCAGCATTCTCATGTAACCGTTTCAACGGGGGTTCACTGTATTTAGCGGCGAAATATCAATGTGTTTATTTCTAAGGTTGATGTCACATTAACTTAGCTTGCACGCAGCTTCAAAAGCAGGCATTTATCGCTCTATGGCTTCTATACATAGGGTTATAAGAACGTGACAAAATAGCCACGTTTACATGTATTTTATTTCCTCATCCAGATTTAAAGACTTGGTGGACCACATGAGACGTTATATAAATTCGATGGGTTTACATGTGCTCATGCTTCGATTTTGGGACATAAGTGCTACGATGACATGCAAATTATCAGAGAGAAAAAGCAGAAGAAGAAGAGAAAAAAAAAAACGGAGTTGCATTAATATTTTTAATAGCTGCTCGCACTTGCTTGGAATTAACAAACTAATATTGAACCTCTGGTGTTCATTCGTGTGCTCAGTGTGTATGTGATCGTGTTCAGGCCACATGACTAAAGCCATCTTCTATCGTACCACTGGTTTGGTTGGGGCCATTAGTGTATACCCACTTGTTTTGTTGCTTCGCAGAATCTGTAATTTATTATCAGGAATCGTTCCCTTTAATGGTGTACCATACAGTTGAGAAACTAGTGATTCTTTGTTGTAATTGGTGCATTATCAGTTCTGTCATCTCATATTTCCCCGCCCATCATATACTGAGTGCGCGTGTCCACTGCAGCAAGAGAACTACACTCAAATGCCATCGGGAACACCGGGACATTTCTGGTCCGGTTGAGTGAGAGCTGATCGCCGAAGCGAGGGAGTTCTCTCCCACTTTAGGCACCGTTTCTAAATTACACCAAAGTGCAAAAAAAGTGTGAGCCAGCTGAATGCAAGAGCAGAGTCTTCAGCGCAGCGCTGCGTTTGCGCAACAATGTAAAGTGATAAACCGCTTCAGCCATTCAGATGTTACACAGAATTATTGATACTGTCGTGTCGTGTGACACATGAGAACATTAAAGGTTCTGTAATGTTGCTGGCTGTAAACATCAAGAATAATGTTAATGGCATGAAGAGGAAAATTAGAAAGCACCAAGTCATGTCAATTCAGCAAGGGGAAATAATTGGAGCCTAAAACATTCTTTAATGCAGCTCTGAAATGAAAAAAAAAAAGAAGTAAATTTTAAATGGTAAAATACATGATTCTCACCAAATTTTGTTAAAACATGAATCACGAGGGGGCAGCTTATGAATGCAGAGTGCTTGCAATGAGCTATCTTACAACATTTACAAATGGGTTTATGAATCTGTAATAATTCATACAATAACAGGCAAATTTTGGTCAAGTGTTTTCATTGAGCTATTCACTATCATAGGCTGCATCTGAACACTAAGAAGTGCTGCCTTGGGAGGTCGCATTCCGAGGTAGGAAGGCTTCAAGGCACGTCCGAAATCAATGACCGCTTCATTTCCTGTCTACTGAGATTACTTCATCTGGCCGGTTTTGAAGGCAGCATATATGTATCCTTCGCTGCCTTTGATATTCCACAATCCCGTGCGTTCCATTCTGTGACAGTTAAGCCAAAAAATAAAGATGGCATCTGAAAGTTGCGGTCGGTGGTCAGTTTGTGTGTAAATGTATGTTTCTGAACAACGTTTTCCACTTATGTAATTTCTAGCGAGAAATTATTGCAATAATGAAATATCCACTTAGTTATAACCAAAGCTCTCTATATTTTGATGTAGATCATTAAACCATTACTCCGCCTCAGAGGCCTGTCCGAAATCCATTGCATGAGGTGCCTTTGGAAAAAAACGCTGCCTGCAAAGTCATTGAATGATTAGAACGCAGAAGTTAGAAGTTTTCAGATGCAGCCATAGTGTTGTTTCTAAGCTGAAAAGCAGTTAATTGTGCTTCACTTATTACTTCAGCTTCTGCTCTGGTCATGAGATTCCAGATTCCATTCTAATGTGTGTTATTGTATAACTGGATTTTTATTATCTTTGTCCACGATTTCCCAGTCTCTACTGTAATGTCAGTGTCTACTAATCACTGAATGCACAGCGTTGCCGACATCACGTTCCCATTCTGATGACCGACTATTGATGCGATTAAATGGGTACAAGTAATCAGTTTAACACGTTTACATGGCAGGATTTTAATTTAGTTGGTTATAGAAAGGTATCCTACCTCTCAGCAGATTACCATTTCGGTTGGCCATTTTTATTCTGACGGAGGTTTATTCTATGGAGCATTTTCATTCATACTGGACGCCATTCTAAGTTTCCGTAGGGTGCATGCTTCCCCTGCTGTACTACCACCCTTCATTATGCAATCTACTGCATTAATGCATATCACATGTTCCTCATGCAGCAGCAAGGGGTTGTATGTATCACACGTTTGCTTAAAGGGGGGCTACAATGCTGTTTCATAGATTCAGAGTTGTTCAGTGTTAAAGAGATGGATTTTCATGCTAAACATGACCAATTCGGATGAGTTGAGAAATCTTATTTCTGGGTGGTACAAGTTTCGGTAGTTTTCGATGATGGATCTATGACGTAGACGATGGTGAAACTCCTTTATGAGCATTTCTCTTGGGAAATCATGTCCATGCACATCTTGACTAGAGGAGAGCGAGACCTCGCCCGTAAACATGCTTCATCAGGAAGTTGTTGGCAGCGCTGCATAGGATTTGTTTGAGAATGTCTCCAAATAAGTGCGTTTTGGATATGAGGGTAAAGTTTACCACGTTCAGCTTCTCAAAAAACCTAGCGTTACATGGACCGTGGATGCCGTTGCTTTATTGGGGCAGCAATGGAGTGTAGCAAGTGTTGTTTTCGTCATTTCAGTGATGTTTTCTTAACAAGAGCAGGTTGACGCTGGTTTTGCACATCGTTTGCTTTTAAAAAATGGTGGTAAGTACAACTGCATCAGATTCTGTCTTTTGTTGGAAATCAGCACATAAGTGAATATATGTTATGGAAACAACACAAATCAGTATTATAGCTCCGCCCACAACATGCCTACAGGAGTTTGGTTTTTCCAGAGAGAATCGGAAGCTGTATCTTTGTTTTGTAGATATGACCAGGCTGGGGACTTTTGGAGATGGGTATTCGTACTGCTCTGTGGGTACTCGGGATTGGCATGAGATTTATGCATTTTTAAGAAACATGCTTGTTGCACATCCTCAGTTGCTTAACTTGGGGTGATGCTTCCCCCTTTGTGATTTTTACAGCATGGTAGTTGCATAAAATTGGATAATACTGCCATCATATCAGACTGCTGCTGCTTAACTTTGGGTGACGCTCCCCCCCCCCCCCCAAACTGTTCTCTCAAATATTTTGCATAAGCAGCTAAGTAACATGCTTGTTGTATGCTTCTCTCCGAGTTTGGATGATGCTTCCCCCATAAATATAGTATCAAGTAACATTTCTCATTGCTGGCCATTCAAATTGCATCAGTTGTGTTGGGGAGTTTTGGCATATGGTTGTTTTGGGGGTTTGACTTGCTGCTCTCCCTGCTCTGTCCAAGCATGGCTGCATGGACAGGCGTTAGGAGTGTTGCCCAGAACCATACCGCCAACACTAACTGTATGCAATTATAATTGTCATTAAATATACTTGACGGAAGTGGTCCTGATTGAAGTTTTATTTCCCGTTTTGTACTCACCCTTTCACATGTGTGTGAGAAGAGTATGCTGTGCAAACGACTATAAAGGCTCGTGGAACAACTTTCTGATCGCCTCGAGTTCTCCTCTTTTGCCTTCTATTTCATCCGGGTAGACTCGATCTCTATGGTAGACGTTACAAGTACAGAATCCGCTCTTTTGAGGGTGTCTAATGATATCCTACAAGGTGTTGACTCTGGAAACTGCGTTGTCTTGCTGTTGTTAGATCGTACAGCAGCATTTGATACAGTTGATCATAACATTCTCATTGATCGTCTTAGGGATCAGGTTGGTATTCAGGGCTTAGCCCTGAAATGGTTCACTTCCTATCTGAAGGATAGGACTCTTTCAGTCAGTTTAGGGGATTATTTTTCTTCCATTGTCCCCCTTGTGTGAGGGGTTCCACAGGACTCTATACTGGGACCAATTTTATTTTCCCTCTAGGTTCTATTTTTGAGAAATTTGGGATTCAGTATCATCTTTATGCAGATTATTCTGGGGTTGTTTCCTGGGGAAAAAACTGTCTAGCGTGAGGAACCTTGGAGTCATTTTTGACTCTGAGCTTAAGTTTGAGCAGCAAATTAATGGTGTTGTTAAGAATAGTTTCTTCCTTCTTAGATCAATATCTAAATATAAATATATTCTTACTTTTAATGATATGGAGAAAGTTGTTCACACCTTTGTGTCTTCACGTTTGGATTATTGTAATGTATTGTATCTCAGTGTGAGTCAGGCTTCTCTCTCCCATTTGCAGCTTGTTCAGAACTCAGCTGCCAGACTTTTTACGAGCACTAAGAAGAGAGAACACATTACTCCGGTTTTAATTAAAGTACATTGGTTACCCATACGTTACAGAATTCAATACAAAGCGCTGTTGTACGTTTTAAAATCTCTGCATGGTCTAGCCCCCGAGTATGTTACTGATTTAATCAGCCGCTGTCAATCCAGCAGATCTCTGCGCATGAATGATCAGTTGCTTCTTGTAGTTCCACGAACACGTTTAAAATGTAAAGGTGATCAGGCATTTTCTGTTGCAGCTCCTAGGCTTTGGAATGACCTTCCTCTGTCTGTTAAAACTTGTCCTTCATTGGGTGTTTTTCATAGTGTGCTTAAAACTTATTTGTTTTCTTTAGCTTTTGACAATGCTTTGTAAGTGTGTATGTCATATGTCTGTTTTTGTTTTTGTTTTTATGTTTCTCATTTATACTTTCTGTACAGCACTTTGGTTCCACTTGTGGTGTTGAAAGTGCTTTATAAATAAAGTTGAGTTGAGAGTTGAGTTGAGTGTAACACGGAGCCAGAGACGTTCGGATCCATATGCAGAACTTTTATTATAAGAATGGTCAGACAGGCAGTAATCCAGAACGGCATCAGATATGTCAGAGATATCCAGAATCGGTACCAATAACAAGCAGAGATCGGGGCAGGCAGCAGAGAATCACAGTCGGTATAACAATCCAAAGGTCAGACACGGAAGGAACAAACAAAGGGAAAACACTCAGAAATGTAAGACTGGCCAAACAAGACTTCACCATGATTGAGAGTCCAAACACAGTTTATAAAGGGGAGTGGTAATGGGGAACACCTGATTGTGATTAGCCCTAAGAACGGAATTATGGGAAATGGAGTTGAGAATTGAAATAGAAGATGCCAGAGAGCTGAGTGGAGAGCCCTCTATAGGAGTTCATGGGCACTCCAGCTGATGATCATAACATAGCCCCCCCAAGGAGCGGACGCTCTAAACAATCTAGGAGGGTGGTGGAACGGATGCAGAACGTGGGAGGGCAGGAGGGCCAGGTCCACGTGGAAGTGGATTGATCGTGGACCAAGACAGTGCCAACAGAGCAGGAATCCAGGGTGAAGCAGGTGGGACTGGGGCCCACCTGGGCGGAGCAGGCAGAACTGGAGCACACTGGGGCGGCGCAGGCGGAACTGGAGTCCACCGGGGCTGCACAGCAGACGGGACTGAAGCCCACCAGGGTGGAGCAGAGGACCAACATAGCCGACCAGTTGAGACATAAGCCTACCAGGGCGGAGCAGAGGACCACCACAGCCGAGCAGACGAGACATAGGCCTACCAGGGCGAAGCGGAGGACCACCACAGTGGAGTCGATGGTACAGGAGAGCAAGACTGGTAAGGTATGACTGAAACAGAGAACATGAACAGGTTAATGTGCCGTGACAGGACGCAACGAAAGTTCATGGATGGATACTACTGATACCTCCGAAGGTTCTGCAGCAGTTGCAGCCACCTTTGGAGGTTCCACAACAGTAACAGTGTCCTTCACAGCAATACGACAGGCTGAGAGAACTTTGCTGGGTGCAACAGACAGGATGTGACAAGGCCCTGGAAGTTCAACTGAGACATGACTAGGCTCTGGAGAGTTTGCTGAGATGTGACGAGGCTCTGGAGAGTCTGCTGAGACGTGACGAGGCTCTGGTAGGTCTGCTGATATGTGCTGAGGCTCTGGAAGATCAGTTGTGGTATGATGACGCTCTGGAAGATCTGCTGAGATGTGTTGAAATTTTGGAAGATCTGCTGAGATGTGATGAAGCTCTGGAAGATCCGTTATGATTTGACTGGGCTCATAAAGATCAACTGTGACTTGATTTAGTTCACCAAGATTGGTGGCGACTTGACTTTGCTCATGAAGACTAATGGTAACTTGATTTGACTCATGAAGTTTACCTGTGGCTCTACTTGACTTATGGAGATTAATGGTGACTTGGCTTTGACTTTGTTCATGAAGATCAACTGTGACTTGACTTTGTTCATGAAGTTCACTTGTGGCTTGACTTGACTGTGGTTTAACTGTGGTTTTAATTGACACATGGGTGTTAATGGTGACTTGACCTGACTCTGGACGGTCAGCGGGCACCTGACCTGACTCTGGGAAGTCAATGGGGACCTGACCTAAATCTGGGAATCTGAATCAGCCCAGCGCCTTGTGCAAAGGCACTGGGCTGGAGGCCATCTTGTGCACAGTTTCTGGAATGGAAGATAGGGACTGCAGGACTGTTATGTTCCTCATCCACAACACCCACAGTAAATTCAGAGCCACTTAGTTAAAGTGCCAGATCTATATAAAACTCTAGTGTCCAGTTTGAATCGTGCAGTGGCATAATTGATTGCTGTGATTCAGCTAGGCCTTCTCTGAAAAATATCATGAGGCACATCTCATCCATAGATTTGAAATGGGCCAGTTCAATAAAGTCCAACAGCTCACCTTGACAGAGACCAATTATTTTTGCTGCTGGATTCATGGCTGGCCTGGATATACTCATAAAGCTACTGGATCCTGGCAAAGTCTTCTGTAACATGGAGCCAGAGACATTCAGATCCATATGCAGAACTTTTATTATAAGAATGGTCAGACAGGCAGTAATCCAGATATCAGATAATCCAGTAATCAGATATGTCAGAGATATCCAGAATCGGTACCAATAACAAGCAGAGATTGGGGCAGGCAGCTGAAAATCACAGTCGGTATAACAATCCAAAGGTCAGACATGGAAGGAACAAACACAGGGAAAACACTTGGAAATGTAAGACTGGCTAAACAAGACTTCACCATGATTGAGAGTCCAAACACAGTATTTATAGGGGAGTGGTAATGGGGAACACCTGGCTGTGATTAGCCCTAAGAATGGGATTATGGGAAATTGAGTTGGGAATGGAAATAGGAGACGCCAGAGTCCTGAGTGGAGTGCCCTCTATGGGACTTCATGGGCACTCCAGCTGATGATCGTAACAGCGGGGGCGTGTTTGAATGAACCATTTTAGGAGGGCATGGCAGAGCAGAGTCCTGCACGGGTTCGGGTGACCCGCAAATTCGGCTGAAACGGGTGAAAAATATCCAACTGTGTCTTATACGGGTGCGGGTCGGGTCGGACACAGGGGAAACACGGGTCTAAACACGGGTTCAAAACAGTCACGTGCAAACGTAAAAATAGGCCTACGTTCCACTTTTTAAAAAATCACAACCGCTCGAACGGCTGCATGAGTCATTAGTACACAGACGTAAAAGATCAGCCAGCTGTTTTTTTTAGTTGTTTTTGTTTTCCGTTTATATATATATATATATATATATATATATATATATATATATATATATAATATATATATAAGCCTATTTCAAAATTTGTGTCATAAAATTATATCGCGCATAAAGCTCAACTAACGTGATCGTTATGGTGTTTAAACAACAATACACTTCCACTTGCATGTATTTGACAATCGGAATATCAGATATTTCATTCCATAGCTAACACATTTGTGAATATGGGCCTAATCTAGGCTATCCAGGGTTGTTGTTGTACGTATTTCGACATTTGCAGTAAAAACATGAAATATAAATTCTGAGAAAATGCATTTAATACCAATATATTGAAACATCTGTTTACTACATTAATAAAGGAGTCCAGACATTGGAAAAATATCAGTCCACATACGTTTTACATTAAATATGAGGGAAATAGATGCATAGATGCATGCGTGACACAAAAAATATTTAACTTTTAGGTAGAAAAATATTTTTTACTAATTCTGTCAATTACACTAAGCTTATTACATTGTCTGATATATATATTTGCTTCTTATTTATGAAATACGGGCAATTGACTGATAAAACATTAATCAAAATTAAGATAAAATGTATAAAAAACTAATATCTTTTAAAAAGAGTTTTCCATAAATAACTTCTGTATGACCTGGCAATAAAATTCGATGTGATTGGCTTAACTGATTTGATTTTGGGTGTCGGTTCTATTTTAAGCGGGTCGGGCCGGGTGCAGATTTTAATTAGTGCTGCTGTCTGAATACGGGTCGGATGCGGTTTTAAGCACTGCGGGTACGGGCGGGTGCGGATTTACAAAATATATATAAATAATATTTATTAAAGTTCAAAAAGAGCTTGTAAAGAGAAAGGAAAAATTTTAATCACATAATATGACGCCTTTAAAGGTGGCATTTGTGACTATTGTGTCTTTTAAGTGATGGCCTTAATCACATAGCTTTGGGTCAATTAATTTTTTACATATATGAACATAACCATAAAAAAAGCAAGACTGTCCAGCATGTCTGCCAGACTAAAATGGATTAGTCCTTATCTGCCATTCTCAAACATGATAAGCCATCAGAGCATTCCTAGCACTGCAGCTCAAGGTCAGTGTTGAAAAGTGGCCTGTCTGTTAGGAAAACATAGTGTGTGTAATAAGGCTTCCTGCCCAGAGTTTAGGAACCATGTAATTGAAACTTAGTGCCCACCAAGAATTTCTTTGGTTGGGGGATGCATGCACAGATGTCACAAGGGCTATGAATAGGAGATCAACCCACCCCCCCCCCCCCCCCCCCCCCTCCACCCAGCCTGGTCTTCCCCAAGCTGTTTATGTAGGCCTGGCAGGATTTCCTGTTACATGATGAAATAATTAGAGAACCTGTGCCTGTGGAGGGGCGAAACCAAGTCAAATAATTTTGGTTCCTGAAAGATTGGTTTCCATCCATTTTAGGAGCCTATTTATGCACATTATTATTATTATTATTATTATTATTTTTAAGCCATTCACCCGAAAATGTTGTTCACTACATTATTGACACAGATTTTTATTACTTCCCCTGTGCCATGTTTAATTTCTTGGCAGCTTTAAATGGATAGTTCACCCAAAAATCAAAATTATGTCATTAATTATTCACCCTCATGTCATTCCAAACCAGTAATGACCTTTTATCTTCGGAACACAGTTTAAGATATTTTAGATTTATTCCGAGAGCTCTCAGTCCCTCCATTGAAACCGTGTGTACGGTATACTGTCCATTTCCAGAAAGGTAAGACAAACATCATCAAAGTAGTCCATATGACAACAGAGGGCCAGTTAGAATATTTCGTAGCATCGGAAATACATTTTGGTCCAAAAATAGTCAAAGTCAAAGTCACCTTTATTTATATAGCGCTTTAAACAAAATACATTGCGTCAAAGCAACTGAACAACATTCATTTGGAAAACAGTGTGTCAATAATGCAAAATGATAGTTAAAGGCAGTTCATCATTGAATTCAGTGATGTCATCATCTCTGTTCAGTTAAATAGTGTCTGTGCATTTATTTGCAATCAAGTCAACTATATCGCTGTAGATGAAGTGACCCCAACAAAGCAAGCCAGAGGCGACAGCGGAACCAAAACTCCATTGGTGACAGAATGGAGACAAAAAACCTTAGGAGAAACTAGGCTCAGTTGCGGGGCCAGTTCTCCTCTGACCAGACGAAACCAGTAGTTCAATTCCAGGCTGCAGCAAAGTCAGATCAGCAGAATCATCTGTTTCCTGTGGTCTTGTCCTGGTGGTCCTCTGAGACAAGGTTTTACAGGGGATTTGTATCTGGGGCTCTAGTTGTCCTGGTCTCCGCTGTCTTTCAGAGATGTAGAGGTCCTTTCTAGGTGCTGATCCACCTCTGATCTGGACACAGACTGGATCTGGTGGCCACGGTGACCTCGGAACAAGAGAGGGTAACACTTTAGAATAAGGTTCCATTAGTTAATGTTAGTTAAGTACTTTCGTTAACATGAACTAAGCAAGAACAATCCTTCTACAGCATTTATTAATCTTAGTTCATGTTAATTTCAACATTTACTAATGCATTATTTAAATCAAAAGTTGTGCTTGTTAACATTAGTTAATGCACTGTGAATTACCATGAACTAACAATGAATAACAGTATTTTCATTAACTAACATTAACGAAGATTAATAAATACAGTAATAAATGTATTATTCATAGTTTGTTCATGTTAATTAATACATTAACTAACATTAACTAATGGAACCTTATTCTAAAGTGTTACCCAAGAGAGAAACAGACAAATATTAGTGTAGATGCCATTCTTCTAATGATGTAGCAAGTACATAGGGTGTTTTGTGAAGTTTTTCAGGTTCCGGTTTACCTAATTAATGCAGCCTAAAAATCCTTTAACGGATTTGGATATTAAAAGCATATTAGTATGTTATGTGTATGCCAGGTTAAAGAGATGGGTCTTTAATCTAGATTTAAACTGCAAGAGTGTGTCTGCCTCCCGAACAATGTAAGGTAGGTTATTCCAGAGTTTAGGTGCCAAATAGGAAAAGGATCTGCTGCCCGCAGTTGATTTTGATATTCTAGGTATTATCAAATTGCCTGAGTTTTGAGAACGTAGCGGACGTAGAGGAGTATAATGTAAAAGGAGCTCATTCAAATACTGAGGTGCTAACCATTCAGGGCTTTATAAGTAATAAGCAATATTTTAAAATCTATACGATGTTTGATAGGGAGCCAATGCAGCGATGACAGGACCGGGCTAATATGGTCATAATTCCTGGTTATTGTAAGAACTCTTGCTGCTGCATTTTGGACTAGCTGTAGTTTTTTTTTACTAAGCGTGCAGAAAAACCAACCAATAAAGCGAGCCTGTCCTCCAACAAAAAACGACCATATAGGTCGTTTGTGCAAGCACCTTATTACGACCTATATTTACGTTTTAAAGTTAAGCGCCCTCTAGCGGGCCTAAAAATAATGACAGTATCGCGTTGCGTCTGTCGTCATGAATTGACGTATAACGTCATTACCAATCAAAACGCACGTTTATTTAAATTCAATGTGTGGGCGTTTTACACCGATCTCACAGTATTTCCTTCATATTTTACTACTGTAGGTGGCTTATTCGTTCGAATGACCACACCTAACCCCACCCCTAAACCTAACCCTCACAGAAATCATGCTAAATTATGATTTATTGAGCATATACATTTTCGTGCACGTCAATTCCTGGGATCGAACCCACGATAGCATGATGACATATCAAGGTATAACGCAATAATCTACTAACTGAGCTACACGAAACGCAAACCAGAGGGCAAATATAAGAGTACAAAACATTAATATGAAAACGACCTTTTGCCTATAGGAGCGCAATTGTAGTATACGCTCTGATGGGTCGTATTTCAGGGACTTGGACAAACGACCTATACAAGCGTATTGGTTGGAGGACAGGTTGAATAAAGCATTACAATAATCTAACCTTGAGGTCATAAATGCATGTTAACATTTCTGCATTTGACATTGAGAGCATAGGCCATAATTTAGATATATTTTTGAGATGGAAATATTCAGTTTTACAAATGCTAGAAACGTGGCTTTCTAAGGAAAGATTGCGATCAAATAGCACACCTAGGTTCCTAACTGATGACGAAGAATTGACAGAGCAACCATCAAGTCTTGGGCAGTGTTCTAGGTTATTACAAGTGGAGTTTTTAGGTCCTATAATTAACACCTCTGTTTTTTCAGAATTTAGCAGTAAGAAATTACTCGTCATCCAGTTTTTTATCAACTATGCATTCCATTAGTTTTTCAAATTGGTGTGTTTCACCGGGCCACGAAGAAATATAGAGCTGAGTATCATCAGCATAACAGTGAAAGCTAAAACCATGTTTCCTGATGATATCTCCCAAGGGTAACATATAAAGCGTGAAGAGTAGCGTCCCTAGTACTGAGCCTTGAGGTACTCCATACTGCACTTGTGATCCATATGATACATCTTCATTCACTGCTACGAACTGATGGCGGTCATATAAGTTCGATTTAAACCATGCTAATGCACTTCCACTGATGCCAACAAAGTGTTCAAGTCTATGCAAAATAATGTTGTGGTCAAATGTGTCAAACGCAGCAGATAGAGAGATACACTACGACTATATTCAGCATTGTCTTCTCTTCCGTGTCTGTTGTGAGAAAGTTCAAAACAAAGCAGTTTGTCATATCCGGTTCGCGAACAAATCATTCGATGTAACCGGATCTTTTTGAACCAGTTCACCAAATTGAACTGAATTATTTTAAACGGTTCGCGTCTCTAAAAGCATTAATCCACAAATGACTTTCAAACTCTGACTGAACTGCTGTGAAGAGAGAACTGAAGTTGAACACCGAGCCGAGCCAGATAATGACTCGTTCACGAGTCAAGAACCGTTTCTGTCAGACGCATCCGATTCGAGAACCGAGGAGCTGATGATACTGCGCATGTGTGATTCAGCGTGAAGCAGACCGACACACAGAGCGTCTGAACTGAACTGATTCTTTTGGTTTTTGATTCTGAACTGATTCTGTGCTAATGTTATGAGCCCAGGTAAACCGAAGGCTTGAATCAAGGGCTATCATCGCCAATGACACCATTACATAGAGCGCAAAAGAACAGGTGAAATGTTTTCTTCAACCGGTTTATTGAATTAAACTGTCCGAAAGAACTACTGGTGATCCGAAAACCGATGCAACCAGTTCTTGACTCGTGAATGAGTCATTATCTGGCTCAGCTCTGTGTTCATCTTCAGTTCTCTCTTCACAGCAGTTCAGTCAGTGTACTGTTTGAGTAAATTAATTACTCCGGGATATTTGTTTGTTTGAACTCAGAAGGAGTATTAGCCATATTAAAAAGTTAACAGCTTAAGTCATTTGTGGATTAATGCGTATTGAGAATAAGATGGACGATCTTAGAGCCAGGATAAGTTTCCAACAGGATATTAGGGACTGTAACATCCTTTGTTTGTCTGAAACGTGACTCACGCCTTTGGTCCCAGACACTGCTGTAACGCCGTCTGAAAACTTCTCTGTTTTACGGATGGACAGGACAGCCGAGGCCGGCAAATCCAAAGGCGGAGGAATATGTTTCATGATTGAATATCTCCACTCTGTCGCGCTCCTGCTCGCCTCATCTGGAACATTTATCTATTATCTGCCGCCCATTCTATCTGCCTCGAGAGTTTTCATCGATCATCATAACTGCTATTTACATCCCTCCACAAGCAGACACCGGCTTGGCTTTGTCTGAGCTTTACGATGTGCTCAGCGGCAACAAACATCCTGACGCTGCTATTATCATTGCTGGTGACTTTAACAAAGCCAAACTCAGGCAAGTTATGCCCAATTTTCATAAACATGTATCCTGTCTAACCAGAGGACCGAATACACTGGATCATTGCTACACTCAGTTTAAGAATGCCTACAGAGCTCGCTCACTACCGGCTTTCGGCAAATCGGACCATGCCGCCATTTTCCTCACACCGGAATGTAAACAACAGCTCGTTCAAGATCCCCCGGTGCAGAGGGTGGTGACCGATGGTCCGCCCAATCAGAAGCAACGTTACAGACTGCTCTTGATGAAGTAGACTGGGACATGTTTCGTGCAAGTTCATCTGACGTCAGAGAGTTCACGGATGTAGCATTAAACTTTGTAAACACGCTAGCCGAACAAGCTATGGATACAATAACTATAAGAACATTCTCAAATCAGAAACCGTGGGTGGACAGATCAATCCGTGCAGCAGTAAACAAACGCACTGCTGCTTACAACGCCGGTCTTCTGTTGGGAAAGATGAGCGAGCACAAAGCATCGTGCTATGCTCCCCGACATGCAGTAAGAGCCGCCAAACATAGATACAGGGAACGCATAGAGTCACATTTCCAGCTAAATGACTCCCGACACATGTGGCAAGGACTAAGGACCATCTGTGTCTTTGGACATAAATCCTCTGCAGAGGTGAGAGCAGATCCGTCACTGGCTGATGAGCTAAACACTCTCTACGGCCGCTTTGAAAGCAATCTAAGCAGTGCAAATCTGTTGATCAGCATGTCAGGAAGCAGCAGTCAGATCAGCGATCATCATGCGATCACCGTGTCAGAGGACGAGGTTCGGAGGGCACTAAAGCGAGTGAATGTAAGGAAAGCAGCCGGACCTGATGGGATTTCTGTCCATGTTCTGCGGTCCTGCGCTGATCAGCTCGCTGGTTTGTTTACATCCATTTTTCATGAGTCTCTTGCTACATCGGTGGTTCCCACCTCATTCAAAAAATCTGTCATCACCCCTGTGCCTAAGAACAATAAACTCTCTTGTCTGAATGACTATCGTCCAGTTGCCCTCACATCAATAGTCATGAAGGTCTTTGAGGGACTGGTTAAAAATGTCATCTGCTCCTCCATACCAGATACTTTGGACCCTCTTCAGTTTGCCTATCGCCCAAACAGATCCACAGATGATGCCATCTCTCACATCCTGCACTCTTCTCTCACACACATTGACAGCAATAACAGGAATTATGTAAGGCTGCTATTTATTGACTACAGCTCAGCTTTTAATACTATAGTCCCCTTAAAGCTAGCTTCTAAACTCATAGACCTCGGCCTGAATTCTTCACTCTGCAACTGGATTCTTGATTTCCTCACCGGCAGACCTCAAGTGGTGAAACTAGGCCAATATATCTCCAACTCCATCACCATGAACGTAGGAGCCCCGCAGGGCTGTGTGACATGACTGCGTGTCTTTGCACAGCTCCACATCTATAATCAAATTTGCTGATGATACTGTGGTTCTGGGCCTCATTCACAACAATAATGAGACCGCATACTTGGATCAGGTAGAGAAATTAACATCATGGTGACAGGACAACTGTCTCTCTCTGAATGTGAGCAAAACTAGAGAACTGATTGTGGACTTCAGAAAGAGACAGCAGCAGCCCTAGCCCTATACTCCTCTTATGATCAGCGGGACCCCTGTGGAGAGGGTGAGCAGCTTCAAGTAGATTGGTGTAAACATCTCTGAGGACCTGACTTGGACTACTCACATTCAAACACAGGTTAATAAAGCCAGGCAAAGACTGTACCATATGCGACAGCTGAGGAAATTCAGGGTCTCACCAGCAATCCTGAAAACTTTCTATTTTGGGGCTATAGAAAGTGTATTGACTCAGTGTATCTCAGTGTGGTATGGGAACAGCTCCAGTCAAGACTGCAAAGCCCTGCAGAGAGTTGTGCACATAGCTGAGCGCATTTCAGGGTCTGCTCTCCCCTCTCTGCAGGACATCTACCTCAAACGCTGCAGAAATAGAGCTGCTAAAATCATCAAAGTCTCCACCCACCCCAGTAACCATCTTTTCACTTTGCTGCCATCTGGTAAGCGCTTCCGTAGCCTGATGGCAAAAACCGAGAGACTCAGGAGGAGGGCTCCTAAACTCAAAACCAGCCTCTTAACATCCTCATGCCTCCACTTAATGTACACTTTATCAGTAAGGTATTCATCTTTCACTACCTCACATAGACACACTGACAGTGTCACCCTGTTTGCACATTTGCTTCTTGTACATTCCTGTGTATCTTAATATTTAAGACTACAGTATTATGCACATATGCACATTGTACATCCCTGTATATCTTTATATTTGAGACTACAGTTTACTTTCATGCACATTATTTTCAACCCTTACGAAAAATAACCATGGTTTTATTATAGTAAAACTGTAGTAACCCATGGTTTTTTGGCGTATTGACTGCCATTTGTAAAACCACAGATTTACTACAAATACCATGGTTAAACTATGGTTAATATAGCAAAACCATGGTTAATTTGTGGTTACCATGGTTTAACTACAGTAACCATGGTTTTTTGGTTCTATTTGTAGTAAAACCATGGTTAATTTTCGTAAGGGAACCCATTCTCACTCCAAAGGCGTCAAAACCGAAGCATGGTCAAGCGCCCCTAGCGCCACTTTTATGACGCCAAATGTGCCTCTCGGCGTCGAATATTGAAGCACTACAAGCTTCATTGCTTTCATTGGGAAACCTTTGGCGTCAGAATTCGACACGAGGACATGAGATGTTTATCGCTATGAAATCACTTTCAAGAAGTCTCATTCAGCACACATCGCGATACTTGCTATCAGTTCCACAGTTTGGGTGAGTAGTCGTAAATACGCTCTTTTAATGCCTTTTATAAAATGTATTCTGTCTTCTTTATTAATCAGATAAGTGCCATATGTTTAATCGCTGTATTATATCGGTCATCCGCGGCTGTCTTTGAGTTTCATTGCGTTTAAATAAATGAACACAGCAGCTAATTAGTGTGATTAAACTCTATTTGTCACATGGCGTGCCATAGACCTTCGATCCGTTTTATATTATTATTAATTTCAGGATCAATGATGTAAGTTGTATTTGTAGTAAAATCATGGTAATCACGACACTTACAATAGTAATAAATGAAATGTGAAGTTAAAACACAGTAAACGGGACATTAGTAACTGTAACTGTAGTTTTACTATGGTATATTAATAATCAGTAAAACAATACAATAATCACCAAACCAGCTATGTTTGCATCACTGTAATGTTAGTGTTTTTATGTGCTTTTATATGACAGATATCACAGTAATCATATGTTCTGTACCATGCTTTTAATACGTTTTAATGTAAATCCAATTTTTTTTTTAAATAAATAAATAATTAAAAAAAATATTTTTTCATCTTGCAGTTCATTCATATCAGTTTATATCTAAATATTATGCTCACAGATCATTATTAACATTCTGTATATAATTCAATTTTATTTGCTCTCCCCTTTTTTATTATTTTTATTTTTATTTTTAGCTGAAAAGACATAAAGGAAGCCCAGTGGTGTTTCTGTTGAGGGATTCCTTCAGAAATGGAGAAGACAGAAAGCTGCGGAGGCAGATATCTCCAGCAGTAAGTCTGTGATAGTTTGTCCCTTTTATCAAACATTCCTGCTGTTATAATTTGTACAGCATTTGTTGTTTCTTAAACTGTTGCACTGTCTAAATACCCACACTTGCCATCTTTGACCACTTGATTACTTATTTGACGTATTTCCTGTATTTGGCCTAGTGTTCAAGTGAGCATGATGACCACAAGTGTGTGTCGAACTTTTCATGACCTGATGACTGTGTTTCCCAATCCTGATCCTGGAGAACCCCAGCACTGCACGGTTTTGGTGTCTCTCTTATCTGCCTTGGAGTCTTCACTGATGAGCTGATGAGTTGAATCAGGTGTGTTTGAATAGGGAGACATCTCAAATGTGCAGTGTTGGGGTTCTCCAGGACCAGGATTGGGAGCCACTGCCTTATGGGACACTTATGTGTTTACAGAGACTTTTAATATCCTATTATCAATATTTCACATACTGTACATTGGACAGCTTTCCGTGACATCTTGTGAGATCTCGGCAAAAAGTATGACGATTTATTCCAAAACATGATGCATGATGGGATACACTAAGCTTTGTATAGCGCTCATCACAGTCTTAATAATCCAGTTTAACACTTGTATGATATTGTACAAGCCCCAGGACGGTCTCATCTGACACTATCAAAAGAATTCATATGACTATAGCTTGCTATTAATTACTTGTTTTCAATAATGGATGCATTTAACATTTAATTATACAGCATCTTTACAGAGGTGTAATGTACAAGTTGCACGTAATTAATAATATTTCTGCTGTTCTTCTTTTTCAGGTCTAAAAATATCGAGCTCAACAGCTATTTTAAGAGCCAACCCTCACAAACCTTCCTAAAAACTAAAAGAGCTATTACTGTGTCTCAGCGAATCTTGCAATGATCAGCTCTTCCCAGGTACATTTGTTTAGAATATTTTTTTAATCAACATTTACTCATCAAATGCTCTGGTCTGAATCTTACTTTAAATTAACTTAATTATGTTTAATGAGCAATATTAATTGCACACAGAGTAAGTAGAGATTATCTTGTTTCACAGAAGATAAGGAAGACCAAGTAAATGATTTGCTCAGGATGAGGAATGAAGATGGCCATCTTGTGCTCAAACAAACAGAAGTCCTCTGGTATGTGTGTGTTGAAGCAATGCTGTGTTATAAAACATTTTATGATGATCTCTCACAGAACTGGTCATGTCAGCCTTGATTTCTTTTTATACTATTACAATTACAGCATGTTAGCAAAGTGTGACTGGACATTTTTAATATTATGTTTTTAAAAGTAGATAAGTATCATGAAATTGGTTTAGTTGATATAAACACCAATTGACATTATTTCATTGTTTTGTAAATGTTATGTTATAAATTGTGAATTGATAGTTGATTGGTTTGAAGCCAGGCCTTACACTGCACAGACTAAAACACATTTGTGAGAGAAGTCAGGAACTTTGGAGAAAGATTCTAGAGGAAAAAAGACACATTTACTGCAACATTAGATCAATTCTAGAGTCTCTGAGAACTACACATGCTAATGGAGTCTCATGAGCAAGACCTTTGCCTCTGTAACTTTTTCTTAATTCTTGCAGAATGACATTTTTATTGCAGTATTTTAATTTGTACAGATGATCTCATCAGCCAAATGAGGGGTTTTGACCAAGTGATGCTCTTGAAAGGAGTGAAAGAAGAGGATGTGGTAAATTGTCTTTAGAGAAAAAGCTTCTCAAAAGATCTTAAAACAGCTTGAAGAATGGTAAGTGTACAGTACTACATGGGTCATAGTTGCTCACCCTGCTAAAATCACACAGAACATAAGATGAGCTCTCTGTCCATTAAACAACTTCATCTGGATTGTTTCACTTTGACCAGGTCTGGGATGTTAGGACTGAGAGATCATCTGGCTGAGAACAAGCTACACCACATCAGTGCTGGATATCAGCCACAAACTGTTTCCAGACACGAGAAAAGAAGATCATGATGGGGAGATGAAACCAGTTTAGATGTGATGATGGGAATCATTATTTTCTGAAACAGTATCACATGTCTTATATGTTTCACATGATCTGTATCACAGTTGACTGGATGGGACTGTGTGACTTTTAAGGACATTTCATCACTCATCTGTGTGAACTGATTTATATATGAGGTTAATGTATTTTTGATGATAATTATTTTCATTGAATCTTATTTGTCTTGATGCAACTTTATCAACTTTATAGTCTATGCTTCAATAAAATGAAAATGGTGAATATTGTGTTCTGAAGATTCTTGGTAAAAACATAATTTTACTAGGTAGGCTCATATGTGTTTATTTTAGACTTGGAAAAATTACATATTAATTATTGGGATTATTTTTTATTTAAGACATAAACATTTTTGATCGGATTAATAACATCTGGGACATCGGTACACCAGAAAGTAATTTTTTATATTTTAGTAGCAAATATGCAAATTTTTGGTGAAATAAAGGGAGTTATGAGATTAATTATTCTGCATTACAAGATGGTGCCATAGGCTTTATTGTTACAAACACTTGAGGGATAACTGAGAATGTAGCAGGAATGATCAACGTGGATCTTGTACTCCATTAAAACCAAGAGCAGGCACATTACTGATGTTCAATACCTGAGGAGCAAGATACGGGGGTGAGGAGGACATTTTTACACTGATTTTTGCTAATTAGTTACTGCTTTACAGTGGGCAATAGATAAAGGCAAGTTGTTGCAGGTTCATCCATTATATTTCTTGCCATTTACTTCAAAAATCAAAGAAATAATCTATTATTTTCAGTATTAAATAATTTCTTTCTAATTTTTCCATGTTTCATCAGATGGCCTCACAATGTCCTGTCAAAAGGTATAATAGCCATGATGAATAGAATAGAAAACAGAGGACTGTGAAAACTGTCAGATATAAATGTGACGCAGCTCAGTTTGTTGTCCATGATGAGGAGAATACATATATGTAGGTTTTACTGCCCTTCTACCGCCAGGGGCCCAGTAGCACCCCCCGGAAGAACCCAAAACTGTACATTTCAAATGGCTGTAAATCAGAGTCCAATTAACATATCAAAGAGAAAATGGGCAGGATTATTACTTATGCTATGCTGATAAAATAATGTTGAGCTCAGTTTTCAGAAATAAATGGAAAGCTGGCATAAAGGCATTTTAAATATTGCTCACTGTAAAATACCACATTTCAGCCTGCCTCTCAAATATATCATAGAGGTTTGCACAATGAACATATTTAGATATCCAGTTTTCCTTAAAATAAATAATTTATTTCGTTTCGTTAATAAAAAGTTTTAAACTACATTACCCACAAGCCTCCGTCGTTCTATCTATGGAAAGGCAACACTAGGGGGCTGTTTTTTGTTGTTAATTGAAGTTATGCTTAGGGTTAGGATTAGGATCTCGCTAAAGATCTCATTTTTCTCAAGATAGCAACACTTCATTGTTGACTTAATATATTACTAATGTGATAGTAGCAGCAAAACATACTTTTTAACATGATGTGCTGTTTAATATGGGTTAAAAGATCCAACCACAGACTGTCCTGAAAATTCATAGCCAATGACATCAAAGCTGAGCAGCAGCGTCACACTTCCTTATCCATTTATGACCGATGTCTTTTGTTTTTCGGCTGAAGGGATAGATTCGGTTAACAATAGATTAAGCTTGCTACTTATTACATTCTGTTTTATTAACGTCTTCACCTTCCTCCATTGTTCAGCTTGACAAAAATTGGGCAATATTGATGTGCCCATTCCCAGCAGTCGCAGTTGTATCCCACAGATAGATTCCTCTCATTAAATATAAGACACATTTTTAAGATTTTTTTTTTTTTTGACCAAAGACAAATATATTTACTAATCAAAGATGTGCTTCTAAAATTTACATTGTATATTACAGTGTGTTTTAAAGTTAAAATTGTTCACATTTGTGTTTCTGTGATTTACCATTCTCTACCATTTGAACTCTATGAATAAAAACAGAAATTATAAATTAATGAATGAATGAACAAATAAATACATAAAGAATAATAAACATGCATATTTTTGTAAGGATCTTCCATTATTTATTGATATGTCAAACGCATTTAAAGACAACATGCCCAAATTACTACACTGCATCCTCTGTCACCAAGCTCGTTTTTGCCACCATAAAGAATAAAAAGGCAGTTATGTTGTAAACATTAACTATTTTCAGTATGCAAATGAAAATGATTTTATTAAAAAACAAAACAGTAAATACAGTATGTCTTTCAGAGAACACTGGAAAAAGATCAATTTTCTTAAAAATTAAATTGACCAAAATGTTATACAACATAATGTAAATGTTTCAAACTCACAAAAAAACACCATGAAGACATGCATGTCAAGTGTGCAATATCATCTATAAAAGTCTATCAGCACAGCATCAAATAAACACTGATCGTCTGAACAATGAAAGACAGAGAAAGTGTTCAGGAAAACAAACACCTGCTAGCTTTGACAATAACATCATGAATTCACTTCATGACTGGAGCTAGGGGATGACTGTGTATGACTGTCTCCTTTACTAAAACTCTTAATTAAAGTCTAAAAGGTTTACTGTATTAAGCTTTAAAAAGAGAACAAAATGCTTTATCAATACGAAAAATACTATTTTTAGTGCTGTCAATCGATTAAAAAAAATTTACTAATTAATCGCACAATTTTTTTAAAATTAATCGCGATTAATCGCAATTAAAAGACTGAAACTTTTTGGATATGTAAATATAAAATGTAAATAATTAATGTAAACTCAAGACAAAGAAACTATTTAAATTCAAAATATGATTTTTGTTTAACTTGTAACACAGATTTTCTCATGTAAACAACATACCTGCAATAAACCATCAATATCCTCCAAATTAACTGTTGGCTTGAAAGCCATATTTATTACAGAAATAAAAACACAGGCATGTAAGTACCATTTGAATTTCAAAACAATCAATGCCAATAAAAAACAAAAATGATTTCCATGTTGAAGTCTAAGTGGACTGCAAAAAAATTCCAAAGTATAGTCATTGCCAGTGCTTTAAGTGGGCCGGTACGCACCGGTACTCAGTACCGCCACTTCCAAATATAGCTCTTGAGCGTACCGCCACCTCTCCGTGCGCCCAGAACGTGCTTGTAGCGTACCGGTATGCTCATTTGGACATCTGTTTAATAGAGGGTTTAATCTTTTACCTGCACTGCCGATTTTCAGAGCGCCCTTCACAATGCAAGCTTCCTAATTCATCCCACCCAGAGCAGAAACTACATTACCCATTCACCCTTAAGTTATACAAGTGAATAGCGCATGTGTCGCTTTTCCCACTGTTAAGTGTCAACAACTCAACGTGGCCAGAGAAGGTGTGTGAAACTCGTTGTGAGTTATACTAAAGCAAAATCTTGAGTATTTATTGTCTGATAAACATTAAAAACTGTCTGCGGAGGTTGAGTCGTCCTGCAGCCCCCGCTGGCTGTTCATTGGCTGCAGCATCTTTTTTCTAAGTTCTAAAAAAATACCGTAGACAGCAAGGCACAAATTTAGATATTCATTTATCTAATTAATCTATAGCCTATGCACAAAGACAATATGATCTTTTTGTCCCCTTTTTGTTTTAAAGCTTGATGAAGAGAGAGAGCGCAAGTTGCTGCAGCTGCGAGGAGGACAGTGATGCACGCGTACAGGAGTGATTGACAGTTCGGGGCACTGTGTACAAAAAATACTCCGCTACACAATTATTTCGTTATTTTCGTTTAAGCTTATTAACGTTAGCGTTACAGAAAGGTCTGATTTACGCACTGTTACAGTCATTGTTTTTTTTTTTTTTTTAAACAATGACATTTGAGTTCATGATTTTAATGTTGCTGTTTCTTGTGGCAGACTAAATGAAGAGTAATGTTTCTTGTGGCAGACTGAAGAGTAATCCGGCAGAGTTTTATACTGAACTTTCCGTCTAAAAGTCCTTCCTTGGTCTTATCCATATTTCTTTGCACGTTGAACACACATAGGCCACAACTGGAAATAAAAAAAACTGCAACCGCGTTAATTGCGTTATTTTTTTTTAACGCGTTAAGTATTTCAAATTAATCGAATGCGTTAACGCGCTAATTTTGACAGCACTAACTATTTTTAATTATTGTTTTCATCACTGGTTCTGTAATGTATTCATTATGAGCTTATAATTAAAACAAAGTTACATCTTCTGCAAAAATCAAACCACTGCAAAGTCTAATCACTGATCCAGTGTGCGGGGGATAAAGAGTTAACGAGGTGAGTCCTTGTGCATGATGGAGAACTACAGCGTCACCAGCAAACAATCCTGTAAGACAGAAAGGAAGGAAATATTACATTACATTCAACTTATACATTACACTGTGCTTTGTTTAGACCATAAAAGCAGCCTCTGTAAAGATGTTGTATAATTAAATGTTAAATGCATCCATTATTGAAAGCAAGTAATTAATAGCAAGCTATAGTCATATGAATTCTTTTGATAGTGTCAGATGAGACCGTCCTGGGGCTTGTACAATATCACACAAGTGTTAAACTGGATTATTAAGACGTGATGTGTGACTGTGTTTAGGGATCATTTTTAAGACTTTGACCCTGTCCAGATACCCACACTTGCAGTCTTGGCCACTTGAGAGTGTGTGTACGTGACAGTGACTACGTTTACAAGCTGTTAAAATTCGGGTTATGGTCGGGTTAAGGTCACTATTTGGGTTTCTGAAACATTCGGGATAACCCGTTTACATGCGTGAGCAGAGAGAGTTACTCCTGTATACATGGAATGTGTAATCAGTCGCCAATATCCCGATGTAAACGGCTACGCACGGTTAGCGTCTGGACGTAAGACGCAATATGCGTCATTTCCGATTCTTCTTCCTGTATCCAAAGACTCAAAAGACCAAGATTCCTTGCGAATAGAACATGCGCAGAACACACATTTTGATGGGGATATGCCAAAACGCGTTTACAAGACCAAATATTTGGGTTAGAAAAGGGGTACCCAAGGTATAATATCCCGGTTTTTAAAAAACGGGATATGAGCATATCCGGGTTTTTGCCGGTGTTTACATGGCCGTGCGCGACTGGGTTATTGCTAATATCCCGGTTTTGAACGGGTTATTGGCTGCATGTAAACATAGTCACTGTGTGAACGAGACTGTCCCTGGTCTTAATAATGCCAAAGCACAGCGTCCTTAACACACACTAAACCTCTCCAATACTGCTCCAGAGCGCTATACAAAGCTTAGTGTATCCCATTATGCATCATGTTTTGGAATAAATCGTCAGACTTTTTGCCGAGATCTCACAAGATGTCACGGAAAACTGTCCAATGTACAGTATGTGAAATATTGATAATAGGATATTAAAAGTCTCTGTAAACACATAAGTGTCCCATAAGGCAGTGGCTCCCAATCCTGGTCCTGGAGAACCCCAACACTGCACATTTGAGATGTCTTCCTATTCAAACACACCTGATTCAACTCATCAGCTCATCAGTGAAGACTCCAAGGCAGATAAGAGAGACACCAAAACCGTGCAGTGCTGGGGTTCTCCAGGATCAGGATTGGGAAACACAGTCATCAGGTCATGAAAAGTTCGACACACACTTGTGGTCATCATGCTCACTTGAACACTAGGCCAAATACAGGAAATACGTCAAATAAGTAATCAAGTGGTCAAAGATGGCAAGTGTGGGTATTTAGACAGTGCAACAGTTTAAGAAACAACAAATGCTGTACAAATTATAACAGCAGGAATGTTTGATAAAAGGGACAAACTATCACAGACTTACTGCTGGAAATATCTGCCTCCGCAGCTTTCTGTCTTCTCCATTTCTGAAGGAATCCCTCTCCAGAAACACCACTGGGCTTCCTTTATGTCTTTTCAGCTAAAAATAAAAATAAAAATAATAAAAAAGGGGAGAGAAAATAAAATTGAATTATATACAGAATGTTAATAATGATCTGTGAGCATAATATTTAGATATAAACTGATATGAATGAACTGCAAGATGAAAAAATATATTTTTTAAATTATTTATTTATAAAAAAAAAAAAAAATGGATTTACATTAAAAGGTATTAAAAGCATGGTACAGAACATATGATTACTGTGATATCTGTCATATAAAAGCACATAAAAACACTAACATTACAGTGATGCAAACATAGCTGGTTTGGTGATTATTGTATTGTTTTACTGATTATTAATATACCATAGTAAAACTACAGTTACAGTTACTAATGTCCCGTTTACTGTGTTTTAACTTCACATTTCATTTATTACTATTGTAAGTGTCGTGATTAGCCTACCTTGATTTTACTACAAATACAACTTACATCATTGATCCTGAAATTAATAATAATATAAAACGGTTCAAAGGTCTATGGCACGTCATGTGACAAATAGAGTTTAATCACACTAATTAGCAGCTGTGTTCATTTATTTAAACGCAATGAAACTCAAAGACAGCCGCGGATGACCGATATAATACAGCGATTAAACATATGGCACTAATCTGATTAATAAAGAAGAAGACAGAATACATTTTATAAAAGGCATTAAAAGAGCGTATTTACAACTACTCACCCAAACTGTGGAACTGATAGCAAGTATCGCGATGTGTGCTGAATGAGACTTCTTGAACATGATTTCATAGCGATAAACATCTCATGTCCTCGTGTCGAATTCTGACGCCAAAAGTTTCCCACTGAAAGCAATGAAGCTCATAGTGCTTCGATATTCGACGCCGAGAGGCACATTTGGCGTCATAAAAGTGACGCTAGGGGGGCTTGACCATGCTTCGGTTTTTGACGCCTTTGGAGTGAGAATGGGTTGTTATTTTGTGTTCTATATTTAATTCTACAATATACATATTTTTTATATTTTATTCTTATATTTTTATTGTTTACTTTTATTTAATTCTTACATAGCTATATTTATGTATATTTTCATCTGTGTTGTTTTCTTGAATAATTGCACTGTCCATGGAGCGGACCTGACTCACATTTCACTGCTGGGTATGCTATATATATAATTTATATGCTATATATATAATTTTGTATGTGACTTCTTGAATCTTGGAGACGTGAACAATTTAAAACGATTGTTCGCGAACCAGATATGACAAACTACTTTGTTTTGAACTCTCTCACAACAGACATGGAACAGAAGACAATGTTGAATAAAGTCGTAGTTTTTGCTATTTTTGGACCAAAAGATATTTTTGATGCTTAAAAAAATTCTAACTGGCCCTCTGATGTCACATGGACTACTTTGATGTTTTTCTTACCTTTCTGGACATGGACAGTATACAGTGCACGCAGTTTCAATGGAGGGACTGAGAGCTCTCGGACTAAATCTAAAATATCTTAAACTGTGTTCCGAAGATAAATGGAGGTCTTACTGGTTTGGAATGACATGAGGGTTATTAATGAGATAATTTAGATTTTTGGGTGAACTATCCCTTTAAGTATTAAATTATACAGAAATATGGAGGGAACAAATAAAGTTCTTGTCATTCTGATGAAACATGTGTTTCAGAAAGTTCAGTGCAAACCACAAAATTATATATATTTGGAATAAACATGGAATAAATAAACAAAGTGTGGGATGCAAATGCACATATTGTTTGTTTTAGAAAGCTTTGGTGCTTGGCTCACTGCTACAAGTATAAATCAGGATAAATAGGCAGAATATCCAAAACTATGTGCCACTTTTTCACTTCATTGTTGTTATATGATATCATAACAATTACCCAATTTCCATATGCAGTTAAAAACTATTAACTGCAGTGAAGAGCTATGGGAAAACATTCAACAGCTAAATCAACTTCTTGTGCTGTCTGCGCAACTGGAAAAAAAAGCTTTGTTTGGAAAAGACATGTATATGTGGTGATGTCATGCATTTAGTGTGCATACAGCTGCAGTGAGGTGAGGAGGCTGCTGGGACAGGTGCTGGGCTTCAGTCCTCTGTCTTTCTTGTTATAGTTGAAGTTTTTTTGGGGAGTAGATTACTGTCACCTTGCCTGCTTCACGCATGCCTTTTCACGCACATCGTTTCATCCACACTGCCCTGTATCTTCTTCACATCTTTGCACAGGATGTCAAGAAATCCAGAAAAGTCTGGTTGCAGAAAAAAAATAGCTTTCATTGTTTTCTTTAATATAGTTTGAAAAAAGGTTTACTTTAATTACTGAAGTAACAACATAGAGAACATTTTTGTGTTGTTTTTTTTTTCACTTGTGGAATAACTTTAATCAGACAAAGATAGCTTCCACATGTATTAATAACTTTAATCAGAAAAAGGATAAAGGGGTCATATGACGCTGCTAAGAAGATCATTGTGTTGTGTATTTGATGTAATGCAATGTTTTTATGTGGTTTAAGGTTAAAAATGCCCTGCCTTGCTGAAATGTATAGAGTTTTACAAAGCTCATTGTTCTGAAAAGTGAGATGTTCGCTGATTGGCCAGAAATCCAGTTCATTGTTATTGGCTGAATACCTCAAGCGTGTGATGGAATGTTACGCCCCTTAAAGGGATAGTTCACCCAAAAATCTAAATTATGTCATAACTCACCCTCATGTCGTTCCAAACCAGTGAGACCTCCTTTTATCTTCGGAACAGTTTAAGAACCTCCAGTGAAACTGTGTGTACGGTCTACTGTCCATGTCCAGAAAGGTAAGAAAAACATCAACAAAGTAGTCCAATACATTTTGGTCCAAAAATATCAAAAACTTCGACTTCAGCATTGTCTTCTCTTCCGTGTATATTGTGAGAGAGAATTCAAAACAAAGCAGTTTGTGATATCCGGTTCGCAAACTAATCATTCAATATAACCAGATCTTTTTAAACCAGTTCACCAAATCGAACTGAATCGTTTTAAATGGTTCACATCTCCAATATGCATTAACCCATGACTTAAGCTGTTAACTTTTTTAATGTGGCTGACCCTCCCTCTGAGTTCAAACAAACCAATATCCCGGCGTTATTCATTTACTCAAACAGTACACTGACTGATCTGCTGTGAAGAGAGAACTGAAGATGAACACCGAACCGATCCAGATAATGAACAAAACATTGATTCGTTCACGAGTCAAGAACCGGTTGCATCGGTTTTCAGATCACCAGTACTTCTTTCAGACAGTTCGATTCAATAAACCAGTTGAAGAAAATGGTTCACCGGTTCTTTTGCACTCTACATAATGGCATCATTGGCGATGATTGCCCTTGATTCAAGCCTTCGGTTTACCCGTGCTCATAACACTAGCATAGAATCAGTTCAGAATCAATCACCAAAAGAATCAGTTCGGTTCAGATGCTCGGTGAGTCAGTCTGCTTCACGCTGAATCACACATGTGCAGTATCATCAGCTCCTGGGTTCTCGAATCGGATGTGTCTGACAGAAACGGTTCTTGACTCGAGAGCGAGTCAGTCTGTTGTTCGTTATCTGGCTCGGCTCGGTGTTCATCTTCAGTTCTATCTTCACAGCAGTTCAATCAGTGTACTGTTTGAGTACATGAATTACTCCGGGATATTACTTTGTTTGAACTCAGAGGAAGTGTCAGCCATATTAAAAAAGTTAACAGCTTAAGTCATTTGTGGATTAATGAGTATTGGAGAAGCGAACCGATTAAAACGATTCAGTTTCGATTTGGTGAACTGGTTCAAAAAGATCTGGTTACATCGAATGATTCGTTCGCGAACCAGATAGCCTACTGCTACCGGATACACTAACTGCTTTGTTTTGAACTCTCTCTCATAACAGACACGGAATAGAAGACAATGCTGAATAAAGTCATAATTTTTGTTATTTTTGGACCCAAATTTATTTTCGATGCTTCAAAAAATTCTAACTGACCCTCTTATGTAACATGGACTATTTTGATGATGTTTTTTTTATACCTTTCTGGACATGTACAGTAGACCGTAGACACAGTTTATTCTCTAGAATCTTTATCTTATTATCACTGTCTGTTTGTTTGTTTATTTTTTTAAAGTGGTAAAATATAACTTAATTCACACCATATTTCTGATATTATCGATCAATCTTATCAGATTAACTTTGATCGTTCACTTTTCCGTGAGTGCAGTACACCTGCAAAGCATTAGCACTCGTTAGCTTGTCATTAGCGTTTTCTTTTCTCCTCTCCTCTCTCTCGCTCCAGTTTTTCACAAGTTCATCAAACAACCGCAGTAAGAATATTTCATCAAGCATGGTGAGTAATGGCTTCGCCTGCTATCGTTATTTGCACCTCTTGCCACATGTACAGTTTATCTATCTCTGTCGCTGATGAGGGATTCACATGTGATAAATGCAGGGAAATAGTTAGGCAGAGAAGATTTCAGAATTAGAGACACACATCCAAACTTTACTTGAGGACAGTAAGAATGTTAGGGCTCTAGATACGGCTTTGGATGCGTCTTGCTCAGGGATTCCTGTACATTGTTCGGTTCCGGAATCAGAGCCCCTGCAGCAGGGCAACTGTGATGACGATGAGGCAGCGTAGTCGTGGGTCAAAACACCACTCTTCTGTTCCAATCAGAACATTAAACAGGTTCTCCCCACTCAGTGATGCACCCACTGAGAAACCTGATGAAAGTGCTCTAGTTATTGATGATTCTATTGTACGGAACATGAATATAGAGACACCAGCCACCATAGTCAAATGTTTAACAGGAGCCAGAGCACCTGACATCTTGGCAAATTTAAAAGTGCTGGCAAATGCTAAACGTAAATACAGTAAGATTGTTATTCATGCCGGCGCTAATGATGTTCGTCTTCTGAGATCACTAAAAATAACTTTAAAGAGGTGTGTGAACTTGCAAGCGCGATGTCACACACTGTAATATGCTCTGGTCCCCTCCCTGCTTACCGTGGTGATGAGATGCATAGCAGATTGTCATCACTCAATGGCTGGATGTCTAAGTGGTGCCCACAGCATAACATAGGTTTCATAGACAATTGGACGAGCTTTTGGGGCAGACCTGACCTGTTTAAAAGAGATGGTCTTCATCCCTCCCGGGGTGGAGCTGCTCTTTTCTCTAGAAATATGGCAAATAGTCTTAGAGTTCATACTTGACTAACTGGGGCCCAGGTCAGGAAGCAGACAGACTGGCTAAACCGACTGTCTGCTAGCTGCCTCCTGTCACAGAGGTCAGCATTTTCTCAGCACATAGAGACTCTTTCACCTAGATATCACACTATAGAGACTGTGTCTGTTCCCCGAACTAGAAAATACAAAAAACGTCCAAACCAAGTTAAGGTTAATAATTTAATTGAGGTTCAACAAATAAAAAACAAATGCAATATGGATAAACAAATGATAAAGCTTGGCTTATTGAATATCAGATCCCTTTCTACGAAAACACTTTTTGTAAATAATATGATAACTGATCATAATATAGATGTGCTCTGTTTGACAGAAACCTGGCTAAAACCTGATGATCACATTATTTTAAATGAGTCCACCCCCCAAGATTACTGTTATAAACACGAGCCACGTCTAAAAGGCAAAGGTGGAGGTGTTGCTTCAATTTATAACAACGTTTTCAGGATTTCTCAGAGGGCAGGCTTCAAGTATAACTCGTTTGAAGTAATGTTTTTTCAGTTTTCAGTTTCAGTTTTATTGTCATATACATATTCGTATAGAGTACCACAGCAATGAAATACAATGTGCCTCAGTACTCTCTCAGCACCAGTCAATAATAAGATAGAATAGAATAGAATAAAATACATTTTAAAACAACATACGCTCAAACCTCAGTCCTCCTTCCTCTTACACTATCGTTCAGTAGCCTAACAGCCTGTGGATAAAAAACTGTCTCTAAAACGTGACGTACGTGTTGGGATGCTCTGCCAACGTCTCCCTGATGGGAGTTGGGAGAAGAGACTATGTGCTGGATGACTAACATCCTGTATAATTCTCAGTGCCTTCCCAGTGCTGCGTTTCCAATAAATATCCTGTAGTGATTCCAGTGGAACCCCAATAATTTTTGATGCGGTTTTAACCACCTTTGTCAGAAGATTCAATTCACTTGAAGTAGCCCTTCCAAACCACACTGTAATATTACCTGTCAGTATACTCTCAATTGTACAACGGTAAAATTTCTTTAAAATTTTTTGAGACATATCATATTTCTTAAGACAACTCAAGAAGTAAAGCCTCTGGTGTGCCTTCTTAATGGCACAGGTGATGTGGAAAGACCATGAAAGGGAGTCTGAAATATGAACGCCTAAAAACTTAAAAGTATTAACAATTTCAACTGCAGAGTTATTGATGTAGACAGGTGTATGTGTGGGTTTATTTTTTTCTAAAATCTATGATGACCTCCTTAGTTTTCCCCACATTCAGGGACAAATTATTTCTTCGGCACCACATGATCAAATTACTCACCTCATCCCTATAGGCAGTTTCATTATTGCTGTCAATAAGTCCTACCACTGTAGTATCGTCTGCAAATTTCACAATACTACTTGTGGGATATTTTGCAATACAGTCATAAGTATACAGACTATATAATAAAGGACTAAGAAAGCAACCTTGAGGTGCTCCAGTATTTAACACTAATGGGGCTGAGTATGTAGTGCCTACTCTAACTGTCTGAGAACGGCCTGTTAGAAAGTCCTGTATCCACCTTTAGATGGAAATACAGAGGCCCAGGTCTAACAGCTTAGGTATTAAAATGGAAGGTCTGATGGTATTGAAGGCACTGCTATAATCAACAAACAGCATCCTGACATACGTATCCCTACCCTCTAGATGTTGAAGTGCAGAATGTAAAACCAATGATACAGCATCGTCCACAGCTCTATTTGATCTATATGCAAATTGTAATGGATCCATGAAGACAGGAATGCAGTTGTTAATATATGATTTCACAAGCAGTTCAAAGCACTTCATTATCACAGAAGTCAAGGCTACAGATCTAAAATCATTCATACAGGTGGCAGTTGTTTTCTTAGGCACAGGAATTATTATTGATTTTTTAAAACAATTCGGAACCATACAAAAAGAGAGTGACAGGTTAAAGATATCAGTAAAAACAGATGCAAGTTGACTAGAACATGTCCTTAAGACACGCGGAGTAATGCCATCAGGCCCAGCAGCCTTCCCAATTTTCACAGCTTTAAAAACTTTACAAGTATCGGCAACTGAGACCTGATATGCTTGACTGCCAAGGGTAACCCCATCGGGAGATGATATGTCTGTGTGTGTGTTCCCATATGAAGGTACTTTAACATGCACATCCCCAGTTGGAGTTGTTCCCCGCGTCAATGCCTCAGCAGCGCAATCAAAACGAGCATAAAAGTTGTTCAAGTCATTTGGGAAAGAAGTAGAGCTGGTTATGACGCCGTTAGGTTTGGCCTTATAGCTGGTGACCACTTGTAGGCCTTGCCAAACACGCCTAGAGTCCCCTCATTACAATGATTAAAGTCCCCGGCTACTATGGAGAGAGCTTGCGGATGCAGCCTCACACACCTGTTAACAGCGTCACAGAGCTCATCCAAAGCTGCCTTGGTGTTAGCTTGGGGAGGTATGTAAACTGCAGTGAGTAAAACTGATGGAAATTCTTGTGGTGCATAAAATGGCCGACATTTAATGGTCGCTATTCAAGGACTGGTGAACAGGAGTTAGAGATCACTTCCGCGTCAGTGCACCACGAGTTGTTAACCAAAAAACACACACCCCCACCTTTCGATTTACCGGTCGTGTCCTTAGCTCGGTCCGAACGTAATACAGCGAAACCATCCAAGTGTGCAGCACTGTCAGGATAATCCGATGTTAGCCATTTCTCAGTAAAACAGAACACACAGCAATTTCCCAGATCTTGCTGGACACTAACACGGCAGCGAAGCTCATCCATCTTATTGCTGATAGATTGCATATTTGCCAGCAGCATGCTTGGTATTGGAGGCCATGTAGGTCGGTTCCGTAGCCTCACCAGCAGTCCCCCATGTCTTCCTCTCTTTCGCATATATCGCCTTTTATTTCCAGAGCGCCAGTTTTCTGATCTTTTGTTAATATCCACAGGTATCATATATGTTATAGACAGTTTTAGAACATTTTGCCTAATGTCCAATAAAGTCTGTCGATCATAAGTAATAGAGGAGGACATAGGCTGTATTATCAAACTAATAATTAAATTAAAACTAACACTAAGAGAGGCTCGTAGCGTGTCGTCATACATCGGCGCCATCTTCCTGAGAGACTATTTACGGCTATTTAATGGTGCTACATATAACATTATCCAGAGAAACAAATGTTAATGATAAATCCACTGTTATGTTTGTACTGGCTACTGTATACAGGCCACCAGGCCACCATACAGACTTTATTAAAGAGTTTGGTGATTTTACATCCGAGTTAGTTCTGGCTGCAGATAAAGTTTTAATAGTTGGTGATTTTAATATCCATGTCAATAATGAAAAAGATGCATTGGGATCAGCATTTATAGACATTCTGAACTCTATTGGTGTTAGACAACATGTTTCAGGACCTACTCATTGTCGAAATCATACTCTAGATTTAATACTGTCACATGGAATTGATGTTGATAGTGTTGAAATTATTCAGCCAAGTGATGATATCTCAGATCATTATTTAGTTCTGTGCAAACTTCGTATAGCCAAAATGGTAAATTCTACTTCTTGTTACAAGTATCGAAGAACCATCACTTCTACCACAAAAGACTGCTTTTTAAGTTATCTTCCTGATGTATCCAAATTCCTTAGCATATCCAAAACCTCAGAACAACTTGATGATGTAACAGAAACTATGGACTCTCTCTTTTCTAGCACTTTAAATACAGTTGCTCCTTTACGCTTAAGGAAGGTTAAGGAAAACAGTTTGACACGATGGTATAATGAGCATACTCGCACCCTAAAGAGAGCAGCGCGAAAAATGGAGCGCAGCTGGACCAAAACAAAACTAGAGGTATTTCGTATTGCTTGGCGGGAAAGTAACATATCCTACAGAAAGCATTAAAAACAGCTAGATCTGATTACTTTTTTCTCTTTTAGAAGAAAACAAACATAACCCCAGGTATTTATTCAATACAGTGGCTAAATTAACGAAAAATAAAGCCTCAACAAGTGTTGAGACTATTAGAGATAAAATTGCAACCATTCAGCCGTCAGCTACCGTATCACATCAGACAGTGCACTATAGACCCCCTGAGGAACAGTTCCACTCATTCTCTACTATAGGAGAAGAAGAATTGTATAAACTTGTTAAATCATCTAAACCAACAACATGTATGTTAGACCCTATACCATCTAAGCTCCTAAAAGAGGTGCTTCCAGAAGTCATAGGTCCTCTTTTGACTATTATTAATTCCTCATTGTCATTAGGATATGTCCCCAAAACTTTCAAACTGGCTGTTATTAAGCCTCTCATAAAAAAAACACAACTTGACCCCAAAGAACTTGTTAATTATAGACAAATCTCGAATCTCCCTTTTCTGTCCAAGATACTAGAAAAGGTGGTATCCTCACAATTATATTCCTTCTTAGAGAAAAATGTTATATGTGAGGATTTCCAGTCAGGATTTAGACCGTATCATAGTACTGAGACTGTTCTCCTTAGAGTTACAAATGATCTGCTCTTATCATCTGATCGTGGGTGTATCTCTCTATTAGTTTTATTGGATCTTAGTGCTGCGTTTGACACAATTGACCACAGCATTCTTTTGCATAGACTTGAACACTTTGTTGGCACCAGTGGAAGTGCATTAGCATGGTTTACAATCGTACTTATATGACCGCCATCAGTTCGTAGCAGTGAATGAAGATGTATCATATCGATCACAAGTGCAGTATGGAGTACCTCAAGGCTCAGTACTAGGGCCGCTACTCTTCATGCTTTATATGTTACCCTTGGGAGATATCATCAGGAAACATGGTGTTAGCTTTCACTGTTATGCTGATGATACTCAGCTCTATATTTCTTCACGGCCCGGTGAAACACACCAATTTGAAAAACTAAAGACCCATCTCTTTAAACTGGCATACACATAACATACTAATATGCTTTTAATATCCAAATCCGTTAAAGGATTTTTAGGCTGCATTAATAAGGTAAACCAGAACCGGAAACACTTCACATAACATGTACCTTCTACATCATTAGAAGAATGGCATCTACGCTAATATTTGTCGGTTTCTCTCTTATTCCGAGGTCACCGTGGCCACCAGATCCAGTCTGTATCCAGACCAGAGGGTCACTGCAGTCATCGGGATCCAGTACGTATCCAGACATGATGGTGGATCAGCACCTAGAAAGGACCTCTACTGCCCTAAAAGACAGCGGAGACCAGGACAACTAGAGCCCCAGATACAGATCCCCTGTAAATACCTTCTCTCAGAGGACCACCAGGACAAGACCACAGGAAACCGATGATTCTTCTGCACAATCTGACTTTGCTGCAGCCTGGAATTGAACTACTGGTTTCGTCTGGTCAGAGGAGAACTGGCCCCCCAACTGAGCCTGGTTTCTCCCAAGGTTTTTTGTCTCCATTCTGTCACCAATGGAGTTTCGGTTCCTTGCCGCTGTCGCCTCTGGCTTACTTAGTTGGGGTCACTTCATCTACAGCGATTTCATTGACTTGATTGCAAATAAATGCACATACACTATTTAAACTGAACAGAGATGACATAACTGAATTCAATGATGAACTGCCTTTAACTATCATTTTGCATTATTGACACACTGTTTTCCAAATGAATATTGTTCAGTGCTTTGACGCAATGTATTTTGTTTAAAGCACTATATAAATAAAGGTGATTGATTGATTGATTGACAGTTCCAATCGAGGGACTGAGAGCTCTTGGACTAAATCTAAAATATTTTAAACTGTGTTCTGAAGATAAAAGGAGGTCTCACGGGTTTGGAACAACATGAGGGTGACTGATTAATGACATAATTTATATTTTTGGGTGAACTATCCCTTTAACATACTGTGATGTGTGTCCTGGCACAACCAGAAAAAAACAATACAACCCATTATAAATGAGGGCTGTTGATAAGCTCGGTTTGGAGTGGTTACCTCCAGTCGGACCGTGGAGGCCAGGCCCCTTTTATCCGGAAGTGCATGACGGAATAGCAAATTCGTGAAACGTGCTGCTGTCCAGACGAGTTTACAATAGAGGATCCTCCCTCCTTTCATCTGTGGACGGTGCTGACCAAGTGGGTTACGTTAAACCTCCTGAGCCAGTGGAGAGGCCCGACAGCCTTGGCCGAAGCATTGTCAGGGCTCGAAGGGCCAGAGAAACCACCGGAACAAAACCGCGTTCCTCACACTGTCTCTTGGAGGAAGAAAGCTGCACCCCAAAGACAAGCCACTGAAAAAGTCACACTGTGTGTGTTCACCATGCCCCCCTCTCTGTTGCGGACAGCAAGAACGATTGTCATGTTAGTGTTTTGACTGTTCCACAATGCAGTGCAATAAAGTTTTTTATATATATATAAAAAAAATACAAAACTTACCTCAATATCAGGTTCTATCACATCAGACTGGCAGCCTTGTTTATCTCAGTGGATTTAAAGGATGCTTATTTCCACATGCAGGTAGCCCCCCCACGACAGGTCCTTTCTGAGATTTGAATTTGAGGGGATAGCGTACCAATTCACCATCCTACCTTTCTGTTTATCCCTGGCTCCTCATATTTAAAGAAGTGCATAGATGCCACTCTCTCTCCTCTGAAGCAGAGCAGAATATGCATTCTGAACTATCTTGACAAACTGGCTAAGCCCAATCATACAGCGTGCTGCTCAGCCACAACCTCAGACTTCTCACTCATGTTCAGAGCTTAGGGCATGACTGTGAACATGCAAAAGAGCATGCTGGTACTGAGCCAGGTCATCTCCTTAAAAGTGGAGCTGAATTCAATAAATGTGAGAGCATCTGTCGGAGGAGGGCACACAAAAAGTCTTCAAGTTAGAACACTCTTCCCCACAGAAATGCTTCACTGCTACGAACTGATGGCGGTCTTATAAGTACGATTTAATCCATGCTAATGCACTTCCATTAATGCCAACAAAGTGTTCAAGTCTATGCAAAAGAATGTCGACACACCCACGATCAGATGATAAAAGCAGATCATTTGTAACTCTAAGGAGAGCAGTCTCAGTACTATGATACGGTCTAAATCCTGACTGGAAATCCTCACATATAACATTTTTCTCTAAGAAGGAATATAATTGTGAGGATACCACCTTTTCTAGTATCTTGGACAGAAAAGGGAGATTCGAGATTGGTCTATAATTAACTAGTTCTTTTGGGTCAAGTTGTGGTTTTTTGATGAGAGGCTTAATAACAGTGTGATGGTTCACATCAACTCAATTCAAAACATTTGATTATGGTTTTAGTTCACCTCCTAAGTTTGTTGCACTTATTATTTACAGGCATCTAAACTATGTTATTTAAATAAGGAACACAATACAGTTTTGATTTGGCTTATTTTGCTTTACCTTGATCTTGATTTACAGGGAGTGCACTAATTCCATATTTCTTTGTGTTGAGTGACCCTGGACCTGTTGGGGGCGGTCCCTTCCTGGTTGGGCAAAATGAGTGGCTAAGGGCTGAGGAGACCTATATCTGGGAGCCAGCTCATTAGGCCATACCATGTCTCACCATGTGCCTAGGGGATTCTGTCCTTCGTTAGCTCTCAAGTTCCCAAGTGTTAGTTTTGTTTACCCCTTCAATAATATTTGGTTTTGTCAAGCTGTTATAAAAGCTTTCTTCTGTGTCTTTTGGGACAGGTCAGTTTTTTGTTTAGTTAACCTTGTGTTATGAGGTGATGTATTTGAGTTTATATTCAGTTATTTTTGTTGACCTCTTTTTAGGCCTAGTTATAAATTTTGGTCTTTTTGTAACTTGTCAATATTTTGGGTAATAAAAACCCCTGTTTTTGAAAAACCTCCTGTGTCCTCTTGCCTCACTGTCTTGGTCCCTGACAATTGGTGGCAGCGGTGGGATCATCCAGTGACGGACACAGGATTTTTTTTTTTTTTTTTTGTGTGGAGTTATTGCCCAACAAGAAGAAATTAATCGTGTCCTTTCAAGAGACAGCCGTAAACCCCTGCAGCAGTATCAACCCATCCAGCAGTACCAACCAAGGCCAGAGGCTAACAGGGGTAAGGTTCCTACTGGGGAGAAGCAGTTGTTTAGTAGACAATCGCAACCCTCAGGTAGAAAACCAATTTGCTATCTCTGTGGAATAGAAGGCCATACAAAGCCCATGTGCCCTAAAAATACAGCAAAGTTCACTCCGATGTGTGTTGTACCACGCCCTCATGTGGATGCTGTTTTCAAGAATGACCAGGCTGTAAAGATGGCTGATGTTGAAGTTAATGGAACTGCTCTCAAAGCTTTAATTTATACTGGGAGTGATCAGACACAGGAAGTTTGTTCCAACCAATATTATCAACACCAGAGACACCATCCCCATATGTTGTGTGCATGGTGATTAGAAGCGTTATTCAACTGCTGACATGTATATCAAAGTTGACAGTCAATCATATCTTTTGAACATTGTGGTAGCTGATAAATTGCCTTATCCTGTTGTTCTAGGACGAGACCTCCCAGTACTTTTTGATTTGTTTGAATCGGACAAAATCAGAAAATGCTATGCTGCTGTCACTAGGGGGCAGACTAGGAAGTCTAACGAGCACCTGGAGATCCTCAGTACCTTGCCATTCTACAGTGACGAGGCAACACCCAGGAAGTTGCGTAAAACTCGAAGGCAGAAAAGACAGGATAAATTCCTTCACACAGTTGTGAAGTCAATAGGAATCCGTATTGCAGCTAGTGGTCCCCAAAGCAGTTAGAGAGGCTATACTAGTGTTGGGGCATTCCGTTCCCTGGGCTGGCCACCTAGGTAAGCAAAAAACCACAGCCCGCATTAAACACCATTTTCACTGGCCTGGACTACGTAGAGATGTTGCTGAATTCTGCAAAAGTTGTCCTCAGTGTCAAATGACATCTGCTAGCCTTCCCTCCAGAGCTCCACTCCTACCACTCCCCATCATTGCCACTCCATTTGAATCTCTTGGGATGGACATTGTTGGTCCTGTTGAGAAAAGTAAAGCTGGGAACCGTTACATGCTGGTTATAACAGAATATGCAACCAAGTACCCCGAGGTGTTCCAATTGAAGTCCATAAAAGCTAAATCTGTTGCTTTTTGTTTAGTTCAGTTTTTTCAAGAGTGGGTTTCCCTCGTGAAATACTGACTGATCAAGGAACTAACTTTGTCAACTTTGTTGAAGCAGGTCTATCAATAACTTGGCATCAGGAGCCTGAGAACCACCCATTACCACCCCAAATGGATGGGCTGACAGAATGTTTCAACAAGACGCTAAAGCAGATGTTGCAGAAGTTTGTGAACAGCAGTGGTACAGACTGGGATCTCTGGCTGCCATACCTTTTATTTGCATACAGGGAAGTACCTCAAGCCTCCACTGGTTTTTCTCCCTTTGAACTTCTTTATGGGCATGATGTCAGAGTCCCTCTTTCTCTGCTGAAAGAGAGTTGGGAGGGAGACCAGTGGAGAGGGGATTCTGTTAATGTGGTATCCTATGTTGTGCAGATGAGAGACCGATTGGAGAAAATGAGCAAGCCTGCGCAGTCACACATGGCAGAGGCCCAGAAACAGCAGAAGTCCTGGTATGATCGGTCAGCCCACCAGAGATCCTTCTGCCCTGGACAGAAGGTTCTAGTGCTTCTTCCTAGTGATGACAACAAGCTTTTGGCAAAGTGGCAAGGACCATTTGAGATCCAGAAGAAATTTGGGCCTACCACCTATCGGATATTGACCACAGGTCAGTCACGTTCAAATAAAGGACTGCATGTGAATCTCCTGAAGGAATGGGTGCAACGACCTGAAAAGAAAACTGAGGTGATGCTCGTCAGAAGCATTCTGGAAGAGGAGGAAGTGGATGAGCAATACTTTCCTTCAGAAGGTGTTCCAGTGAACTTTGATCTCGGTCATCTCTCTGAAGACCGACAGCAGCAGGTGAGAGCTATCTGTAATCTTGAAGTGTTACAGGAGAACCCTGGGAGGACTGACCTTGTTGAACATGATATTGTCCTTAAAGACGGTGCTGCTGTGAGACGACTCAGTTACAGGATCCCTCAGCGCCTGTTGACCGCACTGAAGGAGGAAGTGGATCTAATGCTGTCCCAGGGTATCATAGAGGCTTCAAAGAGTGAATGGTGCAACCTGGTAGTCCTTGTACCGAAAAAGAATGGTAGCATAAGATTCTGTATTGATTTCAGGTACTTGAACTCTCTCAGTTTCTCAGTTTGACTCCTATCCAACACCAAGGATTGATGATCTGCTTGAACAGCTGGGGAAAGCAAAATTCCTGACCACATTAGATCTTAGCAAAGGGTACTGGTAAGTACCACTGACTGAGCGATCCAGAGAGCTGACCGCTTTCCGGACTCCATGGGGCCTATTCCACTTTACGGTGCTTCCATTTGGCCTTCATGGAGCGCCAGCAAATTTCCAGAGGCTTATGGATCAGGTACTTCGTGATTGCTCTGCATTTGCAGCAGCCTATCTTGATGGTATAGTGACAGCTGGGAGCAACATCTTGAACATCTGTGCACAGTCTTGGGCTGTCTTCACGCTGCTGGGCTGACCGTAAATCCTGCAAAGTGTGCCTTTGCTGCATCTGAGACGGAGTACCTGGGCCATATCATTGGGAATGGGATGATACAGCCACAGGTTAGCAAAATCCAAGCCATTGAGTCATGTCCTTTACCCCAAACAAGGAAGCAACTCGGATCCTTTTTGGGCATGGCAGGCTTCTATTGTCGCTTTATTCCGCAGTTTTCTACCAGGGCAGCTCTGCTCTCAGACTTGACCGGGTCCAGAAGTCCCAATCAGATCCAGTGGACCGAGGAGGCAGTGGCAGCTTTCCATGATATCCGGCAATCAATGAGTAAGCAACCAGTGTTGTATGGTCCAAACTTTAATGACCATTTCTTTGTGCAGACTGATGCTTCCGACAGGGGTCTGGGTGGTGTACTTCTTCAGGGGCCCCCTGAGAACCGCCACCCTGTGGCTTACATTAGCAGAAAGCTGTTCCCCAGAGAGGTCCGTTATTCGACCGTGGAAAAAGAGGGACTGGCTATCAAGTGGGCCCTGGACTCCTTCCGCTACTACCTCCTGGGTAGAGAATTCACACTGGAGACCGACCATAAAGCACTACAGTGGATGGAGAGGATGAAGGACACCAATGGAAGAATCACCCGGTGGTACTTGGCCCTGCAACCAGTCCGCTTCAGCATCCAACATATCCCAGGCAAAGAGAACCAGACAGCTTACTACCTGTCTCGCTGTACCAGCAAGAGTCCAGAAGGGGGGGAGTGTGTGATGGCTATGGCCACACAGGGTAACATCACCTCAATTCAAAACATTTGACTACGGTTTTAGTTCACCTCCTTAGTTTGTTGCACTTATTATTATTTACAGGCATCTAAACTATGTTATTTAAATAAGGAACACAATACAGTTTTGATTTGGTTTATTTTGCTTTACCTTGAACTTGATTTACAGGGAGTGCACTAATTCCATATTTCTTTGTGTTGAGTGACCTGGACCTGTTGGGGGCGGTCCCTTCCTGGTTGGGCAAAATGAGTGGCTAAGGGCTGAGGAGACCTATATCTGGGAGCCAGCTCATTAGGCCATACCATGTCTCACCATGTGCCAGGGGGATTTTGTCCTTCGTTAGCTCTCAAGTTCCCAAGTGTTAGTTTTGTTTACCCCTTCAATGTTATTTGGTTTTGTCAAGCTGTTATAAAAGCTTTCTTCTGTGTCTTTTGGGGCAGGTCAGTGTTTTGTTTAGTTAACCTTGTGTTATGAGTTGATGTATTTGAGTTTATATTCAGTTATTTTTGTTGACATCTTTTTAGGCCTAGTTATTAATTTTGGTCTTTTTGTAACTTGTCAATATTTTGGGTAATAAAAACCCTTGTTTTTGAAAAACCTCCTGTGTCCTCTTGCCTCACTGTCTTGGTCCCTGACAAACAGCCAGTTTGAAGGTTTTGGGTACATATCCTAATGACAATGAGGAATTAATAATTGTCAGAAGAGGATCTATGACTTCTGGAAGCACCTCTTTTTAGGTGGTTAGATGGTATAGGATCAAACATAAATGTTGTTGGTTGAGATGATTTAACAAGTTTATACAATTCTTCCAGAGTAATGGAGAGTGTGCGAAAGAGGTAAAGAAGCGAGTGCAGGCAGGTTGGAATGGGTGGAGAAAGGTGTCGAGAGTTCTGTGTGACAGGAAAATATCAGTGAGAATCAAGGGGAAGGTGTACAGGACAGTGGTGAGACCAGCTATGTTGTATGGTTTAGAGACAGTGGCAATGAGGAAGAGATAGGAATCAGTACCTCTAGGTAGCAGATCTGAAAATGTTGAGGTTCTGTTTGGGAGTGACAAGATTGGACAGGATTAGGAATGAGTACATTAGAGGGACAGCTCATGTTGGACGTTTGGGGGACAAAGTTAGGGAAGCCAGATTAAGATGGTTTGGACATGTTCAGAGGAGGGAGAGTGAGTATATTGGTAGGAGAATGTTGGACATGGAGCTGCCAGGCAGGTGGCAAAGAGGAAGACCAAAGAGGAGGTATATAGATGGAATTAATGAGGATTTGAAGCTAGTGTGTGCAAGTGTTGAGGATGCAGAAGATAGGGATAGGTGGATAGAGATGAATCGCTGTGGCGACCCCTGAAGGGAAAAGCCGAAAGAAGAAGAAGATACAATGCGACACTGTAGCTGACGGCTGAATGGTTGCAATTTTATCTCTAATAGTAATGATTTTAGAAGTAAAGTAGTTCATAAAGTCATTACTGCTGTGGTGTTGGGAAATGTCAACACTTGTTGAGGCTTTATTTTTCCTTTACCCTCCTTAAGCATTAAGGAGCAACTGTATTTAAAGTGCTAGAAAAGAGAGAGTCCATAGTTTCTGTTACATCATCAAGTTGTTCTGAGGTTTTGGATATGTTAAGGAATTTGGATAAATCAGGAAGATAACTTAAAAAGCAGTCTTTTGTGGTAGAAGTGATGGTTCTACCATACTTGTAACAAGAAGTAGAATTTACAATTCTGGCTATATGAAGTTTGCACAAAACTAAATAATGATCTGAGATATCATCACTTGGCTTCATAATTTCAACACTATCGACATCAATTCCATGTGACAGTATTAAATCTAGAGTATGATTTCGACAATGAGTAGGTCCTGAAACGTGTTGTCTAACCCCAATAGAGTTCAGAATGTCTATAAATGCTGATCCCAATGTATCTTTTTCATTATCAACATGGATATTAAAATCACCAATCTGTGTCCAAGCACATTAATAAAGAGGTGAAGGGCAGGAAAAGATGTGGTAGAAAACAAGTGTGCAAGCAATATAACCACACCCTGGAGAGGACTGTGAAACAAAACCATTCAAAATGTGGGGGAGATTCACAGAGAGTGTTCTGCAGCTGGAGTCAGTGCTTCAAGAACCGCTTCACACAGACGTATAAAAAACATGGGTTTCAGCTGTCACATTCCTTGTGTCAAGCCACTCTTGAACAACAGATAGCGTCAGAAGCATCTTGCTTCAAAAAGGATTGGACTGCTGCTGAGTGGTCCAAAATTATCTTAGTAAATTTTGCATTTCCTTTGGAAATCAGGATCCCAGAGTCTGGAGGAAGAAAGGAGAGGCACACAATCCCACATTGCTTAAGGGCCAATGTAAAGTTTCCACAGTCAGTGATGGTTTGGGGTGCCATATCATCTGATGGTGTTGGTCCAATGTGTTTTCTGAGGTCCAAGGTCAACGCAGCAATATACCAGGAGGTTTTAGAGCGCTTCATGGTTCCTGCTGCTGACCAACTTTATGGAGATGCAGATTTCATTTTCCAACAGGACTTGACAACTGCACAAAGTGCCAAAGCTACCAGTACCTGGTTTAAGGACCATGGTATCTCTGTTCTTAATTGGCCAGCAAACTTGCCTGACGTTAACCCCATAGAAAATCTGTGGGGTATTGTGACGAGGAAGATGCGATATGCCAGACCCAAGAATGCAGAAGAGATGAAGGCCACTATCAGAGCAACCTGGGCTCTCATAACACCTGAGCAGTGCCACAGACTGATCGACTCCAGGCCAGGCCGCATTGCTGCAGTAATTCAGGCAAAAGGAGCCCCAACTAAGTATTGAGTGCTGTACATGCTAATACTTTTCATATTCATACTTTTCAGTTGGCCAAGATTTCAAAAAAAATCCTTTCTTTGTATTGGTCTTAGGTAATATTCTAATTTCCTAAAATATTGAATTTGGGATTTTCCTTAGTTGTCGGTTATAATCATCAAAGTTAAAATAAATAAAATTTGAAATATATCAGTACGTGTGTAATGAATGAATATAATAAACAAGGTTCATTTTCTGAACGGAATTAGTGAAATAAATCAACTTTTTGATTATATTCTAATTGTATGACCAGCACCGGTACACACTGCAAAGAATAATTCTGGACATGTAACTCTGCGGTCTTTAATGAAATCTGTTGGGTTTTCTCTGAATTAGAGCTGTTTTAAACTTACTGTTTGTATTCGTTTACTGGATCCTTAGACTGAAAAGTTTACAGGAGTTTACCAGTTTAAATAATATCTGATCTCATAAACCTGCTTCTTCTTTTTTTATTTTCAAGGTATTGTTTTTGTTACTGATTCAAATTAGTAAACAATAATTAAATATTATTTTACCACTATGCGCCTCCCCTGACATCCACACACACCAGACCAACTACGCTTGCATTCACTTGATTGAGATGAGACGTAGGCTAATTCACGATGCCCCCTTGTGTGTCATTCCTACTTACCAAGAGACGCTTTGACTCTGAGTACCGGTGGCAACATGTGAAAAGTGCCGGGGTGCATTACGCTAAACATTATATAAAAGTGCCGGTAATGTGTACTGGCCCAAATGGAGCACTGGTAGCTACTGTTATTAAAGAGTGCTCACTTTGGTTGACGTTTTTATTCGAAGTTGTAGTTTAAGTGGCAGCATCTCTGTCACTGTCGGCATCCTCTCTGACTGGGATGAGGAATGGAGCATGCACAGACGCAATCATCAATCATATTTAAAGGGAAGCCAATGCATCCCGGCTGCATCACTGTCTTTACTAGCTGTATTTAGGGAACATTTGCATTTATTCACATGCAATTTGAGTAGCTACTGATATGGAGGACTGTCATGATTTTGGCTAATGCAGGACACTGTACTGAATGATTTGCATCAGAGGGGATTTAGAAGCAGGTAAATGCAAAGCTAACTGATAAAAAGGTGGGTATAGCCTATGCCGTATACCTACCCTCCACTACACCACTGTATAATCAAATGTAGCTTTTACAGTTCAAACATTACTCAGAGATATATGTAGAGGGATTTCTGTGGCTGATGTTTATGAATAAATCTTTATCCTAATCTCCGGTGATTATGTGTGTGTGTATGGCATAGTTTTCTATCGGAGGAAATTGCTTCATGTGAAACTTTTTGCGTTGCATTCATATTCCGAAACTTAACGTAATTTAGCGCAGTTTGCTTCCATATTCTGGGCTATTCTGCTTGTCTGTAAATAATAGCCTATATGTTTATTATTAATAAGGTGTCTCTTGCTTCACGTGAAACTTGATAGTGCCACAGCATATGTCTGATCAGTGCGATAACTGCATTAGACACTGATAAGAGCTATTAATCCCCCAATAATTAGATATCCCTTAACCATTTCTCAAATATTGTCTATTTGAGAGAGAAAGAGAGAGAGAGAGAGAGAGAGAGATGGAAGTTGCGTGTGTTCGCGTCTGTGCATTTATCTTTTTAGAGTAAGTTTACTTAAAACAGCGATTGTATCCTCTCGTCACTGGAAAATACAATGTAGCAATTCAGTATTTAAACTGTATTTAATAAAAGTCATGTGGCAGCGTTGACAAGTTTATTTTCTCCTGGATGTGTGAGATTTCCGATATGTGTGTGTGTGTCAGTAAGCAGGTCATTGATACAGAACGATAATTAAAGGCTCTAATGCACACCAGCACACCAGTATATATGTGTGTATTGTAAGAGCTAGATGACGAGTGATGAGGTGTGACGTCATGGTAGTGATGTCCCAATCCTTAGGGGAATATTTTCTCCCCTACCCCTTGACACTCTGTGGGAAGGGGAAGGGGTATAAAATAGAATTGCGATTGGGCCTTAACGTGTAATTTAGTGCAGTTTTGCTTCCATATTCTGGGCCATTCTGCTTGTCTGTAAATAATAGCCTATATGTTTATTATTAATAAGGTGTCTCTTCCAGTGTCACTGTTTTAGTAGGACAGCCTACATTAAGCCACACTGTGAAACAGTCAGCGTCACATCCCCCCCCCCCCCCCCACGCTAATGGAACAGCCCATAGAGCATATTGTAACATAAAAAAACTGAAAAATAGAAAACTGTTTAGATTTTATTTATTCAAATGATCAATTTCTGAAGTTAGAATTTAGCAAAAGTTAAATTAAAAAAGGAAAGAAAATAACAATTGTTCATTTATGAAGTAGTTGAAAAAAAAAGAAAAAAAAAATGTTTGGATTCATTTTTGCATTTCTGCATTTGCACCATAGGGTCTGAAAATTTAATTGTGAAGCATTACACGGACCCCCCCGGGGTCTAGTTGCTCTCAGTTTCGACTAGGTCTTGTAGACCTGAAATGTGTTTAACAAGAGCACCAATATCTTTGCCACTCTCATTACATTTCCGTATGTGAAAATTGACATAAGCTCGTTCCCATAAACATTACCATAGCAGTTGTAGAGTGACCAAATTGAAAGGGAACGCTCTTGGTTACTCTCTTCTCGACCAGCCATATGCTCTGGCCAATAGACCGTGCAAAACCCCGAGCTCACCTCGCTCGACCCCACCATCGTCCCACACAAGTTCTGGGTTGCAGCAGCAGGCCTTCAATGAGCTTTGGCTGCGCCCCAGATCTCACCGCAGCAAAGCTTCACTCTCTCCCTGCTGCAGCACCATGGCTCCTCCGTCTCTCGTAACATACTCTAGTTTGAGGCTGCCTCGTAGGGTGACCACCTGCTAATAAGCCCAAGGGGGGACAAGGGCTATGTTTCTGAAGAACAATGTGGGACACCTTGCGCGGCAGTGCCCCCACCCCATGGGCAGACTCACTGATAGTGGTTTACCCATTTCTAGCACATACCACCTTACATGGTATATTAATAATGCCCTATTCCCCTAAACATGTGTTATTGCTGATGTATGCTCATGACAGAATTGACAGATGCACTTCCACTTACGATTTACTATAGCTATTTTATTTATTTTTCATTACAATTTATTCACTTTAAATAAATTATAATATACAATTATAGGATTAAAATTAATTGTAGTTGCTCAACACCACAGGAACAGTTAAAAAAAAAAATCTAACATCACAACTCAAGGGAAGGGAATTCACTCATTCACTAATCCCTATATAGTGTATGGCAGTTGAGTTCACTATATCAGAAAGGAGTGAACAAATAAATAAGTGAACGGATTCGGACAGTAAGGTATAGCCTACACTGCGCGTGAGACTTGGAGCTGTTGCAAAAACATTGCCATGTGTACTTTTATATTACATGTACCTAATTTTAGAAAATAATACTAATAGCAATAATTCTCAAAATTACTTTATATTGGAGTTAAACATACCTCCCGCGTCAGCTTTGTGGTTTCATCAATGGTATATAATAATAAAAAAAAAATGTGTAATGCTTTTATTTTCATAATCATTAAATGCTATTAAAATAACGTACTGAGAACAAAAATAAACACACATAAACATTCATAATTATGAACACAAAGATGGTTGTTGAGAGTCCTCAGGCGACCGTTAATTTTACATCAGAATACACTACATGTTATTAATGGAAAAATGTAAATTATCCACCAAATTATAATCATTTTTGTAAGTTAACAACGATGTCAATTCAGTAAATTAGTCAAATATTAAACTGAGTTATTAAACATAACATTTTAATATAAACAATGTAGGAAAAATAACGTTAAAACAGAAATAATAAAGATGTAAACTTCATCTCTCATTCAAACTTGCTCGCTCCCGCTCTCGAAGTAGCGTGCTGAACTGTCAAGTAATGTTCGTTTGGCTGCCTGGGGCTCGAGGATATAGAGCGATCAACTTTTTTTGAGCAAGTATTGAGTATTGATTGTGCGTGACACAGTCTCAATTTGTGGGACGCATGAATTGGGCTTCAAACGCTGTGCGCGCACGCGCTACGCAGGACGGGTGGTCACCCTACTGCCTCGGCTAGCGGTGCAGGTCGTGTTGCAAATGAATACATTTTCACGTATTGCTAAAAGCAGGTTTTCATTTAAAAGTTTGTTTAATGACGTTATTGTCATGATTCTGCCTTCATGTCCCGACTTTTCTCTAGTCTTGAGGCAGGATCATGACAGACCCGTGTTTTGTGTACAAGCACATGGCCTTGTCTTTGGGCCATGTGCTTGTGTTGTCTCATTCCCTTGCCCCGCCCCCCTTGTTATCCTAGTCTTGTTGTGATTGCCGTATCTGTGCCACCTGTCGTGTCTTAATTGTTCCCCTATTTAGATCTCCTAGTGTGCTCTGTCTTTCGTCGGTTCATTGTTCTACTTATGTGTTCCTACCTGTCAGCCTCCTGAGATACCTTGTCCTAGAAACCCCTCTAAGAAGTCTTTGTCTTGCAGTGAGTGTTTGTTAGTATTTAGTGTTCAGAGTCATTGTTTACCTTGTTTATTGTGTTTTGTAGAATTCTTTTAGTGTCTACCCTAGCCCTTGTTTTCCCCCTCGTGGGTTTTGTTTTTCCCCTTTTTGTATAATAAATCTTGTGTTCAGTACATCCTGTCTGCATCTGAGTTCGTCCCAAACCCATCCTCACAACAGAATGAACCGACCAAATAGGAACTCAGCAGACAGGATGTCCCCCACTCCTCAATCCCAATTGGAGTTCCGCCAACAGTGTTGGATGTCGTCCCCCGCCGAGAAGAAAAGGGTTGCCCTGCCATACTCGCCTGAGAACGAGTGGGTTCTCTACAATTATGCCCGGCTGTGGGAGAAGTTCTCCCAGGAGGCGCCGCAGGGTACCCCCCAGAGGTCCCAACCATCTACCCAGCTGCCAGTGATCCCCGAGGGTCATCTCCTGGCAGTTACTACACTGGGGGAACAGGCAGCTCCCTCCCAGAGTCCTGAGGCGCCTTCCACAGCCATCAGTCTCCCCAGGAAGCGTGGGAGACGATTGTCGTGGGAGTCGGCTTCAGAGTCTTCGGCGTCCGAGTCTGCCCTGCCCGAGACCCAACTCCCCCAACCCACCTATGACCCAGCTGTGGCCCCTGCACCGCGGCCAAGGAGGAAGAGGAAGAAGAAGGGGCCTGCCGTTCCTGTAACCCTGTCTCCTCCTGAATCGGCGAGGTCTCCGGAGCCAGCGGCAGTGAGCGCTGGCGTGCCCGAGCCAGCAGCGGTGAGCGCTGGCGTGCCCGAGCCAGCAGCGGTGAGCGCTGGCGTGCCCGTGCCAGCAGCGGTGAGCGCTGGCGTGCCCGTGCCAGCAGCGGAGAGCGCTGGCGTGCCCGTGCCAGCAGCGGAGAGCGCTGGCGTGCCCGTGCCAGCAGCGGAGAGCGCTGGCGTGCCCGAGCCAGCAGCGGAGAGCGTGCCCGAGCCAGCAGCGGAGAGCGTGCCCGAGCCAGCAGCGGAGAGCGTGCCCGAGCCAGCAGCGGAGAGCGCTGGCGTGCCCGAGCTAGCAGCGGTGAGCGTGCCCGAGCCAGCAGCGGTGAGCGTGCCCGAGCCAGCAGCGGTGACTGTGCCCGAGCCAGCAGCGGTGAGCGCTGGCGTGCCCGGGCCGGCAAAGATGAGAACTGTTACTAAGTCAGCAGTCACGAGGGCGGAGGAGAGAGCCGCGGCCGACTCTGCAGCCAAGGCTTTACTACAATCGGTCTCATCTCGCAAGGAGATGCCCATTATAATAGCTGTAAAGTCTTTTTCTGATTATTTGTCCCGTCTTGTTCAGATTTTAGAAGTCCCCGTCAGGCCTTGTCTTTGGGCCATGTGCTTGTGTTGTCTCATTCCCTTGCCCCGCCCCCCTTGTTATCCTAGTCTTGTTGTGATTGCCGTATCTGTGCCACCTGTCGTGTCTTAATTGTTCCCCTATTTAGATCTCCTAGTGTGCTCTGTCTTTCGTCGGTTCATTGTTCTACTTATGTGTTCCTACCTGTCAGCCTCCTGAGATACCTTGTCCTAGAAACCCCTCTAAGAAGTCTTTGTCTTGCAGTGAGTGTTTGTTAGTATTTAGTGTTCAGAGTCATTGTTTACCTTGTTTATTGTGTTTTGTAGAATTCTTTTATTGTCTACCCTAGCCCTTGTTTTCCCCCTCGTGGGTTTTGTTTTTCCCCTTTTTGTATAATAAATCTTGTGTTCAGTACATCCTGTCTGCATCTGAGTTCGTCCCAAACCCATCCTCACAACAGTTATTACATAAACAGAAACTACCTCCAATCAGGCTGCGAGCTGGTAGCTCGTGAGAGATGTATTAGACCCTGCACTAACCCTTCCAAATTCCCATGGCCTACAGCTACAGCAGCCGAAGCAAGCATGAAGTTGCTTTTGCTTGCAACACAATCTCGCACATCTCAGTAGTTCCATCCTTTTAGTTCTAAATCCCTTTATTCCTTTCAGCAGTCTCCATCTCCCGTAGCAAACACTAACGTGAGGCTGCCTCCGCTAGCAGTGCAGGCTACACAGGGTCTTCAGGACTCATCATCATGTGAAACAAGCATGAAGCTGCTTCCACTTGCAACTCAGATTTTCCTCCTGTTACTTCTTATCTCTTTTCCTTTTCAGTGGCCTCCAGCTCCTATAGCAGATGCCAGCGTAAGCATGCAGCCTGCAGACCCATCCACAGCCCTTTCCTTACCCACTGCCGCAGCAGTGTCCGCTCCCGCAGGGGCCTTTTCCTGTACTTCTCTACTGCCACAGCAGTGTCCGCTTCTACAGGAGCCTTTATCTCTACCACTGCCGCAGCAGTGTCTGCTCCTGCAGTAGCCTTTCCTGCATTTCTCTACTGTCGAGGTAGTTGTGTCTCCCGCAGAATCCTTTATCTCATTTTTAGCAGTGAACGCATTCACAGAAGCCAAATTCTCTTCCTAGATACTGCCACAACAATTGTTTACCAAAGGACGTCCAGCACTCCTATAACATTAAGCCTTGCTTTTGGGTGGGGGTAGTAAATGCATGTATCTGGCTGGTGGGGGAGGGTGCCCAGCCCAGCCCAAAAGTGCTCCCCCGAGTGCTTCTCCCTGTGCTGGGGCAGAAACTACCTGAAGGTGTTGGGACGGGGTGGCAGATGGATGCTGAAAGTGCGGGCTCAGGATTCTTGCTTAGCTTGGATCTTTCTCCCTGGACAGCATGCCAAATGTGCATAACCTTCATTTAATTATATGTAAATGTGAACTCCTGAAACGATGGCAACACGCCATGTGTTATGAACAGAAGTAATGGAGGCAACACAGATCCAGGTTTTGGGGGCCCACATATTTATTCCACATATATAATGTGATCAATCAAGGTGCAACTCAACAATTGGACCATATAGTGTGAGCACATAATTTGCAAGCTTTAAATTGTGTGCAGATTTACATGTACAGTGAAAATCTGTATTTAACAAAAACATTGTTGAAGTCGCACAGTGTATACCCGGCAAAAGAGAGCAAAACCATTACTATTGCACTTACCCATGTCTTGCATCAATTGCTGAATGCTTCCACAGCACCTATTACTTTCTTTCCTTTTAGGCAAGGCAAGGCAATTTTATTTATTTAGCACATTTCATACACAATGGTAATTCAAAGTTTTTTAACTAATTTTTTTTTTATTTATTTATTTATTTTTTTTATTTAGAGGATTTAAGCCAGATGAGGATGAACAGTTAAATAAATTAGAAGCACAACCTTGGTGACCATGGCACTGACAATACATTGAGCTGTAGTTGACAGAATGATCACATTACCTGTAAATTTATAGGTGCCTATCCTGTGCCATATCTCTTTTTCCTTGTTACTTGTCACTTAAATGTTGTGTGGTTAGTCTTGGGAATATCTGTGAGTAATGGCTATACAGTTGTTATTCTACTCATGGAGGGCATCAAGTTCAACTCCAACACACCCGCCTGAAAGTTTCTACAGATCCTGAAGACCTTAATTAGGTGTTTCAGGTGTGTTTTGGACTGGAGATCAATTTGATTGGAAAGTGGTCCATCTGGAGCAACACTTTATATCCCTGCCATAGTACTGCTATGTATATAATTTTGTTTGTTTCAAGCTAATTGTAAAAGTGAGTTTTATTACATTTAACATTTAGCTTTTCTGTATTTGACTATGACAGAACATAATTTGTTCTTTTTCTCAAAGGAAAAGAGACTAATGTAAGTCAGATTTTTACAACTTAAACCATTAGACTAGCACTCATAATGACATCAGACTCCTAAAACAAATAGTTTTTTGGTCCCACCTTTATATTTCTCAGAACATTATTATTATCATTATTATTATTATTATCAATGATTGCTCTAAACTGTGTTTAAATAATAAAATGACTCAAGTGCTGGAAAGGTGTTGTTTGTATGATGTTCTTAAGGTCTTGTTTCAATATTGGTTCAAAAAAGTGATTTGGTATCAACAATTGGTCAACACTGAGAGTGCAACAGTGATTTTGAACCAACGTGACTTTGTAATGTTAATTCAGTGGAATTAGCATTGATGCATCAATACTGACTAAACATTTGTTTCAGTGGTTGACTGCTATATGGGTAATCTATGTACACAGTATGCACTGTACAGGGATATTCATAATATAATTACGTACATGTCCATGTTCCAATATGTCTTGTTACTTTTTCCTTTCTGAAAAGCCCAGTACAACAAGAACAACCATGAAGGTCCAAACTAGTTAATGTTGTCTGTCATGAATGGTGTTCATTAGCACCATTTGTGGTGCAGGTTGACAAAGGAAATTTTGTTGGTTAAAGCTATCTTGTAGCTCAAACAATAACACTTTGCACTAGCAAAGTGTCTATGGTTTCCTTACTAGGCAGTGCATGAGCTGATAAAATGTATAATACAAAATGTACATTTAAGTTTGGGGCCAGTCCATTTTTAAAGCATAAATTCATACCTTTATAAGGCAAAAGGTGCATTTAATTGAATAAAAGTCAAGTCAAGTCACCTTTGTTTATATAGCACTTTAAACAAAACAGATTGTGTCAAAACAACTGATCAACATTAATTAGGTAAACAGTGTGTCAATAATGCAAAATAACAGTTAAAGGCAGTTCATCATTGATTTCAGTGATGTCATCATCCAGCTCAGTTCAGTTATATAGTATCTTTGCAATCATTTTCAATCAAGTCAACAATATCGCTGTAAATGAAGTGTCCCCAACTAACAAGTCTGAGGCGACAGCGGCTAGGAACCAAAACTCCATTTGTGACAGAATAGAGAAAAAAAACTTGGGAGAAACCAGACTCAGTCAGGGGGCCAGTTCTCCTCTGGCCAGATGAAACCAGCAGTTCAATTCCAGGCTGCAGCAAAGTCAGATTGTGCAGAGGACTCAACTGGTTCCTGTGGTCTTGTCCTGGTGGTCATCTGAGACAAGGTCTTTACAGAGGATCTGTATCTGGGGATCATCTAGTTGTCCTGGTCTCCGCTGTCTTTCAGGGCTGTAGAAATCTTTTCTAGGTGCTGATCCACCATCTGGTCTGGATACGTACTGGATCCGGGTGACTGCAGTGACCATCTAATCTGGATACAGACTGGAGCTGGTGGCTATGGTGACCTCGGAATAAGAGAGAAAAAGACTAATATTAGCATAGATGCCATTCTTCTAATGATGAAACAAGTACATTGGGCGTTATGGGAAGTGTTGCCGATTCCGGTTTACCTAATTAATGCAGCCTAAAAATCCTTTAACGGATTTGGATATTAGAAGCGTATTAGTGTTTTATGTGTAAACCAGGTTAAAGAGATGGGTCTTTAATCTAGATTTAAGCTGCAAAAGTGTGTCTGCCTCCCAAACAATGTTAAGTAGTTTATTCCAGAGTTTAGGTTCTAAATAGGAAAAGGATCTGCCACCTGCAGTTGATTTTGAAATGTTTGAAATTTTGAAAAAACTAAAATGTAACAAGAGCTCGTTCAAATATTGAGGTGCTAAACCATTCAGGGATTTATAAGTAATAAGCAAGTTTTTAAATCTATAAAATGTTTGATAGGTAGCCAGTGCAGTCTTGACAGAACGGGGCTAATATGGTAATTTTTTTATATTGACTATGCATTCTGCTAGTTTTTCAAATTGGTATGTTTCGCCAGGCTGCGAATAAAATTCTCATATCATCAGCAATATCATCAGCATAACAGTAAAAGCTAACACCGTGTTTCCTGATGATATCTCCCAAGGGTAACATGTCAATCAATTAATCAATCACCTTTATTTATATAGTGCTTTAAACAAAATACATTGCGTCAAAGCACTGAACAACATTCATTTGGAAATCAGTGTCTCAATAATGCAAAATGATAGTTAAAGGCAGTTCATCATTGAATTCAGTGATGTCATCTCTGTTCAGTGGAAATAGTGTTTGTTTTTACTTGCAATCAAGTCAATGATATCGCTGTAGATGAAGTGACCCCAACTAAGCAAGCCAGAGGCGACAGCGGCAAGGAACCGAAACTCCATCGGTGACAGAATGGAGAAAAAAACCTTGGGAGAAACCAGGCTCAGTTGGGGGGTCAGTTCTCCTCTGACCAGACGAAAACCAGTAGTTCAATTCCAGGCTGCAGCAAAGTCAGATTGTGCAGAAGAATCATCTGTTTCCTGTGGTCTTGTCCCGGTGGTCGTCTGAGACAAGGTCTTCACAGGGGATCTGTATCTGGGGCTCTAGTTGTCCTGGTCTCCGCTGTCTTTCAGGGCAGTAGAGGTCCTTTCTAGGTGCTGATCCACCATCTGGTCTGGATACATACTGGATCCGGTTGACTGAAGTGACCCTCTGATCTGGACACAGACTGGATCTCGTGGCCACGGTGACCTCGGAACAAGAGAGAAACAGACAAATATTAGCGTAGATGCCATTCTTCTAATGATGTAGAAAGTACGGTGTTATGTGAAGTGTTTCCGGTTCCGGTTTACCTAATTAATGCAGCCTAAAAATCCTTTAACGAATTTGGATATTAAAAGCATATTAGTATGTTATGTGTATGCCAGGTTAAAGAGATGGGTCTTTAATCTAGATTTAAACTGCAAGAGTGTGTCTGCCTCCCGAACAATGTTAGGTAGGTTATTCCAGAGTTTAGGCGCCAAATAGGAAAAGGATCTGCCGCCCGCAGTTGATTTTGATATTCTAGGTATTATCAAATTGCCTGAGTTTTGAGAACGTAGCGGACGTAGAGGAGTATAATGTAAAAGGAGCTCATTCAAATACTGAGGTGCTAAACCATTCAGGGCTTTATAAGTAATAAGCAATATTTTAAAATCTATACGATGTTTGATAGGGAGCCAGTGCAGTGTGGACAGGACCGGGCTAATATGGTCATACTTCCTGGTTCTAGTAAGAACTCTTGCTGCTGCATTTTGGACTAGCTGTAGTTTGTTTACCAAGTGTGCAGAACAACCACCCAATAAAGCATTACAATAGTCTAACCTTGAAGTCATAAATGCATGGATTAACATTTCTGCATTTGACATTAAGAGCATAGGCCGTAATTTAGATATATTTTTGAGATGGAAAAATGCAGTTTTACAAATGCTAGAAACGTGGCTTTCTAAGGAAAGATTGCGATCAAGTAGCACACCTAGGTTCCTAACTGATGACGAAGAATTGACAGAGCAACCATCAAGTCTTAGACAGTGTTCTAGGTTATTACAAGCAGAGTTTTTAGGCCCTATGATTAACACCTCTGTTTTTTCTGAATTTAGCAGTAAGAAATTACTCGTCATCCATAACAGTGAACAGTGAAAGCTAACACCATGTTTCCTGATGATATCTCCCAAGGGTAACATATAAAGCGTGAAGAGTAGCGGCCCTAGTACTGAGCCTTGAGGTACTCCATACTGCACTTGTGATCGATATGATACATCTTCATTCACTGCTACGAACTGATGGCGGTCATATAAGTACGATTTAAACCATGCTAATGCACTTCCACTGATGCCAACAAAGTGTTCAAGTCTATGCAAAAGAATGTTGTGGTCAATTGTGTCAAACGCAGCACTAAGATCCAATAAAACTAATAGAGAGATACACCCACGATCAGATGATAAGAGCAGATCATTTGTAACTCTAAGGAGAACAGTCTCAGTACTATGATACGGTCTAAATCCTGACTGGAAATCCTCACATATACCATTATTCTCTAAGAAGGAATATAATTGTGAGGATACCACCTTTTCTAGTATCTTGGACAGAAAAGGGAGATTCGAGATTGGTCTATAATTAACAAGTTCTCTGGGGTCAAGTTGTGGCTTTTTTATGAGAGGCTTAATAACAGCCAGTTTGAAAGTTTTGGGGACATATCCTAATGACAATGAGGAATTAATAATAGTCAGAAGAGGACTTATGACTTCTGGAAGCACCTCTTTTAAGAGCTTAGATGGTATAGGGTCTAACATACATGTTGTTGGTTTAGATGATTTAACAAGTTTATACAATTCTTCCTCTCCTATAGTAGAGAATGAGTGGAACTGTTTCCCAGAGGGTCTATTGCCCTTACGAAAATTAACCATGGTTTTACTACAAATAAAACCAAAAAACCATGGTTACTGTAGTTAAACCATGGTAACCACAAATTAACCATGGTTTTGCTATATTAACCATAGTTTAACCATGGTATTTGTAGTAAATCTGTGGTTTTACAAATGGCAGTCAATACGCCAAAAAACCATGGGTTACTACAGTTTTACTATAATAAAACCATGGTTATTTTTCGTAAGGGTGTGCACTGTCTGATATGATACGGTGGCTGACGGCTGAATGGTTGAAATTTTATCTCTAATAGTATCGATTTTAGAAGTAAAGTAGTTCATAAAGTCATTACTGTTGTGGTGTTGGGAAATGTCAACACTTGTTGAGGCTTTATTTTTCGTTAATTTAGCCACTGTATTGAATAAATACCTGGGGTTATGTTTGTTTTCTTCTAAAAGAGAAGAAAAGTAATCAGATCTAGCAGTTTTTAATGCTTTTCTATAGGATATGCTACTTTCCCGCCAAGCAATACGAAATACCTCTAGTTTTGTTTTCCTCCAGCTGCGCTCCATTTTTCGGGCTGCTCTCTTTAGGGTGCGAGTATGCTCATTATACCATGGTGTCAAACTGTTTTCCTTAACCTTCCTTAAGCGTAAAGGAGCAACTGTATTTAAAGTGCTAGAAAAGAGAGAGTCCATAGTTTCTGTTACATCATCAAGTTGTTCTGAGGTTTTGGATATGCTAAGGAATTCGGATACATCAGGAAGATAACTTAAAAAGCAGTCTTTTGTGGTAGAAGTGATGGTTCTTCGATACTTGTAACAAGAAGTAGAATTTACAATTTTGGCTATATGAAGTTTACACAGAACTAAATAATGATCTGAGATATCATCACTTGGCTGAATAATTTCAACACTATCAACATCAATTCCATGTGACAGTATTAAATCTAGAGTATGATTTCGACAATGAGTAGGTCCTGAAACATGTTGTCTAACACCAATAGAGTTCAGAATGTCTATAAATGCTGATCCCAATGCATCTTTTTCATTATCGACATGGATATTAAAATCACCAACTATTAAGACTTTATCTGCAGCCAGAACTAACTCGGATGTAAAATCACCAAACTCTTTAATAAAGTCTGTATGGTGCCCTGGTGGCCTGTATACAGTAGACAGTACAAACATAACAGGGGATTTATCATTAACATTGGTTTCTCTGGATAATGTTATATGAAGCACCATTACTTCAAACGAGTTATACTTGAAGCCTGCCCTCTGAGAAATCCTGAAAACGTTGTTATAAATTGAAGCAACTCCTCCCCCTTTGCCTTTTAGACGCGGCTCGTGTTTATAACAATAATCTTGGGGGGTGGACTCATTTAAAATAATGTAATCATCAGGTTTTAGCCAAGTTTCTGTCAAACAGAGCACATCTATATTATGATCAGTTATCATATTATTTACAAAAAGTGTTTTCGTAGAAATGGATCTGATATTCAATAAGCCAATCTTTATCATTTGTTTATCCATATTGCATTTGTTTTTTATTTGTTGAACCTCAATTAAATTGTTAACCTTAACTTGGTTTGGACGTTTTTTGTATTTTCTAGTTCGGGGAACAGACACAGTCTCTATAGTGTGATATCTAGGTGAAAGAGTCTCTATGTGCTGAGAATTAACTGACCTCTGTGACGGGAGGCAGCTAGCAGACGGTCGGTTTAGCCAGTCTGTCTGCTTCCTGACCTGGGCCCCAGTTAGTCAAGTATAAACACTAAGACTATGTGCCATATTTCTAGACAGAAGAGCAGCACCACCCCAGGAGGGATGAAGACCATCTCTTTTAAACAGGTCAGGTCTGCCCCAAAAGCTCGTCCAATTGTCTATGAAACCTATGTTATTCAGTGGGCACCACTTAGACATCCAGCCATTGAGTGATGACAATCTGCTATGCATCTCATCACTACGGTAAGCAGGGAGGGGACCAGAGCATATTACAGTGTCTGACATCGTGCTTGCAAGTTCACACACCTCTTTAAAGTTATTTTTAGTGATCTCCGACTGGCGAAGTCGATCATCATTAGCGCCGGCATGAATAACAATCTTACTGTATTTACGCTTAGCATTAGCCAGCACTTTTAAATTTGCCAAGATGTCAGGCGCTCTGGCTCCCGGTAAACATTTGACTATAGAATCGCCAATAACTAGAGCACTTTCATCAGGTTTCTCAGTGGGTGCATCACTGAGTGGGGAGAACCTGTTTAATGTTTTGATCGGAACAGAAGAGCGGTGTTTTGACCCACGACTACGCTGCCTCACCGTCACCCAGTTGCCCTGCTGCAGGGGGTCTGCTGGAACCGGACAATGTACAGGAGTCCCTGAGCTAGACGCATCCAAAGCCATATCTAGAGCCCTAACATTCTTACTGTCCTCAATTAAAGTTTGGATGCGTGTCTCTAATTCTGAAATCTTCTCTGTCAGCCTAACTATTTCCCTGCATTTATCACATGTGAATCCCTCATCAGCGACAGAGATAGATAAACTGTACATGTGGCAAGAGGTGCAAATAACAATTGTAGGAGAAGCCATTACTCACCGTGCTTGATGAAATATTCTTACTGCGGTTGTTTGATGAACTTGTGGAAAACTGCAGCGTGAGAGAGGAGAGGAGAGGAGAAAAGAAAACGCTAATGACAAGCTAACGAGTGCTAACGCTTTGCAGGTGTACTGCAGTCACGGAAGAGTGAACGATCAAAGTTAATCTGATAAGATTGATCGATAATATCAGAAATATGGTGTGAATTAAGTTATATTTTACAATTTAAAAAACAAACAAACAGACAGTGATAGTAAGAAAGATTATAGAGAAAAAAAATATAAAATAAAAACAGCTACACAGAGCTATGATTAGCTACAGAAGGCCAACAGGAAGTAGAGAAAACACTGTCCAACAGCGACACCAACAGGCACTCATGTAAAGTGTGAAGAGTAACGGCCCTATTACTGAGCCTTGAAGTACTACATACTGCACTTGAGATCGAAATGATACCTCTTAATTCACTGCAATGAATAGATGGCGGTCAAATAAGTATGATTTAAACCATTCTAATGCACTTCCATTAATTCCAAAAAAGTTTTCTAGTCTATCCAAAGGAATGTTGTGTTCAATAGTGTTGAACGCAGCATTAAGATCCAATAGAACTAATAGAGAGATACAACCACTATCAGATGATAAGGGCAGGTCATTTGTAACTCTAATTAGAGCAGTCTCAGTACTATGATACGGTCTAAATCCTGACTAGAATTCCTCACAGATCCCATTTTTCTCTAAGAAGGAAAATAATTGTGAGGACGCTACCCTTTCTAGTATCTTGGACAGAAAAGGGAGATTCAAGATTGGTCTGTAATTAACTAGTTCTTTGGGCTCAAGTTGTGTTTTTTTTTTTTTTTTTTTTTGATGAGAGGCTTAATAACAGCCAGTTTGAAGGTTTAGTGACAGGTTAAAGTGACAGTGGTAACACTTTAGTGTAAGTCTAATTCTCACTAATAACTAGTTGCTTATTAGCATGCCTATTATTAACATATTGACTGTTTATTAGTGCTTATAAAGTACATATAATGCATGGCATCCATAATCCTACCCAATACCCTAAACTTAACAACTACCTTATAAACTAATAATAAGCAGAAAATATGGAGTTCATTGAGGCAAAAGTCATAGTTAATGGTTAGTAAATAGCGAGAATTGGACCTTAAAATACAGTTCGACCGTGACAGTTTTAATGTTACAAAATAATACAAGAAATAATAAAGTTTAAAAATAATGTTAAATAATTGCACTAAAGATTGGAGTAATGACTGCAGGAAATTAATCTTTGCTATAAGAGGAATCCTTTGGATTTTAAATGTATAAAAATGGAAAGAAATTATTTAAATTTTTAATAATAATATACATTATTTGTTTTTAATATGTTTCTTATAAAATAATTGCATCCTTGGTGAGCAAGAGACTTCTGTCAAAACATTAAGAAACCTTGAACTTTCAAACTGTCCATGTATATCTTGAATTTGATGTAAATCACTTTAAATTAGAGTGTCTGCCAAATACACAAATGTGAAGCTCTACAAGACGCATCCAAATCACCAAGAAAATGCATTTTGTTCGCTGTTTGCTTCATGTGTTACATTTTGTAAGCATGCAAGTATACAAGCAAGTAAGTGTGTGAGCATTTATAACAACCCCTAAGAACCAATACCAAAGCTTTCAGAATTATTATAACTTCACTCTTATCGGTATCTCTTGTCCATAACATCCACATAACATTCAGCACTGGTCTGAGGTCAGCTATATCTGTTGATCTACCCACCAACAGTCCCAGGCTCTTTCTCTCACTCATCATGGCAGCAATCAGAGTGCTCCCCTGGCTCTGACTGTGGCAGATGCTATGCTGAATGAGGACTAAGTGTACACAGGGAAAGACAAATCACTACCAGATGAGAGCAGGGGGCTTTACACTATATTTCCTTTCTTGTTAGCTCAGAAGCAGGCTAAGTGCTTTGCTAGGTTTTAAGTACCCATAAAAACCATACTGAGCAGAGTAAATCTATGTTAATACATGCCAACTATCAACCAATATCACAGAGATAGATGCAAACAAAATATGGGGTGATATTGATTGGTTTTGATGAGTTAATGTTCACTTCAATCAAACACCCCATTCAGCCTTCTGTATTGTTCCATTCCAGTTGCAAGGACACAACTGTTTCATTCATGTTTTCTATCATTTTAAAATTTAATAACACACTGAAATGACTTGTATAATGTGGAACTTTTTGCGGTAACACTTTAAAAATAAAGTTCATTAATAAATCGTTAACAAACATTATATAATGTTTAACTAATCATTAATTAATATATATTCACAAATCTAGGAATATGAGGTAATGTGTTTGTTAATGTTAACTAATGAACTTATTAAACTTTACCAAATGATTAAAAGATCATTAGATATGTCAGGAAGTCTACGACGGATCCAGTAGCGAGTTGTAATAAAGTTTATTGTAAACAGTCAGTAGAATAAACAAGAATAGCTGGCAGAAAATGGGCACCAAGCAGGTCCTTGGAGACACGAGAACTGCAGTGCAGAATCCATGAAGGGCAGACGAGAAATGTGATGCGCCGCGATAAACCTCAAACACTGGCAGACCACAGCTCAGGTAGAAATGAAAGCAGGAGATCCGTGCAAACTGAGAGCAGGATCAGGGTAAAATATGACACAAAATGAGCAAGCAAACCCGCGAACCGTGACATTACCCCACCCCCAAGGAGCGTCACCTCACGCTCTCAGAGGGTCCTACCTGGGGATTGTAAATTTCGATAAGGGAATGATCCAATATCTCCCGGGCAGGAACCCAACTCCTCTCCTGGTTCTCCATCTACGATTCGCAGCGGTGGGGGAACCGGGACAGGTGGATTAATAGTCGAACAAAAAACTGGCTTTATTTTAGATACATGGAAGGCGGGGTGAATCCTCCGGTAAACGGGGTGATGAATTTAGGAGCTAATTTTCTACAAACGGAGCGAAGAGGAATATCAGCAGATGAAAGCCACACCTTTTGACCAGCGACGTAGATGGGAGGTCTCGACCAGTGGCGATCGGCCTGGACCTTAGTGTGCAAACCCACCTGAAGAAAGGTCTCCCTGGCCGTTCTCCAGATGTCTCTGCACCCCAGGATGACTTTGTGGGCAGAGGGGTCCGTGACTTCAGATTCCAGACTAGAAAGAATTGGTGGCTGGTACCCTAAACTACACTCAAATTGAAATAGGCCTGTGGACAACACTGGTAATGAGTTATGCGCATACTCAACCCATTATATATGCTGACTCCAAGAGGACCAATTCTGTCACACTAAACATCGCAACCCTTGTTCCAAATCTTGGTTAGCCCTCTCCGTCTGACCATTGCTCTGGGGATGAAACCCAGAAGAAAGACTGACATTCACCCCCAGCAACCGAACCACGTCTGTCGGGAGGCCATGGATACGAAACACATGGTCTATGATAGCAACCGCTGTCTCTCCAGCTGATGGTAATTTGGGCAGAGGGATGAAATGTGTAGCTTTCGAGAACCTGTCCACCATGGTTAAAACCACCATGTTACCCTGTGAGGCAGGGAGACCTGTAACAAAATCTAGCACAATATGTGACCAGGGTCTTGAAGGAACTGACAACGGTTGAAGGAGACAAGCAGGAAGGTGAGTGGAAGACTTACAACTGGCACAGACCAAGCAGGTCAATACAAAACGACGAGTGTCGCGAGCCATAGTTTGACACCAGAATCATTGCTTAATGAGAAAAATGGTACGATTGACTCCTGGATGACAAGCCACCTTGGAACAATGACCCCACTGGATGAAGTTGGACCACAATTTATCTGGCACAAATAAACGACACAGTGGACATCCGGGCGGAGGCACTACCCCATTTAAGGCCATGCAGACCTTTGAATCAATCTCCCAGGTCAACATTGAAACCACACAATTATGTGGAACGATGGACTCGGGAGAAACCGGGCGTTCAGATTGGTCAAAAATGCGGGACAATGCATCAGGTTTGATGTTCTTGGAGCCTGGATGATAGGAAATGGAAAAATCAAACCGTCTGAATGTATTCAATGTTCTTATGGTTGGTCCAAACAATGAAAGGTACCCCTAAACCCTCTAACCAATGACGCCACTCCTTCAAGGCTAACTTGACTGCCAACAACTCTCTATTACCAATGTCGTAATTACATTCGGCGGAAGACAAACGATGAGAATAATAAGCACACGGATGAACCTTGTCATCTATGAAGGAGCTCTTGGAGAGAACCGCCCCTACCACCACCTCTGATGCATCGACCCCCACCATAAACTGATGAGAGAAATCAGGGGCAACAAGAATGGGGGCTGAAACAAAGCAGTCCTTGAGTTTGGAAATTCAACTTCAGCTGCACTAGACCAAGTGAAAGTCATCATGGTAGAGGTCAAGGCTGTCAGAGGCGCAGCTAGTTGGCTATAGTTGCGAATAAAACGCAGGTAAAAATTGGCAAAGCCCAGAAACCTGTGCAGGGCTTTATCGGGAATCTTGGTTGGCCAATTAACCACTGCCTGAATCTTGTCGGGATCCATGCGCACCCACTCAGATGACACGATATATCCTAAAAAAGGAACAGACTGTGCATGAAAGAAATCAATCATCCAGGTCATCCAGGTAAACATATATGAACTGATCGACCATGTCTCTAAGCACGTCATTGACGGTTGCCTAGAAAACCGTGGGGGAGTTGGCAAGACCGAAATGCATAACCAAGAAATCAAAGTGCCCCCTGGGGGTATTAAACGCGGTTTTTCCACTAATCCCCCTTCCTGGTGCAGACCAGATGATAGGCATTACGTAGGCATTATGATAGGCATTGGTGAACTAAGAAGTGCCTTGCAACCTCTCGAAAGCTGAAGACATCAGCGGTGAAGGATAAGTATTCTTTACCGTGATGCTGTTCAGCCCTCGGTAATCAATACAAGGACGCAGGGAACCGTCCTTCTTGCCCACAAAGAAGAATCCCACCCCTGCAGGAGAAGAGGAAGGACAGATGAGTTTGGCTGACAGAGAAACATAAATATATTCCTCCATGGCCTCCCTCTTTTCAGAGTGGAAAGAGAGTATAATCTGCCCTTGGGCGGAGACGTACCTGGCAATAAGTCTATAGCACATGCATAATGATGGTGTGGAGGAAGAAAAGCAGCCCGGGACTTAATGAACACTTCTTTCAGGTCGAGAAGATTTCAACGTTGTAATCTTGCGTCTACTCTGATAACAAGATCAATCAACCCATCCAATGTTGCAGGTAATTCCCGGGTGTATATCTCATTTTGGATGCGGTCGGCCAACCCATGCAGATCCCACTGCGCTTGGCTGTACTACTTACACTCCACAGGCAGCGTCCGGAATTCAATGGAATAGTCAGTAACCGATCTGTGTTCCTGATGAAATTCTGCTAAAACTCTGGCTGCTTCCTTGCCTGCAACTGCCCAATCAAAAACTTTATTGAGTTCGGTGCTGAAAGTCTGGAAAGACTCTAAACAGTCATGTCCCTCCTGCCAAACGGTGGTTCCCCACATCCCGGCTCGTCCAGATAATAGGGTAATGACAAAAGCCATTTTAGATTCCTCAGTGGGAAATGATGATTGCTGTAGTGCAAAAATGACAGACATAGATGTGGCTCACCAGCATAGGCAGCAGGAGGATGCAGACGGGGCTCCGGATTGTAGGCGGGACGATCCGCGGGGGGAACAGCGGGTGGTGGATTAGGCACAGAGGGGGCGTGGGCAGGTTTGAATGAAGATGTTGCAACTGTGTGCTTAAATCAGATACTTGCGCCACCCAGGCCTGTATTGCTTGACCAGTAGCCATGATCTGTTCGTCTTTGTTGATCAAATCGAACATTATTATTGTGAAGGGCGTCTCTCGGTTTGTTTACACTCGCTGGATCCGTAACGTGTGGTCAGATCGTTATGTCAAGAAGCATACGACGGATCCAGTTGTGAGTTGTAATAAAGTTTATTGTAAATAGTCAGTAGAATAAACAGAATAGCTGGCAGAAAACAGGCACCAAGCAGGTCCTAGGAGACATGAGAACTGCAGTGTAGAATCCAAGCAGGGCAGACAAGAAATGTGATGCGCCGCAATAATCCTCAAACACTGGCAGATGACAGCTCAGTCGGAAACGAAAGCAGGAGATCCGTGCAAACTGAGAGCAGGACCAGAACTGCACAGAACAGAGAGCAGAACAGGGACAGCAAACCAAACCATCTGACACTGAACATTACTGACACAGCCCTACATATAGGACTAATAAACAAGACACACCTGCGACTGATCTGATCGCTCGTCAGCACAGCTGGGGCTAATAGGAAATCAGATCAGTGCAGTACACACAAAATGAGCATGCAAACCTTGACAAATTAATGTAAATTGAAATGCTTACAAATGTAAATAAACTTTCAAATCATATGATCATGCATTAAAAAAAAAAATCTAATGATTTTGACAGATTGTTTACAATGATTAAAAGCTTCATTAAATTGTTAATTAACATGTTATATAATACGTAACTGATCATTAGTTAATGTTTACAAATGTTATTAAACTTTCAATGCATTTTAAAAATCTACAAAATATTTTAACAGAAATTACACAATGATTACAAGTTTATTTGTTAATGTACTGTTGAAGTGTCATTAAACTTAAGTTCACCTATTAGCTAATGCTCATTTAAAAATGTTGTGAAAATATAGCTAAATAATTCATTTTAAGCACTTCACTATTCTATTCATGTTAATATATTAATTAACTCAAAATCACAGTATGTAAAGGTCATATATTTGGACTTTGTCTGTTGTGTAGACTTCTACTATTTTCACATCTTAAATCATGTACTAATTATTTGTTAATGTTTTTTTTTGTTTTTTTGTTGTTGTTTTTTTTAACTATTCATCAACTGTAAATGATTTTAAACTTTTACTAATCATTCATAGCTTTGTAGCTTCTTGGGTAGTAATTTTGATGGCAAAAAATGGTTCCAAATAACTGGAATTTACCCTATTTTCACATCTTTACAAATCAGTTTCTTTATAAGAACAAAAGGGACAGAATAAGCGAGGCTTAAATTGTTAGTACTGTAGCATAATTGTTTGCTTCCAATTAAAATGTTCTCAGAAATATTCACATTTGTTTGCTTAACCTATTTATGTACAATTATTCTAAAAAATAATTTTATTGTCATTCAGAAAAAAAATATGGCCTTGACAGAGATATGGATCAATCCAGAAGACAATGCTATATATGCAGCAATTTCCAATAGTTTCTCTTGGCTCTCTTGATTTCAAGCAAGTGTTAACTACGGCTACTCACAAATCAGGCAACCAACATGACACTGCTTCACTGATCATGTGCTGGTTACTCCATTGCATACCTCGGATCTCTCCCTTCTCACTCTTAACCCAGGGCCGTCGCTAAGTGGGTTGAAAGGTGGTGATGATTATAGGGGCCCATGGCAGAGGGGGAGCCCAGGGCGATCTCAACCGACTCAGCCAGCCTAAAAAGATGCTCAGGACAGTTGATGGGCCACTCCTGCGCATCATCATGAAAACATAATTTTCACGTGTTTTAAAATTTCCACTCGTAATTTAAACATTAAAGCATCCAAACACAAGACATGGAAAAGCTTAACAGAGTAGCTGGTTACTCGCACGCTGTGTTCGGTGTGCACGAGAGAGAGAGCTGCTTCTCAGAGATGAGCTCTCCTTAGTTCTCCTCGAAGTCCCTCCTGCACCTGAACGAACAAATTCAAATCGCAGTTAGAAAAAAAAAAAAAAGATGTGAAAGAGCCCAATTCAGCACCGCAGTGTTCTGGTGTTCAGTGCTCACACAGAGAGAAGCATCTCAAAACGCTTGAGTTTGCTTCTTTTTGCTCTTTTGCCGACAATTACATACAAAATATGCCAAAATACCCCCCCTTGGGAAAGTATGATCGAAAAAACAGTTGTTTTTTTTCAGTTATTTGTCAGTTATTTCTTAAGTGAAAGTAAACAGTTGAGGAAGACAATTATATTGTATGCGTTCATCGTCTCTTAAAGTGACCGCGCCTAATTTAGCTACTAGCTGCTGTAATGTTAATCCAAGAAACTGTAAGAAAATCACTCACTGCCCTTGAATCTTCATACAGTGAACTACTAGTGAAATAGATAGATATAAAAAATAATATCTCTCTATCTATATATAAAATTGGGACCAAAAATAATTCAGCACCTTATAAAGCACCATGCATTGCTTATGTGTGTGTGTGTTTTTTTTTTTTTTCTGAATTGCTAATGCAACCTTTTCACACCACAGTCTGAACAAAATGAAGCATTGCTTGGTAATTGTTCAACAAAGTATTGATAGTTGTATAAATATTGTCATAATAACAGTCTGTAGTTTTGGTTGACTGTAATCCATTAAATACATTTCTATCAAAGTTATGACATTATCAAGACTAATTTGTTCTAACAGTTTAACTATAAGTTCTTGTCATTTTATAACCATTTTAGAAGCAATAGCAAATAAACTGTTTCCTAGCTATCAATGGTGAAGACGCATCTCTTACCTGCTGAGTCAAGTGTTGTCCTGTCCTGTCCTGTGCGGTTTGTCTGGAAGCCTTTTTCTCCTTCACGCTCCTTACTGTGCTCTACCAACTCAGACGCTGTGGTCCTGAACAGACGCGGTATCCAGCCTATGGTACCCACTCTCTCTGCCGGCTTCGCCTCTCGCCGTATCCTTTATTGGGATCTTCTACTGCACCTGGTGCGGCTGCCACTCATCCCTAATCCCAGTAACTAGTTTCGCTGCTACCTTTTGTTAATGCTCAGGGTTTACGAGCAAAGAATTCTGTTTTGACTGATACCTCTGTCTCCGGAGTGGATTTGTTTCCCGTTGATTCTTTGACTGTTTCTCATTTTCATTGAAAGACTGTGATTGAGAATCTCGTCTTTTGGTCCTCTATCTCCCACCTAACACTAGGACCCTGTCTTAACCTCAACATGGTTTCTAACACAACACAAACCCCTCAACATATCATTTTTAAATGTGACCTACACTCATTCTCATCCACCCTATGGTTTCAACTTTGCTTCCTCTCCCTAAATGGTTATCATCTCTCGATGCTAACAGTGCTACTGATACTTTCTACTCCACTCATACCTCTTGTTTAGGCACTGTCTGCCCCCTGTCTTCTAGGCCAGCCCATACCACCCCTTATACTATAGAGCCAAAAGAGTCTCAATAAAGATAAATGCACACACTTCATTCACATATGCACACATAGGATTCATACATGCACACACATGATTCATAAATACACACACAGGATACACAAATGCGCACAAAATTTACAAATGCACACACAAAATTTAAAAAGCACAGAAGATTCACAAATGCATACAAAATTCAGAAATGCACACAAAATTCAGAAATACACAAACAATTCAGAAATGCAAACAACATTTACAAATGCACTCAAGATTCACAAATGCACAGGACACGATTCAGAAATGTATTTCTGATGCACACACATATATCTTGATTTACAAACTGCTTGCGGTCTGTGAACTTCACTGCATTTGTGTATGAATTTTCAGACTCCCCTGACTTGACTCAACACACAAATGCTTTTTTTTTAAACAGGGAATTGTCAGCAACCAATCAGATATCTCCCTTCTTTTAGCCAATCACAAGAACTCACTCCACGTGGGGGATTGTTTACTTATAAGCCAATCACATGAACGCTTTCACACAGCGTGATATGCCTGTGGTGCTGCATATTAAAGCCTACATGAAATTGTATGAAAATACAGATGTTTAGATTACAATTCAGGTTTACTTTTTTATAATTTTTATATAAATTTATCAATGTCTCAATACATATAGCCCAGTGACTGCAGAAAAAAAGTTAACCATGGATTCATAAATTTGCAATAGGCAATTATTTAATTTTATTGAAATATTTTAATGAAAGAAAAAAAAAATACACCTTTTTGAATATTTAAATATATCTAAATATTCTTTTGGATGCAATATAGAAGTCACTTTAATTATAATAATTCGGTCCCTACATGAAGAGAGAGTCAGTGGTCCACTGCAAGAGGAAAGTGACTCTACAGCTGCGCAAAGTGAGCCACCGGCTGCATGAGGAAAGTGAATCGTTCGCTGCGTGACTCGTGAGGAAAGTGAATCGTTCGATGAGGAAAGTGGGTCGTTCGCTAGGAAAGTGAGTCATTCGCTGCGTGACTCGTGAGGAAAGTGAGTCGTTCGCTTAGGAAAGTGACTCTCGGAAAGTGAGTCTCCTGCTGCGCAAAGTTGGTCGCCGGCTGCGTGAGGAAAGTGAGTCGTTCGCTGCGCGAGGAAAGTGAATCGTTCGCTGAGGAAAGTGAGTCGTTCGCTGATTGGCTCATAAGTAAACAATCCCCCACGTGGGGTGCATTCTTGTGATTGGCTAAAACAAGGGAGATATCTGATTGGTTGCAGATCATTCCCTGTTTTAAAAAAAGGTATTTGTGTGTCGAGCCAAGTCAGGGGAGTCTCAAAATTCACACACAAATGCAGTGAAGTTCACAGACCGCAAGCAGTTTGTAAATCAAGATATATGTGTGTGTGCATCAGAAATACATTTCTGAATCTTGTTCTGTGCATTTGTGAATCTTGAGTGCATTTGTAAATGTTGTGTGTGCATTTGTAAATTTTGTGCGCATTTGTGTATCCTGTGTGTGTATTTATGAATCATGTGTGTGCATGTATGAATCCTATGTGTGCATATGTGAATGAAGTGTGTGCATTTACCTTTATTGAGACTCTTTTGGCTCCATATTCTGCCCCTTAGTTATCTGATGTTCTCTGCAAGCATCATTCTAAGCTCAGGGCAGTAGAAAGGGAATGGCGCAAATCACAAAATCCTACTGACCTTAATGTGTATTGATAACTCCTCTCTTCCTTCTCTGCTAATGCCTCCACTGCTAAAAGGGAATATTATAACAACAAAATTAACAATTTGTCTTGCATGCTCTTTAAAACATTTTCCTCCCTCCTTTGCCCCCCTCCTCCCTCTACACTAACAGCTGATGACATTCTTCATCAATAAAATTACAACCATCAGTGCACAACTATCCACACCACAAACTATAGAACACATCTTACCAGTAAACATACACTTGTTCACATCCATCTTTTCACTCTCAGAGGCAGATCTAAACTCATCCTTTCCACTCATCCTTCTATCTGTCCGCTTGATCTTATTCCATCTCATCTCCTTCAAGCCATTTCTCCTGTCGTTGTAAATGCACTCACTTCACACTGGTGTTTTCCCCTCAGCATTTAAACAGGCTCACATAACTCAACTTCTTAAGAAACCCACTCTTAGCCCAACTATTTTAGAGAACTATAGACCAGTTTGCCTTCTTCCTTCCTTCTTATTGCAAAAACACTTGAACAAATCGTGTTAAACCTAGCCTCTGCCTTTCTCACAAAGAAAAACCTCCTGGACAGCAACCAGTTTGACTTCAGAAGTAGACATTCGACTGAGACTGCCTTTTTCTCAGTTGTTGAAGCCCTATGAATGGCTGGTACAATGGTCTCAACCTTAGAAAAGTAGATTAAAAGATAATATAGTTCCTAAGAGTTAAGAGATATTTTGATTACTGTAATGGGAGTGCCCTTTTCCAGGGTCTTCAATGTAAATTACCTTCTGTTCCCTTTGAGGTGGAAACTATCCTGGTCTGGGACCTGACCTTATCAAATTCCAATTGTTAGTTTCTGTCTTCATTTCGGGGATGTTTGTCTTGATCTGATGTATTTAAAGGATTGCAGCAAAAGGGTCAGGGCGATTCTGTAGCCAGAAAGCCCGTAGTGTGGTGTGTATCTTCACTTCATACTATGTCTTTTCTAAGGTCAGGTATGCATATTTTACTTTTAGATTAATCTTTTAGAATTTGATCAGAATCAGAATCAGAAAGAGCTTTATTGCCAAGTATGTTTGCGCATACAAGGTACAAATTTGTTTTAGTGACATAAGCTTCCAGTACACAGAGACACCAACACACAGACAAAAAAAAAAAAAAAAGGTCGCGAAATAAATAAGTGTATAAACAATTGTGCTATAAATGATAATGGGATAGGATTGAAAAAGATGCAGGGATGTACTAGGATGGAGGGGTAACAAATAAATATAAGGATGTTGCAATTTTGTTTGCATAAGCATAAGTGGGGAACATTTAACTGTTCATGAGGTAGATTGCCTGGGGGAAGAAACTGTTTTTGTGCCTTGCTGTTCTGGTATTTGCGGCTCTGAGACGCCGGCCAGATGGCAAAAGTTCAAAAATGGGGTGACTTGGATGTGAGGGATCCAGAGTGATTTTATGAGCCCTTTTCCTCACTCTGGATGTATACAGTTCTTGAAGGGTGGGCAGGGGAGCACCAATAATCCTTTCAGCAGTCCGAACAGTTCTCTGTAGTCTTCTGATGTCCGATTTTGTTGCTGAGCCAAACCAGACAGTTATAGAAGTACACAGTACAGACTCAATGACGGCTGAGTAGAACTGTTTCAGCAGCTCCTGTGGCAAGTTAAACTTCCTCAGCTGGCGAAGGAAATACAACCTTTGTTGGGCCTTTTTTACAATGGAGTCAATGTGATTGTCCCACTTCAGGTCCTGAGAGATGGTGGTTCCCAGGAATCTGAATGACTCCACTGCAGTCACAGGGCTGTTCATGATGGTGAGTGGGGAAAGTGCAGGTGGGTTTCTCCTAAAGTCCACTATCATCTCCACTGTTTTGAGCGTGTTCAGCTCCAGGTTGTTAAGACTGCACCAGACAGCCAGCTGCGCAACCTCTTGTCTGTAAGCAGACTCATCACCGTCCTGGATGAGGCCGATGACTGTAGTGTCATCTGCAAACTTCAGGAGCTTGACAGAGGGGTCTTTAGAGGTGCAGTCGTTGGTGTAAAGGGAGAAGAGCAGAGGGGAGAGAACACATCCCTGAGGGGCGCCAGTGTTGGTGGAGCAGCTGTTTGATGTGAATTTCCCCAGTCTCACTAACTGTTGCCTGTCTGTCAGAAAGCTGGTGATCCACCGACAGATAGAGCTAGGAACAGAGAGCTGGGTCAGTTTGGTCTGGAGGGTTGTTGGGATGATGGTGTTGAAAGCCGAACTAAAGTCCACAAACAGGATCCTCACATAAGTCCCTGTTTTGTCCAGATGTTGCAGGATGAAGTGCAATCCTATGTTGATTGCATCATCCACGGACCTGTTTGCTCGGTAAGCAAACTGCAGGGGGTCCAGTAAGGGTCCAGTGATGTCCATCAGATAACCCAGAACCTGTTTTTCAAACGACTTCATGACGACAGATGTTAGAGCCACAGGCCTGTAGTCGTTAAGTCCTGTTATCTTGGGTTTCTTTGGGATGGGGATGATGGTGGAGCGTTTGAAGCAGGAAGGTACTTCACACAACTCCAGGGATCTGTTGAAGATCTGTGAAAAGATGGGGGCCAGCTGGTCAGCACAGATTTTCAGACAGGCTGGTGTAACACCATCTGGGCCTGGTGCTTTTCTTCTTTTGTTCTTCTTGAAGACCTGGCGCACATCATCTTCACAGATTTGAAGAGCAGTAGGTGTGGAACGGGGGATTGCAGGAGGTGTTAATGGTTGTGCAGGGAGATGGTCAGAATGGGTGTTGGGGGTTTCAAATCTGCAATAAAACTCATTCAGGTCGTTAGCAAGCCGTTGATTAGCCTCAGTGCAAGGGGATGGTGTCCTGTAGTTTGTGATGGCCCTCAGTCCTCTCCAAACTGAAGTTGAGTCGTTGGAAGAAAACTGGTCTTCCAACTTTTTAGCGTAGGTCTTTTTAGCCGCTCTGATCTCTTTGTTCAGTGTGTTCCTGGCCTGATTGTACAAGACCCTGTCCCCATTTCTGTAGGCATCCTCTTTGGCCTGACGAAGATGTCTGAGTTTTACTGTAAACCATGGCTTATCGTTGTTGAATGTTAAATAAGTCCTGGTAGGAATGCAAACATCCTCACAGAAACTAATATAGGATGTTACAGTCTCTGTGAGTTCGTCCAGATCGGTGGTAGCAGCTTCAAAAACACTCCAATCAGTGAGGTCAAAACAAGATTGTAAATCCTGCTCCGTTTCGCTGGTCCATCTCTTCACAGTCCTTACTACAGGTTTAGCAGATTTAAGTTTCTGTTTGTAGGATGGTATAAGATGAATCAGACAGTGATCAGAATTTCCCAAAGCAGCTCGTGGAACAGAGTGATATGTGTCCTTTATTGTGGTGTAGCAGTGATCCAATATATTACTGTCTCTGGTGGGACATGTAACATGCTGTCTGTATTTTGGCAGTTCACGGGAAAGATTGGCTTTATTAAAGTCCCCAAGAATGATTAAAACAGAGTCCGGGTGTTGTTGTTCTGTCTCTGTGATCTGATCAGCGAGTTTCTGTAAAGCTGAGCTCACGTGCGCTTGCGGATGGATGTAAACACTAACCAGAATGAACGAATGAAACTCCCTCGGCGAATAGAACGGCTTGCCGTTGACAAACTGCATTTCTAGATCAGGACAGCACATCTTCTTTAACACAGTTACATTTCTACACCATCGCTCATTGATGTAAAAGCATGTCCCGCCGCCGCGCGATTTCCGAGTAGACTCTGATTCGCCATCCGCTCTGAACAGCTGAAAGCCCGGCAGATGGAGCGCGATGTCCGGTATGGCGTCATTCAGCCAGGTTTCCGTGAAACACAGAGCAGCAGAGTGAGAGAAATCCTTATTTGTCCGAGAGAGCAAAAGGAGTTCGTCTGTTTTGTTAGGTAGAGAGCGGAGATTTGCCAGATGGATGCTAGGCAACGGCGTTCGAAATCCGCGCTTCCTGAGTCTGACGAGCGCTCCCGCTCGCTTCCCCCGTCTGCGCGTCCTGAAGCGCTTGATCAGCGCTGCCGCTCCTCCGATAACAACGTTCAGTAAAACGTCTGAATAATTTAAATCTGGTAAAAGATCTTGTGGTGTGTTCTGCTGAATGTTCAGCAGTTCATCCCTGGTGAAACTGATAGTGTTTGTTAAACAAAAAACAGGAAAAACGAACAAAAACAGTACAAACACTGGAGAGCCAAGCACTGAAGCAGCCATGCGCGGCGCCATCGAGTACAAGAGTGACGTTTTCATAATGCTATGATTTGATATGTTTCAACTGGATTTGTAATTGGCAGAACACATATTTACCTGACTGATAATAAATTGTTACATTTGATTTTATTCTGTTTTACTCAGTAATTATTGACTCTAGTAGATTATGTTGTATCCTTGTTAGCAACATGAGCACCCGAATGAACGAGTTAATATAAAAGTAGGAGTTAACTAGAATAATCAAATGTCAAAAGAATACTAATTAAAAAGGCATACAACAAATTTGCATTTCAACCGAATTTAAAGGTCATACTAAAATGGAGTCAGATTAAATAATAAAATGGAGTCAGATTTGAGTTTAACCTAAATTGAGTAACTCTATGCGCTGAAAGACCGAACACGTAGGAAACCTTCATCCAGCACAGGATACCTTCCTTGGGTGGTGAGTGCCTGGACCTTACAATGGCATCACTAGGTTCTGTCATCAGAATCATGTCTTTTCTTATCACTGCTGTGCTGATGACAACTCTATCTCTCATTCCATCCTGATGATACATTGATAACTTCTTGCATCTCAGCATGTCTATCAGACATTTCTTGCTGTTGAACATCACTTTTAACTCAACCTTGCCAAGACAGACCTGCTTGTGGTTTGAACAAGCCCATCACTTTATCACAGTTTCACCATCCAGTTAAGGCACATCAACCATAATTCCTTCAAAAACAGCCAGAAATCTTGGAATTGTGATTGATAATCAACTGAATTTCACAGACCAAATGGCTAAAACTGCCGGGTCCTGCAGATTTGCTTTACACAACATCAGTACCTTTCTTTCGATACATGCAACACAAATCCTTGTTTAAGCTTGACAGGTCTTCCAGCCAGTTCTCAAAAATGTTGCTCCTACCATAGTTTAGATTTTTTATAGTAATAAAATTCATTTTTGTTCATTTAGAAAACAGACACTACAATTAAAACTGAATGCAGCAGCTGCTCAATAGAGCATGCTAAACACAGGTCAGATTTAATTTATCACATAAGGAGAAGCTGACTTGATAAGAAGAATGGGTGAGACAAGACAACACTAAGAGTTTCAAAACTACATGCAGAAGCCTGTGTTTTTTTTAAATAAATTGGTTTCTTATATATTTGGTTCCAAAGTGAAAGTGAAAGTGAAATTAAAATGCACAAGTTTGCCTTTACAAGCTATTTAAAATGGAAGTAAGGAAGTTAGTTGGTTTTGATCGCTTCTATTGCCCTCATTTGTAAGTCGCTTATAAAAGCATCCGCTAAATGACTAAATGCAAATGAAAAAACATCCCCATATCTGCTGATTGGCTTCATCACTTTGTCTCCTTTAAACCCAATAAGATTCTGACGCAACATGGAAGCAGTCACATCATCCAGGTGGATGCTGTACACTTGTGGTGGATGAGGAGATTCCCCCCTTCTATTTAAAGTGCTTTGAGTGCCCAGAAAAGTGCTATATAAATGTGAGGAATTATTATTATTATATAATGTAAATATAGGCTATGAATGAATGAAAATGCATATTTATAATTAAAGAAAACTTCTGGTCCTTGGATTTGCACTTCTATACTGAGGTCCAATTTTGCTAGAAAGATTATTATTATTATTATTTATCTTTTTAATGTAGCTCATGATCGATATGTTTGCATTTTCCCAAATTGAATTGTCAAATTCAAAATGCGGATAGTGAAAGGGAATTGTAGTTAGTGTGAGGCCTGCTTGCAGTGAAGCAGGAGCAGTAGGAAGAGGATTCTGTGGGAAAAACTGCATTCTATATAGCTTTCATATGGACTTCTTTGATGCTTTAAAAATGGGACGATTCCATAGTATGCTGCCCTGCCGAAAAAAAAAAAAAAGATTGGCTAGGCTGGTCAAGCTAATTTTAGCTATTTATTCTTGCAGTTCTCCTAGCCTAACCAGATAAAGAGGTGGCCAATCTTCCTCTAAAACCAGCCTGCTGACCAGTTATTACCAGCTAAAACCAGCCAACCAGCTTTTTATATTATTATTATTATTATTATTATTATTATTATTATTTTATATATATATATATATATATATATATATATATATATATATATGTCACGGTAGGAAATCCATTGTTTCCTCCGTGTCATGTTTTGGGTTTGTATTTGTACTCACGTAGTCTCCATGTGCTCGTTTGGTTGATTGTTGTCACCTGGGTGTTGATTGTCTCGCTTCAGCTGATCCTCATCTCCACTCAGCTACTTATACTCACTCATCTCTCTGTCTGTTGTCAGATCCTCATTCATGTTACAGCCTCACGAGTTGGATAACCGTCTCCCGTGTTTGTGTTCTGGATTGTGTTCGTGTTGTCGTGTGAGTGTTCCGGTCTGTTTCTGGGTTCATCCATTGACCGTCTTCACATTCACCACCGACTTCACCATCCAGCACTTCTCACGCCACCGTAGACCTTCTATCACCATTGCCTACATTCTGGACTCAGTCTTCATAGTACTCATTGCTGTGTTTTACTACCATCTTCAATAAACCTTTTCTGATTGCCTGCATTTGCTTCCTCCTCTTTTACGAGCCGTCACAATATATATATATATATATATATATATATATATATATATATATATATATATATATATATATAGTACAGACCAAAAGTTTGGAAACATTACTATTTTTAATGTTTTTGAAAGAAGTTTCTTCTGTTCATCAAGCCTGCATTTATTTTATCAAAAATACAGAAAAAAATGTAATATTGTGATATATTATTACAATTTAAAATAATTGTTTTTAAATTTATTATACTTTAAATTATCATTTATTTCTGTGATGCAAAGCTGAATTTTTAGGATCATTATCACGTGATCCTTTAGAAATTATTCTAATATGATGATTCAATATCAAAGTTGGAAAAAGTTCTGTTGCTTAATATATTTTTCAGAACGTCTTACTTTTTTAGGATACTTTGATGAATAAAAAGTAAAAAAAAGTAAAAAAAAAAAAAAAAAAGCTATGTTTTTTAAAATATAAATATTTAGTAATAACAATATACACTACTGGTCAGTAATTTGGGGTCAGTCTTTTTTTTTTTTTTTTAATAAAATCAATATTTTTTTCAGCAAGGATGTGTTAAATTGATAAAAAAAAGTGATAGTAAAGAAAATATATTATTAGAATATATATAATTAGAATTTGTTTTATTTTATTTTTTTGTATAAATGCAGTTCTTTTTAACCTCATAATAAATCAGAATATTAGAATGATTTCTAAATGATCATGTGATAGACTGGATGTTACATGTGACACTGAAGGCTGGAGTGATGATGCTGAAAAATCAGCTTTGCATCACAGGAACAAATTATTTTTTTAAAGTATATTCAAATAGAAAACTATTATTTTAACTTGTAATAATATTTCACAATATTACTGTTTTTTTTTTCTGTATTTTTGATCAAATAAATGCAGGCTTGATGAGCAGAAGAAAGCTCTTTCAAAAACATTAAAAATAGTAATGTTTCCAAACTTTATATACAGTATATATATATATATATATATATATATATATATATATATATATATATATATATATATATATATATATATATATACATACACCTAAGTTGGTACTTTTGACAGAGCTTTATGATATTGTAGACTTACAAGAATATGTCCTACCAGTGAGAAGTACCTGATGTTTCTAATGGATTTTTGTCCTAAGTCTGTTGGAGGTAAAAATTTGCTGGACAAGAAAAGTTTTAAAGATTTAAGCCCACTTTATCAGAGGGTTTTCATCTTCAACCACTTGCTTTGTATTTTTTTTTATTGTTATCAATTTATCAGAATCATAAAGGGACATTATTCACAAGCAGGACCAGACACTCATGTAATTTGTGCACAAATGTTTTATTAACTAAACGCTTACACACATAACTAATCTAAATCTAAAACTCATACATCGGGAAGGGGAAATGAGATTTGATGGATGAAACCATCAGGAAAACCAGAGAATGAAGCTATAGCAGGTTCTTACTTACGTCATACCAACCCTTAGGTATTTATGCACATGCACACTCTTCAAAAATGTGTGGAGGACACGCAAAAATACAGGTGCAGGAACGATTCTCTATAGGTCTAGTGAGATTGCTGGCCAGTCAAGCACACCAAAACCATGGTCATTTAACCAACTTTTGATGCTTTTGGCAGTGTGGGCAGGTGCCAAATCCTGCTGGAAAATGAAATTAGCATCTTCAAAAAGCTGGTCAGCAGAAGGAAGCATGAAGTGCTCCAAAATGTCTCGGTAAATGGGTGCAGTGTGACTTTGGTTTTCAAAAAACACAATGGACCAACACCAGCAGATGACATTGCACCCCAAATCATCACAGACTGTTGAAACTTAACACTGGACTTCAAGCAACTTGGGCTATGAGCTTCTCCACCCTTCCTCCAGATTCTAGGACCTTGGTTTCAAAACGAAATACAAAACTTGCTCTCATCTGAAAAGAGGACTTTTCAGTTGTAAAGGAAGAGGTTACAAATCCCTGACATGACAGGTATTGCATTGGTGTGAAGGCAACAGTGATGTGCACTTAAGGCTGAATGGTCTTTTGTGGCTTTAAATATAAATTATTATATTGGATTGTGTGTTAATTTTAAATGAGTTCAAGTTTGAGTAGAGGTGTAACTGAGTAGTGTTTCTTCTACAGAGGGGCTTAACTAGGAATAATTTCCCAGACCAATGTGCCTTAAGCCTGAACAGAAGAAAAGTGCTTTAGCCCACAGGGTTTTACATTCATTCATGCCTTTTCCACATCCAGCTGCTCCGTATAAGAGGAAAGGTACTGGGTTTGGCTACATCTGGAACAGGGACTTCTGCAGTCTAGACGGCATCCTCTGCATATATCTGTTGAAAGGTTTTGCATGCAGGGAAAATCATTTCCAAATTTTAGTTAAATTAACAAACACAAATAGCTCCAAATAGCAACACTGCTGTGCCTTATAAATTGGTGTCAACACAACAAACCCCAAAATGCTGGTTATAAAAACATTGTAATGTTATTTACAGATTCCTTCAGCACTTTATACTGGAAGTGAGTCAGTGGTAGTGGGAGACAACTCCTTTGTGGCGACGAAACAAAGCATTTTGGTTGGAGCCGACAGTTGCAGGGAGACGCAAAGAACAGACACTTAAGTGTATTTGTTTTGGGTATAACTTCCCTTGTCGTGGTCATGTTATAATCTCTGTTTCCTGTGGTTTGTATGATAGCAGAGGCTCAGAGCCCCCTAGCTTCATGGGGAACTGTCATCAGCTCCATTTCTTCAGAGGGCTGTGCTCCATCCACACGCAACTGGCAAAAAAAATATGCAGATGGAGACTGCAATGCCAAGATTATCTAGGGACATAAATGACCAGACACAATATCGGGTTTGAATCTTCATGTCTGCATTTTCAGATTACCAAATCCTTGTTATCACTGAAAATATAAATAAGTTATTAATTAACTCATTGGGATTTACTGTAAATTCTGCTTCTAAACAACCTGAAAGTTTTAGGAATTTGAATACATTACTAATAAAATGTATGACATAAATTAAGATGAAATATTTTAGATCCTGCACTATTTTTGGGTCACTAATAAAAGCAATAATGTGAACTCACTTGTACATGCAATAAAAATAAAAAAGCTATTATTTTTTTTTGGTATCTACAGGTCTGTAAAGTAACAATTACATACTTGGAACCTTTCTATTGCACAGAATGTTCTTTAAAATTGGAAAGAATGGATCACTGAAAGTTTGAAGTTGGGGAACCTGTACTTTCTATCACTAAAGCACAAGATGAATACTTTCACTCAACTTTTCACTCAAATTGTTATACTGCTAATATAATTCAAAATGAAAGCACACTTTTATAATCACAGTTTATGCTATCATCAATGCTATTTGGCAGGTCTTTTAATTTGGTATACAAATTAATTGTGCTTCAAATTAATAATTTCCTCAAAGGACAAAGTCAAGAATAAATAATTTAAATCATATTGTAGAAAATTATTTCAGCCAGACATTGTGGTATTAACAAGCAAAATAACAAAAATTAACAAAGATGATTGATCCTTACAATATTTTTGGACTACCATTAAAATCATGTTGGTTCAATAATTTTCCCTTAACACTGTAAATTGAAGAAACATTTTCTGCATGAGCTTCCCTGTGCTCCCCTCAGTGTCGGAAGACACAATGTGCTGTTACACATCTGCCAAAGGGGGTTTCTCTTCCTGTGTTAGCTAGCTTTAATGCCAACAGAACAGGTCAGGAAAAATTACCACAACCTGTCAGACCTCATTTACTCAAAGTCAAGGAGCTATGAGACCCCTCACCTCCCAGACCCTCAGTTTCATGTTACAACACCCTAAACTAAAACTAAATCAGATCTCAGCCTCATGAATGAAACCAATGGCTGTCTTGTTGGGTAATAAATTATCCTAGCTGCTTTTGACTCTTTTTGGGATCTATGTATTTAAAAGGGGGGGGGGGGGGGTGAAATGCTCGTTTTCACTCAATATCCTGTTAATCTTGAGTACCTATAGAGTAGTACTGCATCCTTCATAACTCCAAAAAGTCTTTAGTTTTATTATATTCATAAGAGAAAGATAGTCTGTACCGATTTTTCCCGGAAAAACACGACCGGCTGGAGGCGTGACGTGTGGGCGGAGCTAAAGAATCACGAGCGCCAGTAGGCTTTTGCGTTGAGAGCATTTGGAAGCTGTGACACCGTGAGGAAACCAAACCAAACCAAAACCAACCAAAACAAACCATGGCTAACATTCAGATTCAGCGTATATTTATGATCCAGAATCAGATCCAGAGGCTGAAATTTAACAAGAGCAGCATCAGCAACAACGTCTCTATGTGGTATGTACTGAAACTGTATATATTTGCTTAGCGGTTTTGGAAAATGCAAGTAGTTCCACTTTGTCGTCTTTTTTTAAAGCTGTACATGTGGAAAGTGCAGTTTGATGACAACATCGCATGTTGTTTACTTGATGTGCTTACGCGCCGATAGCTAAGTTAACAACACGGAGATATTTGAAGCAGTTTTACTCATGCAGTTTGATGACAACATCGCATGTTGTTTACTTGATGTGCTTACACGCCGATAGCTAAGTTAATAACACAGAGATATTTGAAGCAGTTTTACTCACCGCATGCGGTTCCAACACACGATCGTGACCCTTTTTCGTTGGGACTGCATTATCCTTAAGAAATAAACGATGTGCAAATCCGGCGTCAAATTGGACCTTGTTTGTAAAACAAGCATCTTCGAAATGCAGGGGAACAAACACAAACACTTGCACAACTCCGTTGATGCTCTGTAAAAATAAACTCCATCCACTGTCCCTTAATGCTGTTTCTCTTTTGGTAATCTGTGCAGGGTTGTCTTGCCCTGGCAACCAAAAACACACTCCTTTTGTGACATTTCCCGACGCTCTCGCTCTGATCAGTGAAGTCTGTTGTGCTCTCAGTGCTGTGCTATACGGGAGTGTATGCTCTTCCGGCAGACGTGCCCTCAGGACCCATATAAGGAAATTCCGCTCCATCTAACGTCACACAGAGCCATACTCGAAAAAAACTTTCTGAAACTTGTGACAAACCGGAAGGAGTAATTTTGGAACAGAAATACTCCTTCAAATGTACAACTTAATTTTTGAAACTTTGTCCATGTTTAGCATGGGAATCCAACTCTTTAACAGTGTAAAAAACTCAATATAAATGAAATAGCATTTCACCCCCCCTTTAAGAGAAAGCATATTTTTCTTTTTTCTTTTGGCAGGCATGTTCTATTTATTATTTTATGTACAAGTTCAGTGTTTTAAGAAATAACAAATACCTATTATAGATAAAAAAAAAAAAAAAAAAAAAAAATGTGGACATTAGAAAAAAAATTATTTGGACGTTTAACAAAATGTCCATTTCGAAATACTATAGAGCAGGAGTTCTTAATCCTTGTCCTCCCGATTTTACAATGAGGGCTACATTCATAAATCGTACCTTATTGTTGTGGAAATACAAACAAGAAGACAGAAGTCAATGAGCACAGTTCTGAAAATAGGGTATGGCTAGCCATGCAATATTGTTCAACACCTGTGCTGATACAGAGCGTTATCACACAGCTAGTGTGAAATAGCATTTTTTTTGCACAGTTTGAGTGACCAGACAATATCCCTCTAATCACAGTCATGCTGATTTCATTCTTTCGCTCAGTACCAAAAACTCATGACCATGAAGAGGGTTGGAATGTAAATCAACAACAACTGGTAGATTGAGGGCTTCACCTTCATGCTTAGCTCTCCAGCCTAGGGATGCAACAATACAATTTTTCAGATCTGAATCTGATCTGATCAAGAAAATTCTGAATATCGGACGATTCTATCACTGCATGATAAAAGGAATTTCCGGGTTAAATCTGACATGGAAAATTTCAGTAAAACTTAAGGTGTACGACCCATATACAAAAATTTCCCTGGCAAATGTGCTGTGTCCCGTACATGATAATACACTTGAGATACACAGCGATTTCCAGATACAGGATATTTCTGATTGCTCACACTTGACATGTTCAGAGATTTTCAGTACACCAGCCCTCATGAAAATTAAACATGTTTTTTTTTTTTTTTTTATCATAGTAAAAGTGTATATAGGCTACTGTTTTTTGGCAGATTGCCTGCCATTTGTATGACGACAGTTTTAATACAAATAGGCTACCATTTTAAGCTATGGTTAGTGTACCATGGTTAATTTATGGTTAACATGGTGAGTACAATAATCATGCTTTTTTGGTTTCATCTGTACCATAGTTAATGTTGTAATCATGGGAGCAAGCGCTCTCGTTTTTTTTCGGGGTGTTTATTGGTTAAAAATTTAGCGCCAATCTTTTAAAGGGACAGTAAGTAGGAATTACTCCCATCTAGTGGTGAAATTGTATTTTGCATTCAAACTAATTTTGCTCTCCAGCGCCTCGCTTTTTCAAATGCGCGTTGCATCTACGGTAGGCGATATGTACCAAAAAGCTTTGACAGGATGTCTTCTAATAGCACTTCGTCGAGTTTTCCTTCAGGTGAACAGGTGTGTTATTTCAAACAAACTGCAACATGACAACTAACAAACGAATGTTACAGTATGAACTACTGACTGTGGAAAACATGAAATATTGTAATTAGTAGTTATGTCTTCTTTATTCGTTATATTTTCTGAATTATATGCATTGTTAGATATAAAAAAAAATATTATAATATAGATTGTAACACTGACTTACCTGTCGAGAAGAAAACTGGCCACTTCAGCGTCTCTTTTGAAATCTTTGTCCAGCATTAGCTCTTTCCACCTAGAAAAAGCTTCCCCGACATTAACTCTTGTTTTCTCTAATCTACGGTCACGTTTCCTTTTACGTTCTATTTTTGACTGTTTTGGCGACTATGTTTTCTTCTCCTGTGGCGCGGCAAATGTATGGTCCATAATAAGAATGCAATCCAGAATTTTAAACTTGCCGTTGCAGTTTCAAGCGCCTCTCACTGCTCTGCACCTGCGTTTCTGGCTCTGACCGAAAACACGCTGTGGAAACGCGTTGGCTTAGTACTTTTTGTCCCTCTCTGCTATTATAGTTTTGCAAGATGGCGGAACTACATGGAAGCCTCCGTCGACCTACCCGTCACATGTATATAAAGATAATAAATTCTTCATTTACAAGGATTAGTTTAAACATTGGCATAGGTATTTGTACACCATTGAGGGCATATTTATGAATAAAAATATTGATTTTAGATAATAAAATACCTAAAAAGTTACTTATTGTCCCTTTAAATCTGTAGTAGGCTGGTTTAAATTAATCTGAACTGAAGGAATCTAAAGGAGTCTTTTCAACAGAATTGCAAAATTTGAGTGAGATTAATAAAATAAAATACACACTATTTGCGGTAGTGCTGTATCTCAGGGTTTATTGTGGTTTGGTAATAGAGTTAATGAACAGTAATATCACTGTACTGACATTACGGCCTCACATTTAGAGCTGATTTACACAAGACTCGTAATTCTTGACGGCCATGGGCAAAGAATAAAATATTTTCAGAATCAACTGATTGTTGTATATATGAAACCATTTTGAAAAACGTTTTCAAGAAAATAACATTAAAAGTTGTTTTCATGTTGTAATATTTTTAGTCTGTATTTCTAGCATGACATTGTTTCAATACGTTTATTCCCACTTTAACTGTACTTCGGTGTTGAGCGTGCATATTAGATTATAAGATTTACATCAGATTAAAGTTAGTATAAATACATAAAACCATTTAAATATCAAGTTTATCTGAACATAAAATAAAAATTTGTTCAATGTTGTATCATGTCTTTCGAACTGTATTTCTAGCCCGGTGTTGTTTCAGGCCATTTGCTCCCGCTTCAGCGGCCTTTAGTCAGTGCACGGTCAAAGCATCCAGAGAGATTTATATCAGAAGTAAGAAAGAATTTACAGAAACATTTTAATTAAGCTATTTATCAAAGCTTAATGTTTAGTGTTGTAATGGATATATTTGAGTGGGTTTATGTTTTGTCTTGACTTCTTGGTAAACTGCTAACTGGTACTTAGCAAATGCTACCCAAATTTAAAAAAGTTAGCTTGTAGTAAAATATACGTTTATTAAATAATGTTAGTTTAGCTAGCGTGCTTTAGTTGTTAACATATTTCCCCAATGGCAAATCTGCAGAGACATTCTGCTCATCTGATTTCAGAGGCTTCAAAACACTGCAGCTGACAGCCTTGGAGGAGAAATGGTGTGTCTTAATTTCTTAATATATCATCATTTTCAAAGTGCAGTATAATTTTCACTTCCTTTGTTTGTGTCAGTGCTCTAGTTTTAATGTGTAGAAATCTACAATGTATTTTGTTTATTATGGTGAGTTTTAAAATTATGTTTTAATGTATATATATATATATATATATATATATATATATATATATATATATATATATATATATATATATATATACACTATTTTTAGGTCAGATAGCAAATACTGCCGTTCTTCTGGAAAACTGCTGGTCTTTAAAGAGCAGTCATCAATCAGGTAACTTGAACACAGAAAGAGTTTTTGAATACTATTCAATTACTAAAGTAATCTTATATTTTATTCAGACTTTGACTTTCATTTTTTTTTCAAGTAATTAAATACGTTTTTATTTTAACAAAGTTTAGCAGAAACATTTTCAGATAATCCAACCAATTAGCATCAGAGAAAGTCTATATATCGCTGCTTTTCTCACCTCCGTTTCCAGATGACAGAAGGCAAAATATGCCTATTCTCTCTAATATATGTACATATGTGACCTCGTGAATTGCTGTATGGTTCAGCTAACAAAATAGCCACCTGTTTTCATTACATTTATGTTATCATGTTGCGCTTAATCATTCTAACTTGTGTTTAAACTGTGAAAACTACAATGTATTTAGAGAAAGTATGTTTTATTATATTTTTACAGGGTCCTCTATTCCCAGATCCAACTATTTATCAGAAGGACTGTGAAAATATAAACCCTTTGAACCACCAGTGACAGTTACCACATGATAAATAGAAAGGACATGGTAGAGGATGATAGGGGTATTTTTGATTTTTCACTAAAATTAGCCTGCTGTACACAGTTTCACACATACAGCTATGGTCAAAAGTTTACATCACATTGCAGAATAAATAAAGTTGTATACACTTTTTTTTAGGGGCCAAGCACCAAAGCAGTCACCTAATAAAATTGTTGGCGTTCTTCTTCTTCTTCCGTTTCTTCTTCTGCTATTGAGTCTTTGGCAGCCCATAGAACCGCTTGAGGGAAAGTTGTGAAATTTGGCACACTGATAGAGGACAGTCTCAACATTAACCATAGCAAATTTGGAGTCTCTAACTCAAACTCTCTAGTGCCACTACTTGTCCAAAATTTCAATTTTGGAACTTTTGAACCATAAGGTTTTTTACTTTTCCTATCTTGTCCTAGACAGTTTGTCTGATTCTCACCGCAGACTGGTGCAGATCACCTTCAGACCACCTTCAGACCATGCTGGCAAAAAGTTATGGAATTCAAGTTGATTCTTCAAACTGTTCTTGAATAACGCACAAACAGCAGGCAAAAATGGTTATGAGGCTATATCTCCGAGACGGTTTGGTCTATTGAGGCCAAACTTGGTGTGTGTCATAACAAGCATGACTGGAGACTACCTGCAGTGTTTCAGCATATTTTTGCAAATAACTTCTGAATGGTTTGGCCAAAGATCACAAAACTTTTCTAAACTCTCTTTAAACTCTCAGTCAAATGTCACCAAATTTTCCCATGTCAGCAATTTTGGATTTTGTAGTAAAATGCTATATTTTACAAACAAATTAATGTATCTTCACGAAACTTGGTATGGGTCATCAGCAGGATGCCCTGAAGGAGCCTGATAAGTTTCAAGCCAGTGCCACCTAGTGGTAAAATGGAATATCCATATGCTTATAACTATGGGTGTGGTCGACTTATTTTCACAGTAGTCACCTTTGTAGACTCCTGAATCCTTGCTGAGTCCAGCAGTACCAAACATGCCAGGTTGTCTTATGCTTTGTGCAACATTGCATTTTAGCTCTTATAAATAACCAAAATGTTGATAGTAAGTGGCACATGTAAACAAAGTTTCTGTTATCATATATAAATATGTTTATAACACCAAAACAAAATGTGATATTTTTATGAAATTTAATGAATTTTGCCTAAATCAAATAATTTCATCTTTAGACCATGCTGACAAAAATTTATAGATTTTGTGTTGATATATAAAAAATGATTCTTGTTTAGCGCATCAGCGAATTTGCTGGAAAGATGCCAAACTGCATCTGAGGCTGTATTTCTGCTTATTTTTGACATATTAACATCTAACTTTGTATATGCCATTGTCACTTGACACTGACCTATTTATTTATTTTTTTCAGCCGTTTTGTCTAAAATCACCATAAAATGGATTCAATTACTAATTTCTGCAGTTGGTCGGATGCTACCTGCCATGCTTAGATTCAAATTTTGCCTTTGCTGTGCTTGGCCCCATAATTGCTGCTTGCAGCTATATTTTTATTTAGCATTATTTAGGAGTTCAAAAAAGTAAAAACTTTATTGTTCGAAAATTATTAGCATAAACATGAGTGAAATTTTGGACAAGTTGTGGTGCTAGAGAGTTAGAGTTAGAGACTACAAATTTGCTATGGTTAATGTTGAGACTGTCCTCTATCAGTGTGCCAAATTTCACAACTTTCCCGCAATCGGTTCTATGGGCTGTCATTGTCTCAATAGCAGAAGAAGAAATGGAAGAAGAAAAAAAGAACGCCAACGATTTAAAAAAGGTGCCTATACTTCGGTGCTTGGCCCTTAAAAACTTGTAATATAACTTTATTTATTCTGCAATGTGATGTAAACTTTTAACCTCAGCTGTATGTATTAAACAGTGAGTACAGCAGGCTAACTTTAGTGAAATATCAATACCCCTATCATCCTCTGCCATGTCCTGACTGACTTGATGAAGCCATTTAATTTAACAAATGTTTACATTTAGTCTACTTGTCAGACTTATAGCTGATTAAATAAAAATAAATAGTGTTTTTTTTTTCTTTGTCCTAAACAGTTTTAAATGCCCATCTTTTGCATATTTGAACCCTTTCCAGCAATGAATGTATGATTTCAGATCCATATTTTTACACTGATGGCAACTGAAGATTTGACAATTAAAGTCATTCATTGATTCTCAAGAAAGCAACAAAAATAATAGAGACACACGGTGTAAACTACTAGAATTGGATAATCAGTTAAAACTTTACTTTTTTTTTTTTTTTTTTTTAAATAAGCATACAAAAAGTACTTTATGTAGCTTCTGAAGGGCAGTACTAAATGAACAAAACAAGAAAAATGTACTCATCATACTTTTCAAAATGTACACCCCCAACTCTTAATCCATTGTGTTTCCTTCTAGATTATCAGTGAATAATGTTTTCGAATTTTATAATAGTTGTATATGAGTCTTTCATTTTTGTTTAGAGTGAAGAGATGAATCTCAAATTTATAAGTCATTGTTGGATAGAAGCCAAAGATGCTGGAAAACCAAAGAATTTACGCACTTGGAGGCAGTTGGACTGCTCTGGACCAAAACATAAAAACAGCTGTGGATCATCCAGTGTAAGTAAACTTTTTTTTATAAATTATTCATTTACATTTTTCTAAAATCAGTACATGTAAATATCTATTATGTAAAAGTGCTTAGGGGCAAGGGGCAGGCAATGGAGAGTAAGCATGGACCAGGGTACCAGGGTGGAATGGATGGAGGGAGGAGCCAGGGAGGACCCCGGAGCAGGAGGAGCCAGATGGTGCTCCAGAGACCAGCCAGGATGATGACCCATGGTGGAGTCGATGGTGGGAGGAGCCATGGTGGAGGAGGAGCCGACAACACCAGGGGGCCGACTGACGGAGACTGCACTGGTGGATGAGGAGCCCAAGATTGAGCAAAGCAGCTTTAGGGCCAGGTTGATGCTTAGGAACCGGAGGGCTGAGGTGGAGCAGAAAGCTCAGACAACCAAGGCAGAGCAGGGCACTGGAAGGCCGCTGTGGAGCCAGAGTGTCTGAGGATGGAGGTGGAGCCCGAGGGAAGGAGGAGCCTAACAGAGCTGGAGGGATGTAGCTACAAGGCGAAGCCAGAGGAATGGAGTCCCGAGGTGGCGGATGGTCGAGGTGGAGCCGGAGGGACGAGGGAACCCGGTGGAGCTGGTGGGATCCTGGGTCACGGTGGAGATGAGGGAGCTAAGAGCCAAGGTGGAACTGATGGGTTGGAGGTCCGAGGTGGAGTCCAGGGCAGTGGAGTCATGCCAAGGCAGAGCTGGAGACTGGAACTTCCAAGGCGGACCAGAGCGCCCAGATGGCGCTGACTGAGGGTGAGCCGAAGGCTTGACAGGCACCAGAGGAGATGGAGCAGAGAAACTGACTGGTCTAGAAGAAGGTGGGAGAGGGAGGCTGTGAGGGAACCAGCAAAGACACAGGAGATCTAGGGCTGTGCGGAACCAGCAGAGACATAGAAGAACTGGGAGTTACTTCCCCAAACCAGTCTATTAAATCAATTTAAAAAATGTCTAATAAGTTCCTCTGTATACGGTCCAGTGACCAGTTGTAGCTCACCCTCAGCAGCAGGAGTGTGGGCAGGGTCTCCATCCAAGCCCTCGATCTCCATCAGTAATCCCAAGATGCACAGTGTTGCCGGCTCACACATCTGGTCAGTCACTCTCTCGAGTCCAAGCTCAGGTGCAATGATTGGCTCTGTTGTTTGAATAGCACTGGTTCTTTAATGAAAAAGTCCCTAGTATGGTCCTCCAGCAAACGGTCAAAGTTCTCCAGGGAGGGGGGAAAGCAAAAAAAAAAATGAAAGAAAAATGCAGCTAAACTCACTTTTTCAGTCCGTTATTCTTATTTGTTTTGTTTTGGGTGTGCAAAGGAAGCGCACGACGAAGAAGATAACAAATAAGGCTTTTTAATAATACATGGAAGGAAAAAAGGGCACATCCAAACACAAATCCAAATCAGGGTATCATACATCAATAGCGGACAAACGGGAACTAAACAGACAGGGTATTTAAACAAAAGGAAAGCAATGAGAAGAAAGGGAACAGGTAGGGATTAATCAATTAACTAAACTAGGAACGGAACGTGACCAAATGGGGAAAACACAAAAGGAACAGAAGTCCATGAATGTGACAAGTGCCAGAGATGCAGAATATGCGAGTGTGTGACTGTCTGATTGAAAGAGCAATAATCACTTTCTTGACTTTGCAGTGTCCATTGCAAATTTATTCATTATTGTGTTTGTCTTTTGGTTAGTGTAATTTTTTTAATTGTTTCTTTTTTTATTATTATTATTTTATCAGCTTAATGATTGAAGTGTCTGTGTTTGCAAGAGATTTAAAATCTTTTTCTCAATCTAAATGCTGCTGCAGTCCTGCTGAGTTTGTTTAATAATATTTGCAGTCCTGTTAAATTTTTGTAGAATTTTTGCAGAAAAATAAAAAGTTAGTTTTGTTGATGGCTTTCTGTGTTTGTGACTTTGTTGACAGTTTTAAAGCGCATATGATGCATTTTTGTGTAGATGGCCCATAGTATTTAAAACATATAGTGTGTACAGTAATTTATAGATGTTTAATAAGAAATTAGAGGCCGTTTATAGAGATTTAATTGCTTTTACCCTGGATTTTGCAGAGACATTTTTGGCCATGTCTCGGAGTTTATCATGTTAGTGAGTGGAAAACTGACTGGAAAACTGCTACACACAAAAAAAGTTTGTTTCTGTCAGTGTCATGAAAAGCCAGGGCAAATACATGGATACTGCCGGAAATGCTCTTGGTTACTGACATACAGTATCCTTGGTTTCCTGAGATGAAGGAACAAGACATTGCTATGGGAATTACCTTTTTCTCCAAATACTCCTAAAGCCTTATTGAATCACACCAGTGAAACTGGCCAATGGCGTTAAAGCACGCAAAATATCAGGGGCTCCCACGCTATGTAAAGCAGCGCTTGTATGCCATCCATTCAGAATCTTGCCTGAAGTGCCTTTCATTCTAAAATCATGACATAGGTGAATAAGAGCAACAAGAGCAATGTCTGGTTGCCTCATCTCAGGTAACCAAGATTATGTGAGTAACCGAGAGCATTCCCTTTTGATTTGGTCACTCTACATTGCTATGGGAACGTATAAAATCACAGCGATGGAGCCTGGCTCGACTAAGTATGTCAAGTTTCACAAACGGAACCGTAATGAGAACGGCAATGATATTGATATTATCACAGCCCAGGTCTAAAGGACCTAGTCGAAACCATGTAAAAGTCAATGTGGGTGCAGCAACTAGATGATTATATGTTTACATACTACATGATGTATACAACATACTTGAAACCACTGAGGCAAGCAGCTGAGATCATAACTAATGCTTAGTAGGCAATGACAGCATGTGTGAGGCAAGCAACGACACATATAGGTTATAAAACCTCACAAAAGTGTTTGGTGACGACCAGCAATGCTACCATATAAATTAATTGAATAGATATGCCATTTTCCCAGTACCATGAGGATGCGAGTCCACGGGTTAAGTGGGCCCGAGCCTCTAAAGGACATTTCATGCCCTAAGAGCCATAAGCAAAAGCATTTGCACCTTGGGACAAGCACTTCCTGGATGGAGAGGAGGGATCTGCCCACCGAAGAAGGTTTCTCCCCAGCTGCAGCGGTCTCATATGTAGAAGCCCTTGTTTGCACACTGTCGAGACGGCTGCCATCATGACATCTTTTTGGTACCAGAAAATAGCGACTGTAGAAGCCGCTCTCATGGTCTGCTAGGGGCACGGTCTCTAAAGTGCATTTTGTGAGGAGGTTACATATTTCCTCTCGCAGAACTGAGGCATTCCGCTCCCGTACATTGGACATCAACACGTCATTGAAATGGGGTGGCCTGCAAAAGAACTCAAGCATGTAGCCGTTAATTATTGATTTCTTAACTCACTATGATACATCCTGACAGTGCCTGCCATGCTTCTGTGAACTGTGACAGTGGGCGAGGCGGAATGCACACCGTTAGGGATAACTTGCTGTAGGGGGGCGGGGAGTTTAATACCACACAAGTGTGAGATTGAGTCATGGGGGAGAGGGGAATGAGAAGATGAGTTTTGTATGTTTTTCAATTTATTGCACTGCAGAGTGGAACGATCAAACACAACATGACAATTGCTCTCGCCACTTGAAACAGGCAGGGGGTGTGGTGAACATGCACAGCGGAGCGAGCAGACTTTTTCAGTGGCTCATCTGGGCGCTGGGTGCATATTTCCTCCTCCAAGAGACAGCATCAGGAATGCAGCTTTGATTCCAGTGCTGGTGGCCTTCCGTCTCTGTCAGGGCTGTGTCTCTGGCCCTTTGAGCTTTGGTGCTTTGGCCAAGGCTGTCTTGGTCTCACTGCCAACCCATGTTCACCCTGAACAGGAGGCATGCTTTGGCAGGAAGTGGATAATAGACTTTGATTATTTCTGCGCACTCTGTGCGAAGCACTCTGAGAATGTCTCTACCGTTTTTCAGAATCCTTTAACTTGTTCAGAGTAAGCCACAGGTGACGATCTAGCACCACATGATTCCCCATGTTGCTACCAATTGTTCAAGCTATCACCTTTGAACATTTCAGGGTCCAGCCTGTCCTTATCCAGAGACTTGACCAGCTTGGCCTGATACACCTGTAGTATCACCATCATGGGCAGTTCTGAAGCTGCTTGGCCCGCCATGGAGAAAGCCTTGCCGGTGAAGTTTGCAGCGGAGAGGTAAAGTTTAGAGGGGAGAGACACATTGTTACTCACTCTCCAGTTCGAAGAGGCTGAAGGTCAGAGATGGGTAGCGATTGCTTCTTCCATGGGGTGGGGGTGGGGGAAGCTCAACATACCCCACTTGGTCAGTGCTGTCAACAGAAGATAGGAGGAAGGATCCCGGGTTGTGCACTCGACTGGTGAGTGACACATTCCACAACTTTGTTATCTTATTGTGCACCTCGGGGGAAAAGGGGTCAGGCCTCTGCGGGGTGTCATTTTGCCCGCGATTCAACTGGAGGTACCACTCGTCGAGATGGATTCTGGCTGGCTCGGCAGGAGGCTCTCACACCATTCTGAGCTCATCAACTGCCTTTGCCAGGAGGCTAAGAAGCTTGACATCATCATGATGGAGGTCCCCTGCCATGTCTCCATGGCACTTTTGTGGGGTGCAGTGTAATGCAGCGGGCTGTTAGACCACTCCTCTCTCACAGACGCTGCCACCGAAATGGCATCCTCCTCCTCTTCAGTGCCCTCCATGTCACTGAAGCCGTGGCAGGGCTTGTCGGGCCAGTTCATCACCTTGGACAATGGCCACACAGAGCTTGAGAGACCGGAGGCTCATATCTCCGGAGTGAGGGCAGTCCGACCCCCCTTTTTTCATGACCCAGGCAGAAGACGAATGACTTGTGGCCATCAGAGAGTTAGACTGGCTCTGCGCAGGAGAGAAAATCATGAGTCATCTTTGTTTGCAAAGCTCACCGGAACACAGCATGGGAAGAGAAGGCATGTCCACTGCAGTGTGTAGAGCACAGTGAGTAGTCTGTTTGATAGGCTTCTTACTTCTCGTAGAAGGTTGGCTGAAGAAAAAGATTCAGAATGTACGACGTACAAGCACTGCTTTATATAGAGTGGGAGCCCCTCATATTTCATACCCTTGAACACCACTGGCCAGTTTCACTGGCATGTTTCAATAGGGCTTCAATAATATTTGGAGAAAAGGGTAATTCCCATAGCAATATACAATGACTGAATTGAAAGGGAACGTTCCATTGAAAAAAAAAAAAGAAAGAAAAGAAAAACTATATAATCATAGCGCAAGGCAAAAAATATATTATAAATTAGGCTAGTGGATAATTTAGCAACAAAAGTTATTCTAGAAAAATCATGAGGGCACAATTTCATAAAATCTAAAAAGTGAAGTGTAGGACTAAATCTGGTAAGACGTTACTAATTGCTCTTTGTATAGTTTAATTAATGAAAACAAGTAAATATAAAACAGTTTTAAAATTCAGTTACTGCATGCTCTTGGAGAGAGTTTCAGTGTCTTGACTTTCATAACTGAATGTGACACACAGTTTGAATGCTAAATGGAGGATGACAAACAGCTGCAGAAGAGAGAGGAGTTCGTGTGAACTTGAATTGAATGGCTTAAATATTCATCTGCACCTCACATTAAACTATGGAACAGCTTCAGAACACTTGGACTTGACTTGGTGCTTTATACTGTTTTTGTGCTTTCAAGGGGCTTAGCAATAATACATAATAGTATAGGCACAATATCGGATTTGGATCGGTCTCATCTGACCGATACCCGATCGGCAGAAAATGTCAGTATCTGAGCCGATACTGAGGCATCCGAGTCCAGCCTATCCTCATTCATGAAAAAGAATCCTCTATTTGGGGTAGTAACTCACTCACTACCCAGAGTAGGCAATGCATTAAGGAAAATCTTCTCAAGAGGTGAGAGTTGAAAAATTCTGGAAAGGATCCTTCATCTAGGTATCCCTCCCAGGTGAAGTGCACTTCCAAAATCTACTTAAAGTGCTCTAATTTCACTCATTAGTTTTGTATTTAATATACGAAAAATTATTATTTAGTGCTTCTGAAGATAAACTAGATAAAAGATAATCTTAGTGTACTCAACTGTGCTATTTTGGGACACCATGAATATGAACCAAAATAATGTTAACATACTATAACTGTATTTAAACTATATATATTTAGTTACTTTAGTTACTTGTCGTACACCCATCTTTCATACAGAAGTGGTGATTAAAAGCATTTTTAATACAACATAGGATTTAAATAATTATATAATTGAATGAACTAACATACCTGAAATCTACCTAAAAAGAGCAGAATGCTAAATGTATATGACAATGATAAACATAAACCTAGAAACAACAAAATTCTTCAATTTGAGTATACTTATGTCTGTGTGTCTGTGTCATGTTAATCAGACTAATCACCTTATAGGCTACTTCATTTCCTCTATTTTACAACTCAATGGCTCACAAATGCACCCGTTGTAGAATCACTGCTGTCTCTTTATTAATTAATGGAATACACATGCCAGACAATGCAGAGTGAAAAATAATGCTGGATGCGCAGCAGGGCCGCTGCTGGCCAAATGGGTGCCCTAAGCAGAATACTATCATTGTGCCCCCTCCTTCAAAATAATAACAATAATAATAAAAATACTATAAGGGCTCAAAATATAACTTTAATCAAATATAAAAGTAAATAAATACATTTTATTAAATTATAGTATTTATAAATTACAATTGTAGCTGTAGACAATTACCTATGGCTATAATTTTATTAATACAGTTAATAATTAATTATTAATATGATTGATGTTATAGTCTCAAGCATTCAGAAATCCCACAAAATAAAAATAAGCGGTTTAAAACCATGGTCAATTTGGGTAAGGGTTGTGATGTCTGATGGTTGTAGCATTTCAATCACAAAAAGGTGGCTAAAAATTAAGTGGATATTTGAATTAAATATCTGGTCAATATTAAATAAGGATTTGATCATCCTGTAAGTGTAACAGAAGCAATTACCAGGCCATTGGTGCTCTTTGCAGGCATTTTTAATAAAGCAATTTCTTTTTTCTTTTTTTTTTTCTTTTTTGTATTAGCTACATTGTGCATTTTAACTGAGTTATTCAATGAACCCATATGATTATTATTAATTAACAAATAATTATTGCCTCATTGTTTTTATGGTGTGTCACATTTGCTTATACTGCAAATTGCCTTCATCATAAAATGTATTTTTTAATTTATATATGTTAATGTTTAGATTTTTATTTGGAGTTGGGAGCGGCGGTACTGACGCTCAGACTTGAGATTTTACTATAGTGCTATATAGTCTACATGCTGTGTATAGTGACAGAGATAAGCAAAAGTAACCTGTACCTGTTTTTTTTTTTTTTTCAGCTTCTCCCAACCGCCTTTATCTTCCCGTGTTTTGCTTATCATCATGAGCCCACTCTCCTTTGCATCGGTTTCGGTTTCTTATAAGCAACAATAGATTGAATTAGTGCCCCCCCCTTTGTCAGCCGACGGATGGACGGCCATTCTGGACTTCTCCAGAAAGTCCAGATGGCCAATTCGCCCCTGCATATAATACAGGCAAAAAGATTTGGCAAACAATCCACTGCATATTTTTGTTTGCACTATGGAGAGCATCAAATATTTCTATTTTCAATGTGTTTTTGCAGCTCTGAACAATGCAGCTAGTCACAGACATATTTTTTGCTTTTTTAACACAATATCCAATCAAAGGTGTTTAAGTTAGAATGAAATGCTACAGTTTTATGTAGTACTTAATTAGGTTTACTTGCGAATTCTCTCATTAGTTATTATAAAGGGAAAGCTCTTTGCACACCAATAGGTAGCTATATAATCCATTTAGAATTTTAGAATTCACTCTCAAAATCAAAATGGATTGGACAAAAATATGTTAAACCTAGGCTAGAGCACCCTCATTCATTTCAGAAACACCCACAGTGTTTTGATTCTGGAATGGGGCTTGTCGGTAAATGCCAATTAATTCATTATAAATAATACAATTATACTTTTTTTTAGTTTTCAATTATTTAATTAGCTGTAAATGAAGTCAGTTTAATTATTAACACAAATGTAAGAATAATTGAGTTAAGTATTTCTTTCTCATGTGACAACTGTCTAAATGTCTCACAATATTATTAATTAAGATAAAAGAACACATAATTGGTGTGTTAGAGCACCTGCATTTCCTTATAAGCCTCCAAATCAGAGTCTGACCCTGATTAACAACCTGGATATTTCCTAACTAAACTAAAAAGAACTAAAAAAAAAAAAAAAAAAGAAAACAAAAAAAAAAAAATACAACACCATTAGTAGGCTATTTGTAAACCTGTAGTGGGTTTGTTCCTCTGCTATAATACTTACTTTGAGAAATACTGCAAGCGGAGTGTTACAAAAAGTGAAACGGTTCTGATGATAATACTGATAGAATATCTCATGGCAGGAAATACCTCTTAGTAGGGTTGTCCATTTGTGCCAAGGATTTTTATATTGCATAAAACACCCAAAGTAGTTTGACCAATAACATGCAGGCTTAAAATGGCCCATATGGTCACCCTAGCCTACCTCTTAGCCAATCAGACTTGAGGACCAGAAAGAAAAGAAAAAAAAAGAAAAAAATAACTGTTTTGAGTGTATATGTACAGTTATTTTTTATTTTATTTTTTTAATAGTCAATAGTGCCAGGGGATCTAAACATGCTATGTAATCAGTACATTAACAATGTTAGTTAGTAGGTCACCACTTAATCCATAATTAGGTAGAACAGTCTTTCCACCATTCTTAATACAGATACAAAACAGACTAAACCATAAAATAAGTTTTTTTTTTTTTTTTTTTACGTTAAGCACAAAACCTAACAAACATATACATAATGTACATAAACACTCAAGAAAATAAAATCTATAGAATAAGAAAATGATGGCAAAAGAGAAATAAAGAAATAAGAATTTAAAAACCAATGAAATTGGAAGACATGAAAAACTGAAAACAATCAAATAAATAGTGGAATACATAAAAGAGGAATTAAGACAGAGAGCGCAGGAGTTTAAATTCGAATTTCAAAAACGATTAAATTAGAATATAATGGGATTTTCTTTTTTATATTATGACACAAAACTTTGCAAAATCAAGAAATGAGATTAATTCTGAAGCATGTGGAAATAAAATAAATAACGAAAAGCCAACAGCAGGTGCTGATACGGATTCAAATAAACAACCATAAAGATGACATTGAAATCAGAAATCGTTCCTAGCGGTCATGCCATATTTTTATTTGCAATAGCAAAAATAAACCACATAAATCTGCTTTCTAGTTGTCTACACACACACACACACACACACAAGGTCGCGCACTTGACCGACACCTTTCGCATATCCAAAACTGCTTTACATCCTCCACGTCAAATAATCCAATCCACAAAGCCACAATAATCTGAGTGAAAGCTGATAATATTGTTTTTTATAATTAAGACGTCAGTGTCCTTTCATATGCAGATATGTGAGCTAACTAAAATGAACTCAAATGTCTGGCTAGACATTTAATAGCTATAACAATTCACCGCCCATACAGTTGACGACAAAATGGTTAATATGAATAAATCAATTAGTTGATTTATATTTAACGACATATTTTAAACAACATTAATTTATGTTGAAACAAAAAATATTTGGAAATGTAAAATTAGCTAAAGTGTAACAAGATAAAAATAAATTCAATTAATGAAAGTACAAAAAATTATAATAATAATTAAATCAGCAATATCAACATAAACCATTAAAAATGATTTAGTTATAAGCTAATAATGCTAATACTACTACTACTACTACTAATAATAATAATAATAATATTAATAATAAAAAACTAACGACAATTATATTGGCATTGAATTTATAGTCAGGTTAAGTGATCTGCACTCTCCCTCTAATGAAACAGTGAAATATTTGTACAAATGATTTTATTTTAACTCGAAATGTTTATTTTAATCATAACTCGCCATCGGATCGTGCAAATTTCCAAACCTAGATTGTAGGCCTATTTGTTGTGTGACCCATGTACAAACTGTCAAGCCCGCGATGATGCAAATTATTTGATTCTTTGTTTTGGCTTAAAACAGATGCAAGATCCTGTAGCCTATTATTTCCTTTTACGTAAAAGTAGTTAGTTAAAATGTTGTTTCCAAAATGTATTTAACAAAATTGTTGCATTCTCGATTCAACAAATTATATTATGCTGTTTATAGTTCGTTTACAAGTCTTTTTTTTTTATGCAACTCACTCCTCAAATAATAGGCGTGTGTAAATGTGACAGGGAGGTGCGGCCAGATTAGCAACAACATGAGGAAAAAGTTCCACCCTCTCCAAGGAAAACAAAAGTTTGAGTTAAAATATGGTCACGACGTGCATTCAGCTGCAGCACCCATATGGATTAGCCTCATTTTCGCTTTACAAAAGATCTTAAGAGTGGATACAACATACTGGGCAATGTACTGGAAAAATGAACAAACCACATCGAAGGAAAGTCCAAGCAAGAACACTGTAAGTGTCACATGAATTGTTTAGACTTTTGAAATGTCTTATTGTGCATTTTATTTATTTCCTGTCATATTAATGAATCCTTACGTGAATCGATATTTTTGAAAATTGTCATTAATAAAAATGACCAAAATATGTTAAACTTAAAGAACAAAATCTACTGGCAAACGGTGCTTTTTCCATAATTCACTAAACTATACGCCTATGTATTCCTCTTTATAAGCGAGAACTGAAACAGCCTTCACTTCCGAATTACGGTACCATCGTCAGCTGTGCCTCAGGCAACGCCTGTGTGCAATTAATATAAATTAAGTCATCGGGGATTTTTTTTTTTTTTTTTTTTTTTTTTTTTGGTCACAGCGGCAGTTTTTTTATATATATATATATATAGAGAGAGAGAGAGAGAGAGAGAAAGAGAGTTTGGAAATACTTTAAAAGGGTTTAGGGGGAAAAAAAGATAATCACTTTGGAAAGCAACATATAAGGGTAAACAAGCCCTTGAAGGCAACAGAAAACCAGTTAATATCTACCTGAGGAGTTTCACTGCATGAAATGAAGAGGATGACGCTTTGCGTTAAGAATCGCCTGTGTGTCTGCACCTCTCCTTTGCTCGCCTGTGAGGTTGTCATAGTAAAAAAGCAAGTGGCCGTTAATGGGTCGCTTGGACGCACAGGTTAAAAGCCGATAGCGCTAGCGGGCAGGCTAGACAGTTGCTCTCGTTATGCCCGCGCCCTGTGTGTGTGTGTTCAGTACTCAGCACGCCTCACACCATACAGCTGCATCAGGTTTTAAACGCAGTGGTATTAGTAATAATTATTTTACAATTTCTGGACTTGAGGACTACATACTTTTTATGTATTTATTTGTTCTAGTCAAAGACTTCTGAAAGAACACAGAAGGTCACTGACTTTATCTTAAATGACGAGGCTGAATTCTCGTTCCTAAACTAGCCAACTATTTAGTGGGCAGAATTGTGGTAGTTTATTTAGCTACGTTTTAAAATACTCGAATTTGTTTTTGTTTTTTGTTTTTTTCAGGATAAAACCCAAGAGCTGTTTGAAGAGGTATCGTGTTCGTCGACGTCTTTGTCACCCGGCTCCTCACTTCATACCATGACCGAGAAAGCCATCTGTACCAGCTGTGGCACTGAGATCATCGACAAATATCTGTTGAAGGTGCGTATTAGTTTTTTATAACAAATCTTTCAGAAGAGTGTTTCAAAATTAAATTGTCGTTCCACTCAGGGTTTCCCGAGTCCCGACTCTTATTTCATTTTTTTTTCTTTTTTCTTATCTACGCAAATGGTTCGATCGAAACCAAAAAATGTTGCTTTTACACCTCAGGTGAACGACATGTGTTGGCACGTGAGATGCCTGTCTTGCAGTGTGTGCCAAACATCTTTGGGCAGACACATCAGCTGTTACATAAAAGAGAAGGAGATATTCTGTAAATTGGACTACTTCAGGTAAAGAAAATATTATTTAGTATATATATACCCCTGCCCCCAGAAACTTATGCAAAATACTGATAGTACTGTCATGGTGTAGATGGACAACCATCAATATGCAACTTAAAATGTTGTAGTTTTCTACCAAAACACTGCATACTTTCCTAAATAAAATTTTAGGTAGACATAGACAATGTGACAATCCAACAAAAACTTGTTTACCTTTTTTAAAGATTGAAGTTCTTATCAAAGACTTTCTCTTGCAGGAAGTATGGAACGCGTTGTGCTCACTGTGGTAGGAACATCCATTCAAACGATTGGGTCCGTAGAGCAAAAGGAAACACTTACCACCTGGCTTGTTTTGCTTGCTTCTCTTGCAAGAGACAGTTGTCCACAGGAGAAGAGTTTGCCTTGGTAGATGAGAGGGTTCTGTGTCGTGTGCACTATGACTGCATGTTGGACAACCTAAAACGTGTCATGGAGAATGGTTAGATTTTGAAAATACATTGTCATGTAAATGGAAATCTAGTAAGTTTTCTCAAATGTTTAAATTGAACCCAATGTTAACTACTCCTGCATTTATTTAGCTCCTTTGGAACCAGAGCTTAAGTTTAATTCTGGACTTTGATGGACTTTGTGGTTTGCTGTAGGAAAAGGAGTGAATGCGGAGGGAGCTGTTACCTCAGATCAGGAAGTAAATCAGCCTAAACCAGCCAAGAGGGCGCGGACAAGTTTTACAGCTGACCAGCTACAGGTTAATATTGAAGTGTGTGTGTGTATATATATATATATATATATATTTAAAATATTCTAAAAAATAAAAAACCAGGGGCAGACACTTCAACCTAGTATCCATTTACTTGCAATGGCTGCTCAATTTAGACTTTTTTTTTTTTTTTTTTTTTTATAAATGTGCATTAAGGTAATGCAAGCCCAGTTTGCTCAGGACAACAATCCAGATGCCCAGACTTTACAAAAGTTGGCAGAAAGAACTGGTCTAAGCCGGAGGGTTATTCAGGTATCTATCTAATGAATAAAATAAATTAAATGTATTGAGATTTTATATATTTTTGTATATATCTTTTTTTATTGGTTTTATGTTGTTGTAACTTCACTCATACTACTACTATTATTATTATTATATTACTATACTAGTGTACTGTTAATACTTCATCCATCTGCCACTCAGGTTTGGTTTCAGAACTGTCGAGCTCGTCATAAGAAGCATGTTAGCCCAAACCACTCTTCAGCCACACCAGTGTCATCTCTGCAGTCCACTCGGCTTTCTCCTCCTCTAATAGATGAATATCAGTACACTGCTTTTGCCCCTGTAGACACCCCTATGCTGAGTGCGCTACACTCCTATATGGATGGTATGTTATGTGGAATATCACTATAGTCCATGCATGTGTGCACCCCCCCCCACTTAATGCGTTTTCATACTAGCTAAATCAAGTTTCAATAAACTTAAAATATTATTTATACATTAACTTAATTTGGTGCATATGCGGAGCAGCTCTTTATGCCTGACATTTTGAGACTAGACGTTAACTTTTCATCTTTGTAGTCCACTCTCCCTCTTCACTGGTTCTGCAGCCCCTCCTGCCCCACTCAATGACACAGCTGCCCATCAGCCATGCCTAAGATGTCCACTGCTGCTGCCACATGGTCAGGTCAGAGTCCAGAGGACAGCATGAGGAAATATTGATTCGTATACGGACTATTGAACAAGACCCATGCTACTTTCTTTCATGGGCACTTACTGAAGGATATCGGTCTTGCAATGTTTAAAGTCTTAATTGTGAAAATCCTGAAGTTTTTGTTAATATATAAATATCTATATAGTGATGGAATTAATTTAATTTATTTCTTGTATGTGATTGAGCACTTCGTTTTAAAATGACTACCTTGGAGTTATTAGTTTCTGGTTTAGTTGACAATAAAAAAAAATTTTTTTTTTTTTTTTTTTTTTGATTGCTCTAATTGGAAGGTGAAAAAAAACAATAAAATTGGATTTGTCTCTAGCATTGATAAAATGAAAGCTTTTGTTTTATTTAATACTGATTCTGAGAACTTTTAGTTGAATCATCCGAGGTTTGAGTTATTTTGTGATTTTGAGAGATGGCTTGAAAAACTTATAAACTTAACATTTACTGTGCTTCTCGGAACCTCATAGGAAACCATTCTAATTGAGCAATAAACTAAACTGGTTATTAAATGCTGTTTTAAATTCGATTACAAACATTGTGAATCATAAAAAAAAGTAAAGTTCAAACACAAATGTTCACGATGCATCCATAATTGTACATTTGTAAAATGTTAAATTAGATTTCTTTGTGGCATACAAAGTGTTGTTTTGTATAAGTCTTTCACTTTGACGCTGTTCATTTTTATATTTTGGTCTGATATCATGCTTAATCTTTGTACACCTCAGAGACAGTGAAATAAAAAGCAGTTTGCTAGGATATCACTATTGTATGTTTAAATAAAATGTGACATGCATGCACTGGACTGACTATGATCAAATATAGCCCAATGATTGATTGAAGTAGTCTTCTTGCAAGACCTGAGGATCTTTCTCAGCAAGTTGGTTGTGTAAAAGGCTTGTGCAGCAGATTAATTTAGTAGGCATAAGGATGATTTTATGTGCACATGTGGGTTAAACAGCAAGGTTTAACTTATCCCAAACTAAGAGCAATTTCCGTTATCTTCAGTATTATGTTATTAAAATGCTTATGATTAAAATATCTTTGTAGGGTCAAACACAAATTCAGCTGTTTTTGATTAAATCCACAAAACATATATCTTTTTTTTAAATTGGGGAGTGTGGAAGTTTTAATGCATTTCAATGGCATTTTATGAATAAGATAAATGTTTGTTAGTAAGAGATTGACCATAGCTGTGCTGCATTGTTTGACCACTTGAAAATGAAAATGTATTTAAGAATTTTGCAAAATGGACATGAGGGAAATAATTCAGGGAAATGTATTTTTTTGAATTATTTAATTTAGATCTATATAAATTGTAGTAAAAAAAAAAAAACACCACTCATAAAATAATACAAAAGTGTTGTAATCTAGGATTACAGAATGATAGCACTAGTAACTCACTACCTAAATTGCTCCAGACGTTGTTGAGCAGGACCGTTCTTTATTTCCAATTATTCTCATATGCTTCAAGAAAAGGACTTAACAATAGTTAACTATTCATTAAGCATCTATAAATCAACTGTTACAGTAGGAGATAAAGTGCTTATTTTTCACTCTCACTGAACTTGCCAATACTAAAGGAGGCATGTACTGTATGTTTAAGGACTGTTTTTCTCCATGTCACATCACTTGCAATGACAAAATAAAATATTATGAAAGTCCTTTGCTGATCTAAGGTATGTAGTGCTTTTTCAAGACCTAAACATGCATTCATGCATTCATAAATATGAATTAAAAGAAGAAAACTTTTTTTTTTTTCAGAAAAAGGCAGCAGTCAGAAGTAAGAGGCAAAGATGTTAGTATGCTGTGTAGGGTGTAGACAGCTCCTCGTTAGTGGACAGTATCTCCGCCTGTCACGCGGAAGACCGGGGTTTGATTCCCCGACGGGGAGAGCTGGCTCTTTTGGGGAAGTCGTGGCCTAATGGTTAGAGGGTTGGACTCCAAATCGAAGGGTTGTGAGTTCTAGTCTCGGGCCGGACGGAATTGTGGGTGGGGGGAGTGCATGAACAGCTCTCTCTCCACCTTAAATACCACGACTTAGGTGCCCTTGAGCAAGCAATCGAACCCCCAACTGCTCCCCGGGCGCCGCAGCATAAATGGCTGCCCACTGCTCCGGGTGTGTGCTCACAGTGTGTGTGTGTGTTCACTGCTCTGTGTGTGTGCATTTCGGATGGGTTAAATGCAGAGCACAAATTCTGAGTATGGGTCACCATACTTGGCTGAATGTCACTTCACTTCACTTCACTTCACTTCACTTCAGGGTCTATGTCAGAAAGGCCAAAGCTCTACATCCTAAGTTAGTTTCTGTTATAGTGCAGAGAGTCTTTTGCTCTTGAGCAGGATGGTCATGTCATCACTTTCCATAATCCTCAACTCCCATTACAAAGTGTACTCCACTTTAGCTATAACATATACTGTAAATTAATTAATGCTGAGTATGTAAGCTAAGTAAAGGTATTCTCATAGATTTCAGAGGGATTTATCCACATGAATTTCTGGGGCTCTGCTCATCCCTTCCCAATATTGTTTTCAGGCCAGGAGACATGAGGAAAGGTTTGGGTTTCGTTCAAGTCTTTGCCTGTGAATGGTGTACATTGTCATATGACTGAAAGAGAATATAAAGGTGTTCAGTGGGAAACAGGGAAATAAAGGTTATATGTATCAGGATGTGTAAAACTGAAATATAACTACATTTTAGAAATATTTTGCACAAATACATTTGTAAAACAGCTGTCCACAGACAGAACAAAAATAATTTCAAGCAACATCATTACACTGTGAATAAAGCTTTATAAAGGAGACCGATCATTATATTAATATTCAACATGATATAGACATAATTATAGTAAAACTTGCAGAAACAAAGAGGTGAAGAAGCTGAAGCTGTGTGCAATGGAGTGTGAACCTAAATACCACTGGCTGTCAAAGAAAGAGAGACCTGACTGTCAAAAAAATCTAGACCAGCAACTAGTCCCAAAAAATTCTAGAGAGACTTTCTTACCAAGAGTGGCACGTAGAAGTAATTCAACACGGGATCACTTGGATGATGAGTATTTTGCATGTAAAGAGGATGAAAAGCAATAACGCCTGCAGGTCATAATTTATATAGCCCTCAACTACAAACCTCAGCAGACCGTTACTCTGTTACATCATTCTCTCGCCCTCCTGTGGTGAAAGAAAACATGAGCATAACGCATAATTGAGCAAAATGCCGATATATATATGTAAACACTTTTAAATAATGCAAATGAAAATCAAAATAAATTCGGACAAAAGTCTGGGTTTGGGAATATTTTATTCATTTATTTTTTAAATATAGGCAAGTAGTCAACATTTAAAGTGGATCAAAAAAGTTAATCAAAGTTGACCTAAGAACACATTTTGGCCTGGGGTTACTAGAGAATGGGCTTTTTGTCAAGGCAGAGAAGTGTGTATTCCATGCACAGTCGGTCCCCTTCCTAGGGTTTATCGTGTCGTCTGAGGGAATACGAATGGACCCTGACAAGGTAAAGGCTGTGATAGATTGGCCATCTCCAGATTCCCGTAAGGCCCTACAGCGGTTTCTGGGGTTCGCCAATTTCTATCGGCGTTTTATTCGTAATTACAGCCAACTAGCCTCACCTCTGACAGTCTTGACCTCCCCCACCTCTGACGCAGCTGAAACTGCGTTTTCTAACCTGAAGAGCCGCTTTGTTTCGGCTCCCATCCTTGTCGCCCCTGATCCCACACGGCAGTTCGTGGTGGAGGTCGACACATCAGAGGTGGGGGTAGGAGCAGTGTTGTCCCAACGTGCTGCTTCAGACGATAAGGTCCACCCTTGCGCGTTTTTCTCTCATCGATTATCTCCTGCCGAACGTAATTATGACATTGGCAATAGAGAGTTGTTGGCGGTCAAATTACACGTCTTTTTGATCCCTCCACCCATCCTGTTACTCCTGAGTGTATTTTTCCTGAGAGATTAGTTGTCTCAGCACTCGTATGGGAGGTCGAGTCGAAGGTCAAGACGGCCTTAGAAGGGGTAACACCTCCGTCCGGTTGCCCACCGAACCGCTTATTTGTGCCGGAGGAGTTAAGGTCCGAAGTTGTCCGGTCCATTTCATTCCCTTGCCCAAATTACAGACATCCAAGGAGACAGCGGTTACTGTGTTAGATCACGTCTTTCGGCTCCATGGCCTCCCGGTAGACGTGGTCTCAGACAGGGGATCCCAGTTCATATCCAAATTTTGGAAGGAATTTTGCAAGTTATTAGGAGCGTCAGTTAGCTTGTCGTCGGGTTATCATCCCCAAAGCAACGGACAGTCTGAGCGAGCCAACCAAGATTTAGAGAGGACGTTGAGATGTTTGGTCTCCAAGAATCCTTCTTCCTGGAGTCAACAACTCTCTATGGTGGAGTACGCCCACAATTCGTTGCCAGTGTCAGCTACGGGCCTCTCTCCGTTCCAGTGTAGTGTAGGGTACAAGCCACCAGCATTTCCCAGTCTGGAATCTGAAGTCGCGGTCGCCTCCGCTCACGCGTTTGTCCAGAGGTGCCACCGCACCTGGACCAGAGCCCGTGAGACTCTGCTCCGGGTGAGGGAGCGCACTAAGGCCAAGGCCGATCGCCACCGGTCAAAGCCTCCCGTCTACGTCGTGGGTCAAAAAGTGTGGCTTTCTACCAGTAACATTCCATTGCGATCCGTTTGAATTAAATTAGCTCCCAAATTTATCGGCCCGTTCACTATCACCAAGATCATTAGTCCGGTGACAGTACGCCTCAAACTACCTCCTGCGTACAAGAGGATACACCCCGCCTTTCATGTGTCCAAAATTAAACCCGTGTTTTATGCACGTATTAATCCGCCTACTCCGGTTCCCCCGCCGCCACGTCTCGTAGATGGGGAACCAACATATTCGGTTAATCGTATTCTGGACTCGAGACGGAGGGGACGAGGATTCCAGTATCTGGTGGACTGGGAAGGTTACGGTCCGGAGGAGAGGAGTTGGGTACCTGCTAGGGACATATTGGATCACTCCCTTATTGATGAATTCAATCAGCAGGTAGGCCCTTCTGGGAACTCCAGGAGGAGTTCTTAGAGGGGGGGGTACTGTCACGGTTGGTAAACCGTGATCTCGGGTTATTTACACTTTGTGGTGAATTCTGTGTGTTCTGCGTCTGCACTGATTAGTTGTGGGCGTCTCCGTTAATTGTATCAGCAACAGCTGCCACTCATTACTCATCTCCTATATTATGGCTTGTCTCACGTCTTGTGTTTGTGAGATCGTTGTTTCATGTCGTTGTGTTACCCCCGTCTGGCTTCTGTGTTAGTTTGCGTTTGGATGTCTGTGTTTTCCCTAGAACCTCATCCACTCTCCGCACGATCACTCAGCCACGGACACTTACCTTTGGCTCTGTTCCCCGCAGTTCCTGTGCCACTCTCTCCTGCTGTCTCATGCCTTCAAGACCCGGACTCCTCACCTACACTCCACTACCGGCTGGATTTCTCACCTTCCACCGTCTCCCTGGAGTGTTGTCGCCTCATCGTCTTTGTGTGTCTTTGTATTATATCTCATCATCTCATTAAATCCTGTTAACTCGCATTTGTTTCCGGACTGTCTTTTCACCAGCCGTCACAGCCTGCTGCTCTTGAAACACTCATGCGGTTCTTAGATGCCACACGTGATAGTCATGTGTCATCGGTGCCGTCTCAAGTCAGACAAAATTTCTAACCGGCATGCACTGCTTCAAGTCAGACTGTGATCGGTTTGCGTGGCGCTGCATGAAGTCGAACGCACCTAGTATTCCAGGCTTTGGTGTTTGTTGCATAGCAAAGGTGCAAGAGGAGGAGGGAGCTGCAAAGATGGCGTACTAGATATCAGCATAGTGTTAAAGCTAGCTGAGTCTCAAAGATTACTTTGGTGTTATTATAATTTTCTCTAATTGTTTAAACAAATTTGATTTTCATCATCTAAAGATGGGGGGGGGTAGATAAAGAAAAGTTGAAGATAAGGATGTGATCAGTAACAGAAATTATCATGGTAACACTGATATCATGGTAGTGTGTGCTGAAGCTAATGAGCGTCTCTTGGAGGATTGTAGTGCTGAGAATTTACCTGTTACTCCCAGTAAAGTGCATACTTGATTGCAAATAAAAACAGACACTATTTCAACTGAACAGAGATGACATAACTGAATTCAATGATGAACTGCCTTTAACTATCATTTTGCATTATTGAGACACTGTTTTCCAAATGAATGTTGTTCAGTGCTTTGACGCAATGTATTTTGTTTAAAGCACTATATAAATAAAGGTGATTGATTGATATTATGAAGAAAGAGCATCCTAATTTTAAGGAAGACATTTCTAATACAGATATCCTCGAGGCTATTTATTCCCTCTTTAAAAGATTTGACAAGCAGGAAGAGAAATTGGAGTTGACAAGAAAAATGGAAGAGAACTGTAGCATCATCTCCGAAGTAAAGGAAGAGATGAAAGCTCACAAACAGAAGGCAGTTGAATTGGAGTTGGAACTTTCTCATCTCAAAAAAAGAGAATAAAGAGATGAGATCTAGGGTAGGAGAATTGATTGCTCAAAAGACGGTGGAATTTACGTATAAGGACGGCCAAAGAAACAGAACGAGAACATTAGAGAGGAGATGATCACCTTGCTTTCCAAGATTGCTCCTGGTGTGCAATGGGAAATGGAAGAAGCGGTTCACACGGTCCATCGAATTGGCAGAAAAGATGGAAATCACACGCTTCAGATGATCATGGAGTTTTCAAAGAGAATATACAGACACCAAATCTGGACTGTGTCCAAGGGATCAACCGTGTGCAAATAGGCAGGTTGTGATTTTGCTGAGGACTTAAACAAAGAGGACAGAGAGGCGAGGCAAGTGCTTTGGTAATGCATTAAACAAGCTCGAGCAGAAGGGAAACCGGCATACTTTTGGGGTCCGTTTGCTTTCATTGAGGGAAAGCAAATTTTTCAATGATGATGAAAATGAAAGAAAGGGAAATGTTTATTTCTGAGGGACTCTTTTTGTGTTGCAAGTTTTTTTCTTCAGATCTATTTTCTGAATGTTAAGTAAAATTTCGGTTAGTTCATTATGAGTTCCAGTGGGGTATGTTCTCACTAAAATCTCGATTATCTTTTTGTTCATTGAATGCAAGGGGACTAAAGGAAAAGGTAAAACGCAAAGGTATATTTTTGTTTTGTAAGGGGCAGAAGACACATTTAGTTTTTATAAAAGAAACTCACTCTACTGAAGAAGATGAGCTGTTTGGAAAATGCAGTGGTGAGACACAATTTTGTTCAGTCATGGCTCCAATCAATCAGCAGGTGTCGCCATATGCCTTAACAATTGCCCTGGGAAGGTTGTGACTTTTCAGTCTGATGCTCATGGACATAGGCTTACTTCTGTGGTAAACTGTGAATGTATTTTTGTTATTTTACTTAATATTTATGGCTATAACAGTAGTGGGCAAAACAAGATTTTGTTGTCTAATATTACAGATGCCCTTACACAGTTTAAATCAAAATTTCACACAAATTTGGTTCTAATTGGAGGTGATTTTAATATGGCACCTGATGAGTGGCTGTACAGATCTCCTTCTTGTTATACAAGCCACCATTTCAATATTATTATTCATGAGTTTTGCCATTTAAATTCCCTTACAGACATATGGAGGGTCAAGCATCCTAATGCTAGTCAGTTCTCTTGGGTCAAACCTAATGGATCTTCTAAGTCACGGATAGACTTTTGGCTCATTACTGAGGAATATTCTGAGCTTGCAAATAATGTTTTAATTTCTGCAGCACCATTGACAGATCATTGCCTGGTTTCATTAACTTTGACACCAGCAGTAAAACATACCGACAGGGAAGACTATTGGAAATTGAATGCAGAACTTTTAAAGCATAAAGATTACTGTAGTTAAATAAGAAATTAATAATGAGATTACAAATTACACAAATAACTTTAAACAGGATTAAATGGGCGTATTTTAAATGTAAAACTAGGGAAATCTCAATTAGGGTTGCTAAACAAAAAAAGCAGAGATCTGAAGCAAAAGGAGTTGATGTTAATTCAAGAAATTAATGCCTGTGGTAATACACATGACTTGATTCAAGATCTTGAAAAGTTATTCTCTCTTCAAGATAAATTAGACATTATGTATCTAAGAAAAGCTCATGGAGCTTTTGTAAGGTTTCGTTCAAAATAAATGGAAGAAGGAGAGAAGAATACAGCTTATTTTTGTCGGTTAGAAAAGAGGAGACAGGAAATTCCATTTAGTCCGTTTGTTTCCCCCAGAGAATCAGATCGATTGTAAATGAATGATATTCCTGTTTGTTCGCCAGCATTTACCATTTATCTGATCGGACCAGTGAATGAAGCTGCTGCGCGAGCTGAGCTCACACATCAGTCATGCATCAGACAACAGACTCAGCGAGAATCGTTTGAATGAATCTGCAATTTTCTGTTATAAAAGTTCAAAACCCAGACGAAAGAAAAGTGCGCAGTCAATGAGGCAATCCACTCTTTCAGAAAAAATGTATACCAGTGCCCCAAACTAACATAACGTTACTCCTACAACCAAACTTTAAGAGGGGAGCTGAAACAGAAACCATATTCGTCTTGGTGCACCAGCACTAATTAATTGTACTGTAAAAGTGTTTTAATGGTTTATTCATATTGAATATTGTTATGCATCTATTACAAAAACCTATAATTACAGCAATTTCTCTTATGAAGCTAGATTGATTGACATGTTTTTTAAATGTTTTGTACTAAATGTGTTTGTACTTACGTTTTAGACAATGGACTTTTTTTCGTGAAGGAAAAATTGCAACAATAGAATTTCTGCCTGTTAACTGAAACATTTCAAGGTAAGTAACCTATTTAAATTAATGATACATAAGTTTTCTACATAACTTAGACCTATGACTTCCAAAAATTATGAAAAAAGACAAATGAGGTGAAATAAGTGTATTGCCGTATTCCGTCCAACAAAGCTTCCTTTCATTTACAGTGTACTTTTGTTCCTCCCTACAAGTTCAAATCAAATCAAAATTTACTCACATTAGCCGCAAATATTGCCACAAATTTTCTGGAGGGAGTGAAAACTGGTTTAGTCTGTCTCTCAGTGCAAATGATAGTAGATCCCCACAAAGAGTGTAAAAATGTAAACTGTAAGCTTAGTTTTTTTTTTACTTATGCTTTCTCTGCACTTTTGTCATTTAAAGGCCTTTGTGCAGAAATTGTCTTTAAAACCGTTCCTGCCATCTGCACCATACCACACAAATGGAAAAATGGTGTGCACATCATACACGGAAATGAAGCAGTCCTTCATTGACATTCAACCTGTAAGTAAAAGCAAAACTTAAAATTACAGTGCCCTGTTTACTTAAGTCACCTTTATTTATTTTGTACAAGACACACGTTGTACAATACAAATCAATCCAAGAAGATATATAAAATAAAATAAAAATGATGACAGAATTTTCATTTTTGTGTGAATTATCACTTATATAAATTCGCCATAGCTTTTAACTCATTTAAATTCACTCATTTGTAAATTGAGTGTATCAATGAAATATCATCACAATGCATGGTAACTGAACTTTTTATTTTATTTTTATTCTTTTAAGGTTGGCACTAATTAATGCTGTACTTGAATCATGAGACAAGCCAGAATCCCCATTTCCTGGTGCTTGGTGACAAGGAAAACGCCTCCCAAGTTTTTATTATTTTAAATGAGGAGGCGATGGAACAGAGAAGACGATACTACAAGCAATCAATCTGTGTTTTAAACTTTTTCTTTGTATATGACATCTACTACCTAAACCCCTTTGCTCTATCTGAGAGTGTTTGGAACACACAGTCTTTAATAGTTTCTCTTGCACACTGTCTCCTCCTTAAAAACTTTGTATTTAGTAATCAGTAAAACACTTTTTTATTTTATTGATCATCAGTAGTTCCAACAGTATTTTTTATTATTATTACTTGATTTAATGATTATTTTTTGTTTTATTATTATATGTTATGTTCATTTTATTTGACATACGTAACAATTACCAAGTGTGGTAACCCATATTTGGAATTGGTGCTCTGCATTTAACCCATCCAAGTGCACAAACACAGCAGTGAGAAGTGAACACACCATGAACACACACCCGGAGCAGTGAGCAGCTATATCCAGCGCCCGGGGAGCAACTGGGGGCTCAGTGCCTTGCTCGAGGGCACTTTAGTCATGGGTATTGAGGGTGGAAGAGAGCGCTGTTCATTCACTCCCTCCCACATACAACTCCTGCCAGCACAGAGACTCAAACCGGTGACTTTTGGGTTACAGGTCCAACTCTCTTAACCATTAGGCCACAGCTGTGAACTGTATTTGCACATTTGTGTGTTTTGATATGAATATGAATTGACACATTTGTACATCTTGAAAATGTCAGTTGTATTTTTACACATTCTTGTACATTTAAATAAAATATTTTAAAATATATTTGTAAATGTGTTATTTAAATATTAAAATACAATCTATAATTTACAACAAAGTAGTTTCAAAATATGGTTTAATTAATTCATTTTTTTTATAAAAATACTGATGTTAATTAATATAAATAATTAACTCAACTGTTGGGTAACTTTTAACCCAACAGGATTTAAACCCAATGGGTTGGGTTGAAATAACCCATAGATGGGAAGGTGCTATACCAACCATTAGTTGGGTTACAGGTTGGGTTATTTTTAACCCAACATTTTTTAGCATGTAGTTTAATGATTAATGATTAGGTAATCGAAGATCCAAAATTAATATCCAAGGAAAGATAGTCGTTTTATAGTAATATTTACTCTCCATCATATACTCTGAAAATAATGCTAAGGAATTTCTTGGAAAGGTAAAAGATTTTATCCCACAGATTGATATTGAATTTAAAGACTTGTGTGATGGAGACCTGAGGTTAGAGAGGTACTGGATTCTTCCATTAAAAAATGCATTGGGTAAATCTCCTGGTCAGGGTGGTTTGACTACTAATTTATTTTTTTATTTTTTTCTGGGAGGATATACAAGTTTTGTTATTTAAAGCTTTAAAGGAGTGTTTTGATTCTAATTATTTACTTCCAACTATGAGACAGGGGTTAATTACTCTCATTCCAAAGTCAAACGAAGATAAAATAATTATTGAAAATTGAGACTGATTACTCTTATTAATGCTGATTATAAAATTCTTAGTTCTGCAGAGACAAAAATCTCATCTAAATGTTGGGAGGGACAATAAACGCCTCAAGGTTACATATGTAACCCTAGTTCCTTGAGGGAACGAGACGCTGCGTCGACAACGCTTTGGGGAACGTCCCTGATGAGACCGACTCTGAATATCATGTGCAATCTGTCCATCGGAAGGGCGTGACGTCACGGGCAGGGTGACGTAGCGACCAGGAAGCTATAAAAGCACGTGCCGTGCTGCTGGCTTCAGCTTCGAGTAGGGAAGCAAGCGCAGGCAGGGGTGCCGGGAGTATGGCTCTGCAACGCAAGGAACTAGGGTTACATACGTAACCTTGAGGCGTTCCTTTTCGGGAACTCGAGCTGCGTCGACAACACTTTGGGGAACGATATGCCAACGCTGCCAGACTACCAAATCCCTGCCTAGTGTGTATCCGGAGAGCACAGCTAAGGCGAGAGAACAGAAGAGCCCGGAGTGGCTCGCATATCAAGATCGTAGAATCTGACAAATGTAGAAGGCGTGGACCACCCCGCAGCGTTGCAGATGTCAAAGAGAGACACACCTGCTGAGAAGGCCTTGGAGGCTGCCATACCCCGAGTAGAGTGAGCCTTGGCCCCCAAAGGAGGGGGAAGACCAGAGGGCTCATAGGACTCGTTGATAGCCTCGACTATCCAACGACTAAGGGTCTGCTTAGAGGCAGGGGAACCCTTTTTAGGAGGACCGTAGCAGACAAGCAATTGGTCAGGTTTTCTCCACAGCAGCTCTATGGACGTATGCGTCCAGTCCTCGAACTGGACACATCCAATTTAGCTTCTCCTGGTCTGGCTCCCGAAAGGGAGGACAGAAGGCCTGCAGTACTATGGGTTGTGGCGTAACAGAGGGAACTTTAGGAACGTAACCCGCTCGAGGGTATAAAAATGCTTTGGCCATACCAGGGGCAAGTCTAAGTAGGTAGGGGCCACCGAGGGGGCCTGCCAGTAATATTCATGAATCGGCTAAAAAGGGGGCTTTACAAAGAGCCTCTAACACCACAACCAAGTCCCGGGGGGGGGGGGGGAACACGGGACCGTACGGGAGGTCTCAGCCTCAGTGCACCGAAGGAAACGTGTAACTAGGGGGTATCTACCCACTGACCATTGAAAGGGACATGGTAAGCAGCTATGGCCGCCACGTACACCTTTAAGGTGGAGTGAGTTAACCCCGCAGAAAGCCTAGCTTGTAGAAACTCCAGAACTGTACCAACTGGGCAGTTAACAGGGTCAAGCTGGTTGTCTCTGCACCATGAGGAGAAGGGTTTCAACCTTAGGTCGTACAGTTTCCTCGTACAGGGAGCTCTGGATTGGAGTCTGGGGGTCTCAACAACCTCGGTTGGGAGACCGGAAGCTATGAGCTGTGCCCCCTCAGGGGCTACACAGACAACTTCCACGACTCCGGGCGAGGGTGAATATTTTGCCCTACGCCTGAGAGAGCAGATCTGTCCTGATCGGAATCACCCATGGAGAGCCGTCGAGGAGAGAGATCAGATCTGCGAGCCATACTTGGCCCGGCCAGAACGGGGCTACTAATAGAAGACGGACCCCGTCCCGGCGTACTCTCGCCAGAACTCCCGGGAGCAGAGTGATAGGGGGAAAAGCGTACAGACGAAGCCTCGGCCAGGTCTGTACCATAGCGTCCAGTCCCAGAGGAGCTGGATGAACTAGAGAGAAACAGAGGGGACATTGCGATATCTCTTGAGTCGCAAAGAGGTCCAAAAACTCTCCATATCTACTTCACCACCTTGGGGTGAAGCCCTCGGGTCTCGGCCCCTGTCTCAACAGTATGTCTGCTCCCACAGTCAATCTCCCAGGAATATACACTGCTCCGAACGAGAGGAGTTTTCCTGGGACCACAGAAGGATCTGGTGTGCCAGCTTGTACAAGGGGCACGAATGCCGATCTATCTGGTGACTGATATAAGAGATCGCTAATGTGTTGTCGGTGCGCACCAACACATGGTGACCTCTCAGGTCTGGGAGGAAATATTTCAATGCTCGATGCACAGCTAGCATCTTTAGACAACTGGTATGCCATGTCAGATGGCGACCGCTCCACAGACGGCGGGCAGGGTGGCCACTCATGACCGCACCCCAACCGGTGAGGGAAGCGTCTGTCGCTAGCGTTACACGGTGACCAAGAGCTCCCAACACCGGGCCCTGATTCAAGACCCAAGGTTTCTTCCATAGGCACGAAGGCATCGCCGCGTGACCTGAATAGTTCGGAAAGGATTTCCCCTCGGGGAAAACCCCTTGGTCTTGAGCCACCACTGTAGGGGCCTCATGTGCAGCAGGCCAAAAAGGTATCCCGTTGGACGCAGCTGCCATGAGCCCTAACAGTCTCTGAAACTGCTTGACAGTGAGTGACTGGCCTTCTTTGACTCTCTTGACTGATGTGAGGATCGACTCGATCCAGGCAGGAGACATACGTGCCTGCATCGTGGTCGAATCCCATACTACGCCTAGATAGGTGGTTCTCTGAACTGGAGAAAGTACACTCTTCTTGGCATTCAGTCTCAAACCCAGCTCCCCCATATGGGCGAGAACAACACCTCGATGTCGAACCGCCATCTGCTCTGATTGAGCTAGAATCAACCAATCGTCGATATAATTTAGAATGCGGATGCCCTGCATACGGAGGGATACCAGAACCGCATCTACACATTTCGTGAACGTGCGGGGTGAGAGTGCAAGGCCGAAGGGAAGTACTCGATATTGGTAGGCTTTGCCTCCGAAAGCGAACCTTAGAGACTTCCTGTGTTGTGGAAGGATGGATATTTGGAAGTATGTGTCTTTGAGATCTATTGCGACAAACCAGTCCTCAGATCTGATTTGAGCTACATCCTGTTTGACAGTCAATCAATCAATCAATCAATCACCTTTATTTATATAGTGCTTTAAACAAAATACATTGCGTCAAAGCACTGAACAACATTCATTTGGAAAACAGTGTCTCAATAATGCAAAATGATAGTTAAAGGCAGTTCATCATTGAATTCAGTTATGTCATCTCTGTTCAGTTGAAATAGTGTCTGTTTTTATTTGCAATCAAGTCAATGATATCGCTGTAGATGAAGTGACCCCAACTAAGCAAGCCAGAGGCGACAGCGGCAAGGAAGCGAAACTCCATCGGTGACAGAATGGAGAAAAAAACCTTGGGAGAAACCAGGCTCAGTTGGGGTGTCAGTTCTCCTCTGACCAGACGAAAACCAGTAGTTCAATTCCAGGCTGCAGCAAAGTGAGCATTTTAAACTTCAGTGACATAACTGAGAGGTTTAGATGACGCAAGTCTAAGATTCGACGCAACCCCCCCCCCCCCATCCTTCTTTGGAACTATGAAATACCGGCTGTAAAACCTGGATTCCCTGTCTAGAGGAGGGACCACCTCGATGGCCGCCTTGCTTAATAGGGTATTCACTTCTTGTTCCATCACCAGAGCCTGCTGGGGGCCGACTACTGTCTGTGTAACCCCATTGAATGTCGGCGGGACCCATTGAGATACATTTGGCAGTAGTTTACACGCTGCTAACTGATGTACTAAGGGAATCAGTCTCTCGAGACTGACCTCTGGTGTAAGAGGCCCCCAAAGGGGCGGCGAGCGTTTCAGCTCCGCTACGCTCACGGGCGGAAATAACTGAGAGCAGTGCTCGCTGGAAGCCGCTGCACCCTGAAACTCTGGCAGGGTTGGCAGACACACCTCCCGAGGGCACTGAGGTGAGACGGGCACCGTGTTATGAGGTGGACACCGCTCTACCCCAGTAGGGGCCGCCCTCTGTAGTCGTGACCGAAATGCGTCATGGCTTTTTGGCCGTTGACCTCCCAGCCTGCTCTTTAGGATTAGGCTGGGAAGTCACTGGCCCAGAGCGTTGCTTCAGCTTCAGCTTCAGCCGGTCCCGTTTCCTTAAGCAGGGAACACGGGCGGCAACAATCTGTTTGTACGCGGAGGGGGCTGCTCCTGCCCAGCAGTCCCTCCAGTACATCTAACTTCATGAGTCAAATAAAATGTCATTATATTCCTCAGAATTTAATGCAAACAAACAATCAGACAAGTAAACACGGTCTGGATTGAGATAAAATTCACATTGAAGTGATATATTGAACTCCTTGAAGTTAGATAACGGTCATTAGATTCCTCAGAATCTAATGCAATTCAACAATCAGACAAGTAAACACGGTCTAGATTGTGATAAAGTACACATTGTAGTGATATATTGACTTCTCAAAGTCATTAAATTCCTCAGAATTTTAAATAATCAAACAATCAGACAAGTCAACACGGTCTAGATTGTGATACAATACACATAGAAGTGAAATATTAACTTCTCAATGTCATTAAATTCCTCAGAATTTAAAATAATCAAACAATCAGACAAGTAGACACGGTCTAGATTGCGATAAGTACACATTGAAGTGGTAGAACTAACTCCTGCTTATTAAATGGAGTTTAAATAACCAGACACACGGTCGGGTATGGAAAAATTCACATCAAAACTGAAAATGATGTAATACACGCGTTGCCTCGACAGCGCGCTAACAGCTTAGTCACACAAACAATATTAATCCTCCTCAGAGATTAAATAGCTGCTCATTAACACTGCCCGTATAAGGCATAACACTGTTTGTTTTATACTGTGCTTATGCAACTTTATGTTTGTGCAACTACAAGCTCGCCAACGCCCTCCGTGTCAATCTCCTCGGAGAAATAAGGCAGAGCATCAAGCCCGATGCTCGGGGGGGAAGAACCGAAGCTCGGGCTTCCGAACCCCGGAATTAGGCAGATCTGGTGGATAAGGTAGGAGATAAGGACGAGTCCGTCTCCATTCCTTCCAGCAGATCGATCTGCGAACCCAACGAATGCCGGCGCGGCTCCGCCTTTGCGAAAGCGGAACCGGCATCGCGAGGAACGCTGGCGAAGGCTCACTTCTTGAAGAGAGCCCTCCGGGATCGAAGCGTCCGCATTGGAACTATCGTTCACAATGCGGGCAGTCGGCCCCTCGAGAGCTGACTCAGCGTGCTTCGATCTCAGGCAAGCCATGCACAAACTGTGTGTATCCCCACTCGTAATGTAGAGAGGGCAGGAACACACAATCTATAACGTGGCTTGGAATCACCCTTAAAATGTTGGTCTATGCTTTTCACTTTTGGCATATTGAGCTGTTTTAGCGCTCTTTTAATGGCTAGGGACGGACAACAATAAATAGGACCAACGGGACAGACTTTTGACATGCACACACAGAGCGCTTGCTGACAGAGCGAAGCTGAAGCCAGCTGCACGGCACGTGCTTTTATAGTTTCTGGTCGCTACGTCACCCTGCCCGTGACGTCACGCCCTTCCGATGGACAGATTGCACACGATATTCAGAGCCGGTCTCGCCAGGGACGTTCCCCAAAGCGTTGTCGACGCAGCTCGAGTTCCCAAAAAGGAACATAACATTTCTCACAAGCAAGCTTTGAAGGGGACATCAATAAAACATGCAAAATTGTACTTAAGGATATTTGTACAGAGAGGAAAACCTTACTATTGCATGGAGAAAGAGACAATTTATAATGGAGACCTTTCCATTATCCTTCTTCTCAAAGTTTATTTCTGGTTCAATGTAAAAGCATTTTTTTGATGCAATGTTTTTGAAGTTGTTTACACAATCAAGCCACCAAAATACAATGGAATTTGAACTTAACTTCAAATGTTATTTATTTATATAGCACATTTAATAGCAATATTGTTGCTTCACAGTTATAATTAAAACATGCATATATTAAAAAAATTGACATGCCTAGCAAAATGAAGGCATACACACTCTTAGGCATACACCCTCACACAACTGCATAGTGAGATCAGTACAGACGTGAAAGAGAGGGGGGAAAAAATATTTATTACATCAATTACTGATTTGTTTAAAGTGGGGGTGAAATGCTATTTCATGCATACTGAGTTTTTTACACTGTTAAAGAGTTGGATTCCCATGCTAAACATGGACAAAGTTTCAAAAATTAAGTTGTATGTTTGAAGGAGTATTTTTGTTCCAAAAATACTCCTTCCGGTTTGTCACAAGTTTCGGAAAGTTTTTTTCGAGTATGGCTCTGTGTGACGTTAGATGGAGTGGAATTTCCTTATATGGGTCCTAAGGGCACTTCTGCCGGAAGAGCGCGCGCTCCCGTATAGCAGAGCACTGAGTGCACAGACATTCACTGATCAGAGCAAGAGCGTCGTGAAATGTCACAAAAAGAAGTGTGTTTTTAGTTGCCAGGGCAAGACAACCCTGCACAGATCACCCAAAAAAAAAAAAAAAACAGCATTAAGGGACCAGTGGATGGAGTTTATTATTACAGAGCATCAACGGAGTTGTGCAAGTGTTTTTGTTTGTTCCCTGCATTTCGAAGATGCTTGTTTTACAAACAAGGCCCAGTTTGACGCCGGATTTGCACATCGTTTATTTCTTAAGGATAATGCAGTCCCAACGAAAATCAGAATCAGAAAGAGCTTTATTGCCAAGTATGCTTACGCATACAAGGAATTTGTTTTAGTGACATAAGCTTCCAGTACACAGAGACAACAACACACAGAAAAAAAAAAAAATAAATGATTTACAAACTGGCAAATAAATAAGTGTATAAACAATTGTGCTATGAATGATAATGGAATAGGATTGAGTGAGATGCAGGAATGTTCTAGGATGGAGGGTTAACAAATAAATATAGGATATTGCACGTTTATAAGCATAAGTAGAGAACATTTAACTGTTCATGAGGTAGATTGCCTGGGGGAAGAAACTGTTCTTGTGCCTTGCTGTTCTGGTGTTTGCGGCTCTGAGGCGCCGGCCAGATGGCAAAAGTTCAAAGATGGGGTGACTTGGATGTGAGGGATCCAGAATGATTTTCTGAGCCCTTTTCCTCACTCTGGATGTATACAGTTCTTGAAGGGTGGGCAGGGGAGCACCAATAATCCTTTCAGCTGTCCGAACAGTTCTCTGTAGTCTTCTGATGTCTGTTTTTGTTGCTGAACCAAACCAGACAGTTATTGAAGTACAGAGGACAGACTCAATGACGGCCGAGTAGAACTGTTTTAGCAGCTCCTGTGGCAGGTTAAACTTCCTCAGCTGGCGAAGGAAATACAACCTTTGCTGGGCCTTTTTAACAATGGAGTCAATGTGATTGTCCCACTTCAGGTCCTGAGAGATGGTGGTTCCCAGGAATCTGAATGACTCCACTGCAGTCACAGTGCTGTTCATGATGGTGAGTGGAGAAAGTGCAGGTGGGTTTCTCCTAAAGTCCACGATCATCTCCACTGTTTTGAGCGTGTTCAGCTCCAGGTTGTTAAGACTGCACCAGACAGCCAGCTGCTCAACCTCTTGTCTGTAAGCAGACTCATCACCGTCCTGGATGAGGCCGATGACTGTAGTGTCGTCTGCAAACTTTAGGAGCTTGACAGAGGGATCTTTAGAGGTGCAGTCGTTGGTGTACAGGGAGAAGAGCAGAGGGGAGAGAACACATCCCTGAGGGGCACCAGTGTTGGTGGATCAGCTGTTTGATGTATATTTCCCCAGTCTCACTAACTGTTGCCTATCTGTCAGAAAGCTGGTGATCCACTGACAGATAGAGCTAGGAACAGAGAGCTGGGTCAGTTTGGTCTGAAGGGCTGTTGGGATGATGGTGTTGAATGCCGAACTAAAGTCCACAAATAGGATCCTCACATAAGTCCCTGTTTTGTCCAGATTTTGAAGGATGAAGTGCAATCCCATGTTGATTGCATCATCCACGGACCTGTTTGCTCGGTAAGCAAACTGGAGGGGGTCCAGTAAGGGTCCAGTGATGTCCTTCAGATAAGCCAGAACCAGTTTTTCAAACGACTTCATGACGACAGACGTTAGAGCCACAGGTCTGTAGTCGTTAAGTTCTGCTATCTTGGGTTTCTTTGGGATGGGGATGATGGTGGAGCGTTTGAAGCAGGAAGGCACTTCACACAACTCCAGGGATCTGTTGAAGATCTGTGAAAAGATGGGGGCCAGCTGGTCAGCACAGATTTTCAGACAGGCTGGTGTAACACCATCTGGGCCTGGTGCTTTTCTTCTTTTGTTCTTCTTGAAGACCTGGCGCACATCATCTTCACAGATTTGAAGAGCAGGAGGTGTGGAGGGTGGGATTGCAGGATGTGTTAATGGTTTTGTAGGGAGATGGTCAGAATGGGTGATGGGGGTTTCAAATCTGCAATAAAACTCATTCAGGTCGTTAGCAAGTCGTTGATTAGCCTCAGTGCAAGGGGATGGTGTCTTGTAGTTCGTGATGGCTCTTAGACCTCTCCACACTGAAGTTGAGTCGTTGGAAGTAAACTGGTCTTCCAACTTTTTAGCGTAGGTCTTTTTAGCTGCTTTGATCTGTTTGTTCAGTGTGTTCCTGGCCTGATTGTACAAGAACCTGTCCCCATTTCTGTAGGCATCCTCTTTGGCCTGACGAAGATGTCTGAGTTTTACTGTAAACCATGGCTTATCATTGTTGAATGTTAAATAAGTTCTGGTAGGAATGCATATATCCTCACAGAAACTAATATAGGATGTTACGGCCTCTGTGAGTTCGTCCAGATCGGTGGTAGCAGCTTCAAAAACACTCCAATCAGTGAGGTCAAAACAAGATTGTAAATCCTGCTCTGTTTCGCTGGTCCTTCTCTTCACAGTCCTTACTACAGGTTTAGCAGATTTAAGTTTTTGCTTGTAGGACGGTATAAGATGAACCAGACAGTGATCAGAACGTCCCAAAGCTGCTCGTGGAACAGAGTGATATGCATCCTTTATTGTGGTGTAACAGTGATCCAATATATTACTGTCTCTGGTGGGACATGTAACATGCTGTCTGTATTTTGGCAGTTCACAGGAGAGATTGGCTTTGTTAAAGTCCCCAAGAATGATTAAAACAGAGTCCGGGTGTTGTTGTTCTGTGTCTGTGATCTTATCAGCAAGTTTCTGTAAAGCTGAGCTCAAATGCTCTTGCGGAGGGATGTAAACACTGACCAGAATGAAGGAGTGAAACTCCCGTGGCGAATAGAACGGCTTGCAGTTGACAAACTGCATTTCTAGATCAGGACAGCACATCTTCTTTAACACAGTTACATCTGTACACCACCATTCATTGATGTAAAAGCATGTCCCGCCGCCGCGCAATTTCCCAGTTGATTCTGATTCGCGATCCGCTCTGAACAGCTGAAAGCCCGGCAGATGGAGCGCACTGTCCGGTATGGCGTCATTCAGCCAGGTTTCCGTGAAACACAGAGCAGCAGAGTGAGAGAAATCCTTATTTGTCCGAGAGAGCAGCAGTTCGTCTGTTTTGTTGGGTAGAGAGCGGAGATTTGCGAGATGGATGCTAGGCAACGGCGTTCGAAATCCGCGCTTCCTGAGTCTGACGAGCGCTCCCGCTCGCTTCCCCCGTCTGCGCGTCCTGAAGCGCTTGATCAGCGCTGCCGCTCCTCCGATAACAACGTTCAGTAAAACGTCTGAATAATGTTCAGCAGTTCATCCCTGGTGAAACTGATCGTGTTTGTTAAACAAAAAACAGGAAAAACGAACAAAAACAGCACAAACACTGGAGAGCCAAGCACTGAAGCAGCCATCTGCGGCGCCATCGAGTACATCAGGGTCACGATCATGTGTTGGAACCGCAGGCGGTGAGTAAAACTGCTTCAAATATCTCTGTGTTGTTAACTTAGCTATCGGCGTGTAAGCACATCAAGTAAACAACATGCGATGTTGTCATCAAACTGCACTTTCCACATGTACAGCTTAAATAAAAAAATAAAAAAAAGACGACATAAAGTGGAACTTAGTCACTTTCCAAAACCGCTAAGCAAATATATACAGTTTCAGTACATACCACATAGAGACGTCGTTGCTGATGCTGCTCATGTTAAATTTCAGCCTCTGGATCGCTGAATCTGACTGTTAGCCATGGTTTGTTTTGGATGTTTTTTTCCTCACGGTAATGTCACAGCTTCCAAACGCTCTCAATGCAAAAGGCTACTCGCGCTCGTGATTCTTTAGCTCCGCCCACACGTCACGCCTCCAGCCGGTCGTGTTTTTCCAGGAAAAATCGGTACAGACTATCTTTCTCTTATGAATATAATAAAACTAAAGACTTTTTGGAGTTATGAAGGATGCAGTACTACTCTATAGGTACTCAAGATTAACAGGATATTGAGTGAAAACGAGCATCTCACCCCCCCACCCCCCCACCCCCCCTTTAAAAAGTGGATTCATTCAGTTAGGAAATACCTCCTTACAGTGTTGTAGTCGAGACCAGCTCATTCAAGTCCGAGTCCAGATAGAGTCCAGAGAGGGTCGAGTCCGAGTCAAGACCGAGTTCAGAAAGGGTCGAGTCCGAGTCAAGACCGAGTTCAGAAAGGGTCGAGTCCGAGTCAAGACCGAGACCAGAGAGATTGGGTCTGAGACAAGACCTAAAGAAATCTTCAAGAGTATGTCAAATGTTCGGTGGAAACAATAAAGGTTAAAAGGGCCACATAGTATGTGGTGTAAAGGTAATTTTATTAGTTTTATGAAGTGTTACTTGTCAATATTAAGTGCTCATTTTCACATAACATCGTTGTACCACTATACACATCCATATAACCTTTCTAGTACACATAATATTACTGTACGACTCTATATTGTAATTCTACATAACACTTCTAGTACAAGTAACATTACTGTACCACTATACCTGTAAATGTTCAACTGTAACAGCTTTTACATAACTTTTAACCTTGAAGCTTAACTAATGACTGCTAATATCCTTACAATGTATTGGATTATGTGCACTTTAGATGTTGTGAAGATTACAGATGGGCATAATTACTTTTCAAAAAAATAAGTGAGGAGACCATCCAGCTACCCAACCAAGCACGATGTGGTCTCATGATCAATCCACTTCAACTAAAAACTCTCTCTACTGGCGCAGAGGAAGCGGGGACTGACAACAGTTACCATTTTATCACTTTCTGTAACAGCAACGGATAATCTAATGCTAATTTCCCTGGATGGTGCATTTTAATGCAGGGTAAAATACACACTAGTCGAAGTTTTTTTAGTTATGGAGGGCATACACACAAGAGCCGAGTGACTGTCCAGGAAAATTTCATCCAAAAGTGTGTATGTGCCAGGGAAGAAAGCTGGATCAAATGCAATATAAGTTCAATGCATTCTGTCAGACATTGTTTTTGAGGGGGAGATGTTTAGTGTTGAGACAGTCAGTCTGTGTCTGTTTTCATTATATAATTTAATTAAACAATATTTGTTTTTTTTCTGTGACCATTTTGTCCTACTTTGTAAAAATAACATAGTTGAGAGAAATAATGTAGCAATGTGGCTTTCTGGAAAGCGGGATCACTACAGGCGGATGGCAGGAGGGTAACTTAAGGCCCGTGACACACTGGCTGCGTGGCGTCTCTACTGCGTGCCAGAAATGTGGTGGCTGCTTCGCGTTTTCTGTGTCTTTACACACCAGAAGCGTGCCTGCACGCGGCGCTTGGCGCGCTGCTGCGGCTGTAGGTGACATAGAGAGAGGCCGCCAAAAAACCAGGCTCTTGTCTTCATGACAACCATATCAAATTTATTTTTTATTTTTTTACACACCTACTGATAAGACACCGTCAACAGTATTGACGGCAAAATAGAGTATGTTTGACAGGTGCAATATTTGAAAATCGATCATTATTAATTTATTTTTAAAATTACATTTATATCTGAATTTATGTCAACCTATAGACTTTCAAATATCAAAATGTCATGAATTAATATGTATTTGTGTACAAAATGACATATAAACATATTTTCCTAGTATATTTTGCCTGGAAACGCTTCCAACATGCACGCGTGTCGCGTGAAAAATAGGCGTCAGTTCTATTTCTAGCATGCACGGGTTTTCCGCGCGTCTCACGCAGGCAGTCTGCAAGATCTAACCTGTTAACATGGGAGCCGAATTAAAAACAGACACGCCACGCAGCTGAGACGCTTGCGCCACACATCCAGTGTGTTGCTGGCCTAACGTCTCACGTCAAAAGAAAATCACCAGTCATTGGATGTGTCAATCATACATCAATTTAAATAAACATTAACATACAGTAATAATCATGAAATATTTTGATTGGGACTCGAGTGGACTCGGGCATAAGTCCGATTCCTAATATGTTTGAGTCCGAGTCAATACCGAGTCAAAATGCACACGAGTCCATGACAAGACCGAGACCATTAAAATACGGTCTCGAGACCGAGTCCAAGACCGAGTCCGAGTCTCGAGTAATCAACACTGCCTCCTCAGTGTGTTTCTCAAAGACGCAATTAGTGCTGTTACTGCTGTAGCTTAGTTTTCAACTTTTTTCATTGAATAGAGCTAAAACAGGCAATATGGTGCCTAAAATGCACTTAATATTAACTTCTTGTTTATTCAATTTTTATAAGAATGAAAAACACATTTGTTATGCTTATATCTGGAGAACATCTGCACTCTTAGTATGATGTTATATTAGATTAACTATATTAAATGAAATAAACCGACCAGTGGCGGCTCGTGAATTATAAAATAGAGAAGGCAAACTAATTGTATTGGTCTGAGGTTCCCGGCGATTGTTATTATTATTATTATTTGCTTAACCTCCTTAAAATGGCTTTTTGGTGGCTTTTAGTCAGAAACTGTAAAGAAAAAAAAAAAGAAAAACAAAGAAAGAAACCGTAAAGAAAATATATTCAGTATCGCTACTCATTATAAATACTTGGTAAATGATCAGCCCAGCCGCTCCAGGAGACGTTCAATCCATAAGACTGTATAAAAACAGGTTCAAACTGATAGCATCTAATTTATGTCTCTATGGTGGTTGGTTGATATTCCAGAAGGGAGGCTAGCCTCCTCTATGATGTTACTTTTCTCAGCACTCCTCAGCGCTGAAAGTGAACACTCGATGCTGATTGGTTCCCCTGGCCTCCCCCTCCCCTTCCCCTTCTCTTTCACTTAGCGGGGTAATTACATCAGCAGATTCAGCACATGCGCGATAGAAAAGCGGAGCTTTCATGTAATGGTATTACAACTGTGAAATTACAAACAAAAATATATACATTCTGAGACATGAACTGAAATGAATAGTGAATTTTATTAACATTAAATCTTCCTAATTTCACCTCAAAATTTGGGGGAAACTGTGCCTCCCCTGCCTCACCCGACGAGCCGCCACTGAAACCGACTAAATCATAGTGAACGCGGGAAAATCTAAATGTGCACCCGCACTAGTCTAATCTAACGTACAAGACTTGTATATGCGTACACTATGGGTGTGTGCAAGACGTTATTAAACAAGCTAGGTAAACGGCTGTATGAAACAAGGGTAAACGTTAGAATCGCTAACAGCGCAGACTACATCGGTGACAAAAGTAAATTGGTAACGTTAGGCAATAATATATTGGACACAATTTATTAATGACTCAGCATCATCTATATTAATGAGAAAATAATCACGTCATCCGATGTTTAATGTGAATAAAGTACGCTTGAATTATGGAGTTCCACAACTAACGTTACAGATACACGTTGTTTTCTCCCACCGGACTGTGTGTGTGTGTGTGTGTGTGTGTCGGTGGTGGTGGTGGTGAGGTAAAAGGGGAGCAGGCAGTGGACCAAAGCAATGTGAGGCAGGGGGAACTCGAGATGTTTAAAACTTTTTTTTGTTGTTGCTCCGTTTGCATTTGTATTGTTTTACTACTTACACAATTAGTTTAACTATTTATCATTATATTATTTACAATACACATATTTCAATTATATTTAAGGGGGGGACAACCCTCAAGTCCGGACCCCCTGACCCCCCTGCGATTTCCGCCTATGTACTTCGGCAATTGCTAATAGGTTAAAATTTAGATAGAGTCAAGTAATAAGTGAAACTCAATCTTGTTTTATTAAAGGAAGGTTAATACACAACAATATTAGACTTGTCTTAGATTTAATTGACTATGGAAATTTAATTTAACGATGATGGGTTTCTTTTGTTTCTTGATTTCTATAAGGCATTCAATACTGTAGAACATAAATTCATTTTAGATACACTGAAGTTTTTTAGTTTTGGTCATAAATTTGTTGAATTAATAGAGATGTTGTAGGATATAAATAGTCCAGTATCCTTACCATTTGAGACCTCTAAGAGGTTTGACAAGGGGTATTAGACAAGGGGATCCGAGAAGTCCGTATTTATTTATTTTAGTAGCTGAACTGTTAACAATTTATGTGAAAAATAGTAAAGATATTGATAAGTCAATAAGCAGATTATAGCCTGTTTCTTAGTGATGCACAGCAAATTCCAGTACCCATTAATCTGGTGTCTCATTTCTCAAAAGCTTCTGGTCTGCAACTGAATTTAAAAAAGTGTGAGCTGATGGGACTTCATAATCATGCTGAATCTCAATTGTTCAACATTTCATTAAAAAATGAGGTATATATTTAGGAATTGTTATTACTAAAGACCCTAAAATTAGAGAAAAAAGTAATTTGACTGATAATATGAAAAAAAGTCAAACATTTTTAAATATGTGACCCGTCACGGAAACCAGTGACACAAGTTGGCAGCACAACTTTCGAGCAAAATGAGAAAGAAGCGTTTTTTTTTTTTTTAAATTGGTGATTTTCGTTTTTTTTTGCAGAATCTGTTAGTTGAGATCACAAAGAAGCCTCTCCGTGTTTGAGATAGCAGAATTGGTATATTTAAAAGCGTACATTTTGAGGTTGAAATCAGCTTGTTTGTCGGAGATTCTAGCACGCAGTAGGGGCGTTTCATTGTCTGTGTATTTCCATACTGGATAAGCCGGCTTTTGTTTCTTTTGTTATTGCCCCCGCCCTCCGGGGGAAGCGTGGCTACTTATTATGCAGCGCTCTGGCCGGCCCTAGCTGATATCAAAATTCAATGAAGTTGTACGCCGCAAAGATGATCGCAGACGAGCTGAACCGTGGCCGTTACACCGAAAATGTTTTGAAGTACTTCTTCGACAATCCGGATGCTTATGAACAAGCGCTCACTGATTCTGAAGACGATCTGAGCGACGATGAAAACGGCATAATAAGACTGTATAATATCCCTAATCTACAACTGAGCAAAGATGACGACGAGGAAGAATGTATTGGACTGGCGTCAGACGAGTTGGACCGTAAGATATCAGAGGCTATATCGATAGTAACATTTGATGGGGATAAAGGGGGGAAAATCCGTAACATTTAGAGGCAAACAGACGGACAGTGCAAACTTCGGAGATGGTAACATCCACAAAGAAGACCCCGACAAAGAGAAACGACTTATTTCATTGGAGGCATCGAGATCTGCAAGAATAGGCTATTTTTCTGTTTCTTATGGGGTGAGTTTCCATAAACATCAAAGTTTGTTGTTTTGTGTTCAATCTAAGAACATGTTCACGTTATCTCATGTTTAGTCCATGTTTAGACCTTCCCATATCTACCTATTGTTATTAGCTAGCTCATAGCTCATGGTTATCACAGAATCCTGTTAAAAAAGTCCTAATGCTACACAATGAAATCAATTCACCAAGTTTTATGTAGAAAACCAGCAAATAAAAAATACAATTAGCATCAATATGTACTTTTTGTTTACATAAACATTAAAATAATAACATTAAAAATGATGGCCACATTTTAAAGATTAAAGATTTTTTTATAAAAAGATAAAACTCACATATTTCAGCCTCCAAATCATTTTTATAAAAGTCAAAAAAGATAAATTACTTACATTTACAATGCACATTCTCCTTTATTATTAATAGTATGCGGTCTGATCTTTCCCGGTTTGTCTGTCGTTGCTATGCAACCAAGCAGCTTTACAGGGGGAGCTTTACAGGGGGTATGGCTTATTTAAATGAGATGTAAATGAGCCCCATTGTCACTCACAGCAGTGAGAACAGGTGAGAACTGCAAAATCTTTAGAGGCTATTTTCTGCTTTTTGAGCTTTTTTGAGTGCCTACCTTCAAATGGCCGCAACTTCTCCAAATACTATCAGATTTCCATGTGTTACACATCGTTGAAAGCTTGGAGACTACACTTTCAGAATCTGTGAATAATCCAAAATACCCCAGAACCGACTTGTGTCCCTACTTTCCGTGATTGGTCACATATGTGGGTTCATAGGGATATCTGTGACGGTTGGGTGAATGAAGGACTGGAAACAATAGCGAGTTTGGCAGTTTAATAAAAGTAAATAAACAAACAGGAATACAACGACGATGCTGGGAAGACGACAATCCAAGATGGTGGTGAGGTGATGAGGAATCCGGTTGATGACGGTAAGAAGGCAGCAGGAGAGGATGGCACAGGAACTGCGGGGAATAGAGCCGAAAGTAAGTCTTAGTGGCTGAGTGAAAGTGCGGAGAGTGGATGAGGTTCCGGGAAAACACGAACATCCAAAGGCAAACAACACTGAAGCCAACAGACAGAGGAAGCGACATTAAACAACGTTCTCACAAACACAAGAGGTGTAGGGATTATAATATATAGGGAGTGTGTAATGAGTGACAGCTGCTGTTGATGACAGTTAACGGAGACGCCCACAAACCAATCAGTGCAGACGCGAAACACACAGACTTCACCACAAAGTGCAAAAACCCAGAGATCACGGTTTACCAACCGTGACAGTACTCCCCCCACACCTCTAAGGACTCCTCTTGGAGTTCCCAGAAGGGCCTACCTGCTGATTGTAGTCATCAATAAGGGAGTGATCCAATATGTCCCTAGCAGGTACCCAACTCCTCTCCTCCGGACCATAACCCTCCAAGTCCACCAGATATTGGAATCCTCGTCCCCTCCGTCTAGAGTCCAGAATACGTTTTACCGAATAAGTTGGTTCCCCATCTACGAGACGCGGCGGCGGGGGAACTGGAGTAGGCGGATTAATATGTGCATAAAACATGTATCAACTTGTTAAATCATCTAAACCAACAACATGTATGTTAGACCCTATACCACATAAGCTACTAAAAGAGGTGCTTTCAGAAGTCATAGATCCTCTTCTGACTATTATTAATTCCTCATTGTCATTAGGTTATGTCCCCAAAAACATTAAAACTGGCTGTTATTAAGCCTCTCATCAAAAAACCACAACTTGACCGCAAATAACTTTTTAATTATAGACCAATCTCGAATCTCCCTTTTCTGTCCAAGATACTAGAAAAAGGTGGTATCTTCACAATTATATTCCTTCTTAGAGAAAAATGGTGTATGTGAGGATTTCCAGTCAGGATTTAGACCGTATCATAGTACTGAGACTGCTCTCCTTAAGAGTTACAAATGACCTGCTCTTATCGTCTGATCGTGGTTGTACAGTATCTCTCTATTAGTTTTATTGGATCTTAGTGCTGCATTTGACACAATTGACCACAACATTCTTTTGCATAGACTTGAACACTTTGTTGGCATTAATGGAAGTGCAATGGCATGGTTTAAATCATACTTATATGACCGCCATCAGTTTGTAGCAGTGAATGAAGATGTATCATATCGATCAAAAGTGCAGTATGGAATACCTCAAGGCTCAGTACTAGGGCCGCTACTCTTCACGCTTTTTATGTTAACCTTGGAAGATATCATCAGGAAACATGGTGTTAGATTTCACTGTTATGCTGATGATATTCTATATTTCATCCCTGCCTGGTGAAACACACCAATTTGAAAAACTAATGGAATGCACAGTCAATATAAAAAACTGGATGATGAGTAACTTCTTACTGCTAAATTCTGAAAAAACTGAGGTGTTAATTATAGGACCTAAAACATATGCATGTAATAGCATAGAACACTGTCTAAGACTTGATGGCTGCCCTGTCAATTCTTCGTCATCAGTTAGGAACCAAGGTGTGCTATTTGATCGCAATCTTTCCTTAGAAACCACGTTTCTAGCATTTGAAAAAACTGCATTTTTCCATCTCAAAAATATATCTAAATTACGGCCTATGCTTTCAATGTCAAATGCAGAAATGTTAATCCATGCATTTATGACCTCAAGGTTAGATTATTGTAATGCTTTATTGGGTGGTTGTTCTGCACGCTTAGTAAACAAACTACAGCTAATCCATCTGGCATCTACGCTAATATTAGTCTGTTTCTCTCTTATTCCGAGGTCACCGTAGCCACCAGATCCAGTCTGTATCCAGATCAGAGAGGGTCACTGCAGTCACCCGGATCCAGTACATATCCAGTCCAGATGGTGGATCAGCACCTAGAAAGGACCTCTACATCCCTGAAAGATAGCGGAGACCAGGACAACTAGAGCCCCAGATACAGATCCCCTGTAAAGACCTTGTCTCAGATGACCACCAGGACAAGACCACAGGAAACAGATGATTCTTCTGCACAATCTGACTTTGCTGCAGCCTGGAATTGAACTACTGGTTTCGTCTGGTCAGAGGAGAACTGGTCTACCAACTGAGCCTGGTTTCTCCCAAGCTTTTTTTCTCCATTCTGTCACCGATGGAGTTTAGGTTCCTTGCCGCTGTCACCTCTGGATTGCTTAGTTGGGGACACTTCATCTACAGCGATATAGTTGACTTGATTGCAAATAAATGCACAGACACTATTTAAACTGAACAGAGATGACATCACTGAATTAAATGATGAACTGCCTTTAACTGTCATTTTGCATATTGACAAACTGTTTTCCTAATGAATGTTGTTCAGTTGCTTTGACGCAATTTATTTTGTTTAAAGCGCTATATAAATAAAGGTTACTTGACTTGACTTGACCTGTATAGGTAATTCTGCGACAGCGAGGTGAGTGTCGTCTGTTAGTTCTGACTGACAGACACTTTCTTTTGACACTGGCAGAATAGAAGTGATGGCAATGACTTCATGGGGCTTTTTTAATGTTACGGTGTCATCGCATTCATCTGACATTAGCTTGGCTGGTATGGGGCCAATGACAGGTACTGTTAGCTCAAAGTCATGGAAGGTTTGGTTGATGAGCCATCCCAGGTGACTGGCTTTGGGAATGTTGATGTTTTTGGCCGTACAGTTGTTGATCAACACATACGCAGCACAAGATGACACTTCCATGAGAGGCCTGGCTTCCAAGATCAGTCCTAGTCTTAGGCAGGTCTTGGAAGGTTGGAAGAAACCTAGCTTATTCTTGAGAGTGTGGCCAGGTCGCATGTTGAGGCAGATGCTGACACTCTTGTTGTAGGCAGGTTTCTAGCTCACTGATCATTGCACATGCATCTTGAATTGTTTGACCAGATCTAAGGTTCTTGAGATTGACTGCAGTGGTCAGTTGGTGTGATGGGGGAGATCATATGAGAATTGTTCACGGTGTCAATGTAGGCATTGAGATGAACCATGATGTTTGCTCCTATGTAGATGTCATGAGGTAGGTTGGGGACAATGAGGAAGTAGTAACTCAAGAGTGTATTGTTCCATCATAGGTCTACAGCGCAGAAAATCTTAGAGGTAGCCATGGTTGTTGACCACAGACTGAGAGGGAAGCGGATGTGCTTTGAGATGTGTCATAGGCTCTAATGTATATGTGTCATAGGCTCTAATGTTTTGAAGAGGTTTAGGCTGATATCTGAGTTTTCAGTCTACAGGGCTAGTGCTGCATCAGACACTGGTGTGTCTTGGACATTTATGGCAGTCATGATTTGAAGAGAACCTGAGTCTGAGTCAGATAATTGCAATGAGCAGAGGATAGGGTCTTGGTTCTTGCTGCTCAGAGTTGAGCTTGCTCTTGGCTTTGACCTTGCTTCGTCAGTCAGTGAATGGGAGGTTGTGTCTATGGCTTGACACTGCAACTCGTATGGGTTTACTGACTGGAAGGGCAGAGGCTTGTGGACTGGAGTCCAGATCTTCCGGTGCTTCTATTAAAGGTTCAAAGCAATTGAGCAGGTCTTTCCAATGAGGAGTGGATAGGTGTTAAGTGGTGAAACGTACACTGGGTGGATGAGATTCGCTGGCCCAACAGTTAGTTGTAGGCCTGTGTGGGAATATGCATGGAGGTACAGCTCACACTTTTGAAATCTAAGGGTGCTATTAGACCTCTTTGTTCTTTCTTTGACTTTTCCAAAGAGTTCTGTCGACATTAGGGTGATCTCGGCTCCTGTTTCGAGAAGGGCTTCGACTTTGATGTTGTGTTCGATGATGATGGAAAGGTAAAACTTGCTATACCTTTCTCAGTGAGGTCGCCCAGGAGTTGAGTGACTGGAGTTTGGGAGGAAACAGGTAGGATGTCAGGACTGATCTGGTTTCTTCGGAGGGTGACAGATGACCAAGACAGCACTTTCAGGGACTTGAAAGGTTTCGTCAGCAGGTGTTTGTTGGATGCTACTGTGATCTGGAGTGTCAGGTGTTGAGTTAGGGACTAACTCTGTTTCTGGGTTTTCAGTTAGGATTTCTTGTCAATCTGAAGATAGGGTAGTTATGGGTCTCTGAGAGTGAGGTGTAGGGGTGCTGTTCTCTGTGGTTTGTTGGGTCAGGTGGTCATTGTCTTCTCATCCGGCTGCTAGTCCAGCTGAATGTAGTTTATGTATCTCTTTCCCACTTCTGGCCCCATCCTTTCATTGGACAAAATCTTACATCGTCATCTTCATCAGCTCTTATGAGTCAAAGCATGTTGAATTATTTTGTTCTTGAGTGGATTCAGTTTGAGCTCGATCAGCTTGGAATCTTTTTGAGTTTTTTCATCAGTTCCTTGGGCTGGTTGCTCCAGGGTGTGTTTGTTGTTTTCCCTTGGAGGTTCCATTGAATTCCCATGAGTTTTTTCCTCTTGAGTTTCCAAATGAGCTTGGCTGGTTCCACAATCTTTCCCAATGTCTCTAATGAGGTCTTGATTGGTCCCATGAGTTTTCCCAGTGATTTCCCAGTGAGCATTGTTGTCCATGCGGTCCATTCCAGCGATTGTTCCTTAGTTTAGGTCGGGTACCGGCTTGGGAGTCCCATTCAGTAATGATCGGGACACAGGAGATGAGAGATCCAAGAGCAGTTTGTGTTTATTGGATAATCCAAAAATCATTATCCAAACAAGCAGGGGGTCATAACCAAAATTCAGTCCAGAAACAAATAATCAGGAAACAAGAAACTCGAAGCTAGAGGGAACACGAGGAAACCAGGTGACGGAAAATAAGGACTCCATGCCACAGAGAGAAAACAGACAGGTTTAAATAGACAGGATAATGATGCTGAAACTGAAGACAGCTGAGTACAATTAACAGGTGTGCAATTACCGTGATGAAGGGACAAGGCTTTGTGGGAAATGTATTGCCTGCGGTGAGGTGCCTATGGAGAAGTTAGACACCCAGGGAAACAACAACAAGGAAACCAGGAGGGAGGAGGACCGGCGGAGTACAATGGGGAGGGATGGAGGGACAGGTCCACAGAAGGAAACAGAGAGAAAAAACACAAGACCAGGTGGGTACAGAAAGTTCGGGGCCCAGGGCCGAGCCGACAGGGCAAGTATCCCAGGTGGATCAGGTGGAACTGGAGCCGTGCAGTCGAGATAGAAGCCCACCAGGGCAGCGCAGAAGACAACCACAGCCATGCGGTCGATACTGAAGCCCACCAGGGCAGCGCAGAAGACCACCACATCCGTGCGGACGAGACAGAAGCCCACCAGGGCGGGGCAGAAGACCACCACAGCCGTGCGGTCGAGACATAAGCCCATCAGGGCGGCACAGAAGACCACCACAGTCGTGCGGTCAAGACAGAAGCCCACCAGGGCGGCGCAGAAGACCACCACAGCTGTGCGGTTGGGACAGGAGCCCACCAGGGCGGCGCCAAAGACCACCACAGTGCAATCGATGACACAGGAGAGCAAGTCTGGTTAGGTCTGAAATAGAGAACATGAACAGGTTAAGGGTGGCTTCCATGGCCACAACAGGATAAGTCGAGCGCTCAGAGAGTTCAGGTTCTGGAAGTTCCGCAGAGACGTGTAGAGGCTCTGGTAGTTCAGCAGAGATGTGGAGAGGTTCTGGTAGTTCAAGAGAGACGTGGAGAGACTCTGGTAGTTCAGCAGAGATGTGGAGAGGCTCAGGTAGTTCAGCAGAGATGTGGAGAGACTCTGGTAGTTCAGCAGAGACATGGAGAGGCTCTAGTAGATCCGTGGTGTTTTGATTGGATTCAGGTAGATCAATGGTGACTTGACTCTGCTCATGAAGACCAACAGTGACTTGACTTTGCTCATGAAGATCATTGGTGACCTGACTTTGCTCATGAAGATCATTGGTGACCTGACTTTGCTCATGAAGATCATAGGTGACTTGAATTTACCCATGAAGATCAACAGTGACTTGACTTGACTCATGAGGTCTAGCTGTGGTAGTGCTTAACTCATGAGTGTTAATGGTGACTTGGCCTGACTCTGGAGTGTAAACAGGGACTAGACCTGACTCTGGAGTGTAAACGGTGACTTGACCTGACTCTGGAGTGTGAACGGTGACTTGACCTGACTCTGGAGTGTAAACGGTGACCTGACCTGACTCTGGAGGGTCAACGGGAACCTGACCCGACTCTGGAGGGTCAACAGGAACCTGACCCAAGTCTGGAGGGTCAACGGGAACCTGACTCGACTCTGGAGGGTCAACGGGAACCCGACTCGACTCTGGATGTTGCTAGCATATTGTTAACATGACTTACATGTTGCTAGTATATTTCTAGCATGATTAGCATTTGACTAGCACGTGGCTAACATGTTTCTAGCATGATTAGCATGCAACTAGCATGTTGCTAGCATGATTTTAGCATGATTATCATGTCTTTAGCATGTCTCTAGCATGATTAGCATGTTTCTAACATGATTAGCATGTTTCTAGCATGTTTCTAGCATGATTATCATGCGACTAGCATGTAGCTAACATGTTTCTAGCATGATTAGCATGATTTTAGCATGTTGTTAACATTTTTCTAGCATGATTATCTTGCGACTAGCATGTTTCTAGCATGAATAGCATTATGCTAACATGTTTCTAGCATGTGACTGGCATGTTGCTAGCATGATTTTACCATGATTAGCATGTTGCTAGCATGCTTCTAGCATGATTAGAATGTTTGCTAGCATGTTGGTAGCATAACTAGCATGCGACTAGCATGTTGTTATCATGATTAGCATGTTGCTAGCATGTCTTTAACATGTTTCTATCATGTTTAACATGTTGCTAACATGTTGGTAGCATGTTTCTAGCATGACTATCATGCGACTAGCATTTTATTAGCATGATTAACATGTTGTTAGCATGTTTCTAGCATGACTAGCATGCGACTAGCATGATTCTAGCATGATTAGCATGTCGCTAGCATGTTTCTAACATGATTAACATGCAACTAGCATGTTGCTAGCATGAGTAGCATGTTGCTAACATGTTTAACATGTTGTTAGCATGTTTCTAACATGACTAGCATGGGACTACCATGTTGCTAGCATGATTTTACCATGATAAGCATGTTGCCAGCATGTTTCTAGCATGATTAGCATATTGATAGCATGTCGCTAACATGTTTCTTGCACGACTAGCATGCGACTAGCATGTTGCTAACATGATTTTAGCATGTTGCTAGCATGTTTCTAGCATGATTAACATTCGACTAGCATATTGATAGCATGTCACTAACATGTTTCTAACATGAATAGCATGCGACTAGCATGTTGCTAACATGATTTTAGCATGATTAGCATGTTGCTAGCATGTTTCTAGCATTACTAGCATTCAACTAGGATGTTGCTAGCATTACTAGCATTCGACTAGGATGTTGCTAGCATGATTAGCATGTTGCTAGCATGTCGCTAGCATGTCTCTAGCATGATTACCATGTTGGTAGCATGTCGCATGCATGTTGCTAACATGATTTTAGCATGATTAGCATGTTTCAAGCATGCGACTAGCATGTTGCTAACATGATTTTACCATAATTAGCATGTTGCTAGCATGTTGCTAGCTTGTTTCTATTAGGATAGATAGATAGATAGATAGATAGATAGATAGATAGATAGATAGATAGATAGATAGATAGATAGATAGATAGATAGATAGATGAGTTTGAATGAGTTTAAATTGATTAGCATAAAAGCTTGATTGAGTCTACTGTTCAAGTATGATTTATTGATTCTAGGATGATATACCATAGTTTACCATGATTTACCATAGTTTACCATGATTTACTATAGTATACCACGATTTACCATGTTCAAGTATGATTTACTGATTCTAGTATGATTTATCATAGTTTACCATGATTTACCATAGTTTACCATTATTTACCAAGATTTACTGTAATTTACCATGATTTACTATAGTATACCACGATTTGCCATGTTCAAGTATAATTTACTGATTCCACGATTTACCCTCTTCAAGTATGATTTATTGTTTCTAGGATGATTTACCATAGTTTACCATGATTTACCATAGTTTACCATGATTTCCCACGATTTAGCATAGTTTACCATGATTTACTATAGTATACCTCGATTTAGCATAGTTTACCATGATTTACTATAGTATACCACAATTTACCATGTTCAAGTATGATTTACTGATTCTAGCATGATTTAGCATAGTTTACCATGATTTACCACGATTTACCGTAGTTTACCATGATTTACTATAGTATACCATGATTTGCCAAGTTCAAGTATAATTTACTGATTCTAGCATGATTTACCATAGTTTACCATGATTTACCACGATTTACCAATATTTACTATAGTATACCATGATTTACCATGTTCAAGTATGATTTACTGATTCTAGCATGATTAGAATGTTTGCTAGCATGTTGGTAGCATAACTAGCATGCGACTAGCATGTTGTTATCATGATTAGCATGTTGCTAGCATGTCTTTAACATGTTTCTATCATGTTTAACATGTTGCTAACATGTTGGTAGCATGTTTCTAGCATGACTATCATGCGACTAGCATTTTATTAGCATGATTAACATGTTGTTAGCATGTTTCTAGCATGACTAGCATGCGACTAGCATGATTCTAGCATGATTAGCATGTCGCTAGCATGTTTCTAACATGATTAACATGCAACTAGCATGTTGCTAGCATGAATAGCATGTTGCTAACATGTTTAACATGTTGTTAGCATGTTTCTAACATGACTAGCATGGGACTACCATGTTGCTAGCATGATTTTACCATGATAAGCATGTTGCCAGCATGTTTCTAGCATGATTAGCATATTGATAGCATGTCGCTAACATGTTTCTTGCACGACTAGCATGCGACTAGCATGTTGCTAACATGATTTTAGCATGTTGCTAGCATGTTTCTAGCATGATTAACATTCGACTAGCATATTGATAGCATGTCACTAACATGTTTCTAACATGAATAGCATGCGACTAGCATGTTGCTAACATGATTTTAGCATGATTAGCATGTTGCTAGCATGTTTCTAGCATTACTAGCATTCAACTAGGATGTTGCTAGCATTACTAGCATTCGACTAGGATGTTGCTAGCATGATTAGCATGTTGCTAGCATGTCGCTAGCATGTCTCTAGCATGATTACCATGTTGGTAGCATGTCGCATGCATGTTGCTAACATGATTTTAGCATGATTAGCATGTTTCAAGCATGCGACTAGCATGTTGCTAACATGATTTTACCATAATTAGCATGTTGCTAGCATGTTGCTAGCTTGTTTCTATTAGGATAGATAGATAGATAGATAGATAGATAGATAGATAGATAGATAGATAGATAGATAGATAGATAGATAGATAGATAGATAGATTAGATGAGTTTGAATGAGTTTAAATTGATTAGCATAAAAGCTTGATTGAGTCTACTGTTCAAGTATGATTTATTGATTCTAGGATGATATACCATAGTTTACCATGATTTACCATAGTTTACCATGATTTACTATAGTATACCACGATTTACCATGTTCAAGTATGATTTACTGATTCTAGTATGATTTATCATAGTTTACCATGATTTACCATAGTTTACCATTATTTACCAAGATTTACTGTAATTTACCATGATTTACTATAGTATACCACGATTTGCCATGTTCAAGTATAATTTACTGATTCCACGATTTACCCTCTTCAAGTATGATTTATTGTTTCTAGGATGATTTACCATAGTTTACCATGATTTACCATAGTTTACCATGATTTCCCACGATTTAGCATAGTTTACCATGATTTACTATAGTATACCTCGATTTAGCATAGTTTACCATGATTTACTATAGTATACCACAATTTACCATGTTCAAGTATGATTTACTGATTCTAGCATGATTTAGCATAGTTTACCATGATTTACCACGATTTACCGTAGTTTACCATGATTTACTATAGTATACCATGATTTGCCAAGTTCAAGTATAATTTACTGATTCTAGCATGATTTACCATAGTTTACCATGATTTACCACGATTTACCAATATTTACTATAGTATACCATGATTTACCATGTTCAAGTATGATTTACTGATTCTAGCATGATTTAGCATAGTTTACCATTATTTACTATAGTATACCATGATTTACCATGTTCAAGTATAATTTACTGATTCTAGCATGATTTACCATAGTTTAGCATGATTTACCATAGTTTAGCATGATTTACCATGATTTACCATAGTTTACCATTATTTACTATAGTATACCCTGATTTATCATGTTCAAGTATGATTTAATGTGATTCTAGCATGATTTACCATAGTTTACCATGATTTATCATAGTTTACCATTATTTATCACAATTTACCAGTTTACCATGATTTACTATAGTATACCACGATTTACCATGTTCAAGTATGATTTACTGATTCTAGCATAATTTATCATAATTTACCATGATTTACCATAGTTTACCATGATTTACCACTATTTACCATAGTTTACCATGATTTACTATAGTATACCATGATTTACCATGTTCAAGTATGATTTACTGATTCTAGCATGATTTAGCATAGTTTACCATGATTTACCGTAGTTTACCATGATTTACTATCGTATACCACGATTTGCCATGTTCAAGTATAATTTACTGATTCTAGCATGATTTACCATAGTTTACCATTATTTACCATGATTTACCATAGTTTACCATTATTTACCACGATTTACCATAGTTTACCATGATAGATAGAGAGATAGATAGATATAGATAAATAGATAGAAATAGATAGATAGATAGATAGATAGATAGATAGATAGATAGATAAGATGAGTTTGAATGAGTTTAAATTGATAAGCATCAAAGCTTGATTGAGTCTAATGGGATTTGGAGCTTGGGTCATCTGAACATCCTGTCAATCAATGTTGTTTTCGTCAACGATGACGACAACGAAATGATTTCGTAGACGCACCTTTTTTTATGACGATAACGCGACGATGACTAGCTAATAATGGCTCTAATGTGACTAAAACATGACGAGACGTTTTCGAGTTTTCGTTGACGAGACGAGACGAAACGAAAATGATTATAAGTCTGATGTAACGGAAACAGGTCAATTTAGCTCAAAGGGAATCATTTAAGATTTTAAAGGGAATTTGAACAGAATCACTGTTTCACGGATGATCACTGAGACGCCCTGCGATTCACTGAACGAGCCGTTTAACATCAAATCTGCGCTGGATATTAATATCCAAACTATAGTGAAAACACTATCAATTAGCACAGTAAAAAGATCGGCAGTTTAAGGCCCCGTCCACACGGAGACGGAGCTTAACCCAATCAGATCTTTTTTTTCCTCGTCTAAGGAAATATCCGCGTCCACACGAAACCGCAAAATGATGCAGTATACATGTCAGACCAGTATGTGGCGCTGTAATTCTGCCACAGAGATACACTAAAAACAGAGAAGAAGACTTGGACTATGCTCATAAACCTTGCGCATGGTACACAAACGAACATGGAACAATACATTTATTAATCTGTGTTAATGTAAGTTAATAAAAAGACAATCGTTCAGTGTTTATTCATGTTTTTGTTGCTGTTACGTGACGTAGAGGTGTCTGACTAGGGGGGAGACATGGGCTGATGACGTCATCGTTTCAGAAAATATACGGATTAGCCATCCAGATGAAAATGCAAAGACGGCGTTTTCAAATTTATCCACTCTGGGACCCGGTTTCAAAAAATAGCGGTTTCACCTTACGAAAATGCCGGATTCGTGTGGACGAAACGCCTATCCGATTAAAAAATTATGCGTGTTCACAGAAACACGTCTCCGTGTGGACGGGGCCTAAGACATTAACTTGTAAGCACAAAACACAAGATACTTCTCTTTTCAATATGTATAAGCCTTTATTAGATAATTCGAAGACATATAAACTAATCTAACACATAAACGCACGCACTCACACATTCACACAAGTTGCAGGAAGATCGAAAGTTAGGAAAAGATGAGTTTAAGAGAATGGAAATATGGAATCCCAAGTTTACAGCAATACGTTAAATTGCATAGACATGAACAACCATCAATCACTTAATTACGCTACACCAGATACACCAGCACAAATGTCTGAGGGTACATGGTTTCCTGTGAGATGGAGTCCCGTTGAAAGGGGTATCCCGGTGTCGCTGATTGGCTGGAAGTTCAGAAGTCACTGAAGTGACGTCTTGGGAAGCCCGTGGTTAGGCGTTGGCTGAAGATGGAGTTGTGTGGCTGGTTGGAGTTGAAACGCGCAGACGAGGTCGACGTTACAAAACTTAACTCAGAACACGAAACTCTCAAACAAAATCAAACAAAATAAACTTTAAGTGAAAGAGAGTTGTCTTTCTAATTTATTTGAACTCGTAGTTGTCATGATTCTGCCCTTGTGTCCTTGATTTTTCCCTAGTCTTGAGGCAGGATCATGACAGACCCGTGTTTTGTGTACTAGCACATGGCCTTGTCTTTGGGCCATGTGCTTGTGTTGTCTCGTTCCCTTGCCCCGCCCCCCTTGTTATCCTAGTCTTGTCGTGATTGTCCTATCTGTGTCACCTGTCGTGTCTTAATTGTTCCCCCTATTTAGATCTCCTAGTGTGCTCTGTCTTGCGTCGGTTCATTGTGATTGTTTCCTCTAATTGTTCAACTTATGTGTTCCTACCTGTCAGCCTCCTGAGATATCTTGTCCCTGAAACCCCTCTAAGAAGTCTTTTGTCTAGCAGTGAGTGTTTATTTGTAGTTCGTGTTCTCCTGTTTAGAGTCCTTGTTTACCTTGTCTACTCAGTTTTTGTTAAATTATTTAGTGTCTACCCTAGCCCTTGTTTTCCCCCTCGTGGGTTTTGTTTTTCCCCTTTTTGTATATAAGTCCTCTGTGTAACCCGATTCCTGTCTGCACTTGAGTTCCTCCCTTGCCAACCCTGACAGAAGTGAGGGATAACAATGTCTCCTTTTAGGGCTCAGGTGTGCCGTTCCCAGGCTAGGATACACAAAGTAAAGAAATGGTAAGAAAAAGTAAAATAAAAAAAATTAATAAATGGGCAAAATATGCAAAAATGAAATTAAATAGAATAAATCAATAAGTAAAACAATAGTGGTTAAGTGTATAACCAAAACAGGAAGAGGGGTAAAACATAATCAAATAAGTAAAGGTTTGAATAGCATATAGTCAGATGGGTAATATAAAAATTAAGTAGAATAAGTTTACTTAAACTTTCAAAGTTCAAGGCTTCTTCATTCCTAAAATAATTAGGCCCAAAAGAGAATACTAGAAATAAAGGATCATATGAAAATATCTGAGAGGGAAATTTTGAATGAGTCAAAATAAATTTAATGTTTCAATTAAATTTCAATTTGTCACAATTAATAATTGTGAGTTAGTATTTCCCTTTCTAGTAAAATGAAAATAAGTGGTATATTGAGAAAAGAGAGCAATAAAAGAGAAAGAGACCAACAAGTGTTAGTTAAGATGTTAAAAGGTTAAATCACGTCAGCGTTGCCCAAAACACATTATTCTACCACTGGATGGTAATGCTAACAGCTAACCTTTGAGGCTAGTGGCTTTAGCATAGACTTCAATGTAAATCCAACGGTTTCGTTAGCTTAGCAACACCGTGGAGTTTCTTTACACTAGTGTCGATGCGCTGCGCGTGCACAGTTCAGAGTTGCTCCAGAAGTACATTAAGGCTTCCGGGTCACGGTCATCACTATGGCAACCAAAACACACTCTAGTGGATTAACGTTAGCACATGAATCGTTGCATTGTTGCAAATACAGTTAAGCATGTTACATGAAATGTCGCCTCATTTCATCACTGTACAAATAACAACACCGCCTTCAGTTGGTTTTGCGATGTGGCACTTAAACTCTCAGTTCGTATAGAGTTAAATTTATCTCAATTCAAATAGCAGCTTCCTGCTGTAGTTAAGGGAACACAGTGATGGCGATCTGAATCTCTGTCCCAGTTTCACTGGACACAAACACATACGTTTTCCTTCGCTGTTGGTACACAGTTAAAATTTACTTGATCAAGCTTTTAAAACACTCCCATTCAAATAACTCTCGGGCACACACAGTGTTCCGCAAGAATGCATTCACTCTGTGAACAGACACAAACGGGCAAACATTATTCTCTAATGTTTAACGTTAACTTAGGGGAGTCAAATATCAAATTTGATTCGGCAGTGAAACACGCACTGGCAATCAGACTATATGAAATATGAATACAGGGGCTTTGATAAATAGATTGAGGAACACGCTCAAAACTATTCTTTATTCACCAATTTATATCCCTTATGAAACACTAACAGTTTAGCTCCGTTCAGCAAACAGTGACTGAGATAGCTTTTGAGAGGGAGTAAGCAGTAAAATCAAATCAGCTATAAACAAGGCATTACAAAAATGAAGAACACGCTCAATTTCTACCTTATTGTACGATCTCAGATGTTCACTTACTGCTGTTAACAACGGAGAGACGGACTTGAGTTCTAGCTGCTTTCATTCATTTGAGGGGGCACGCGCTGCTTACGTCACGCGTCACACACACACACACACACGTCTCGCAAGCTTCTCATCTTTCAATCCTTTAGCAAAATCAAAGATTAAATAACTTGGTTTATGCTCACAATTTAGATTAAACTGCCCGCATTATCTCCACCATAATAAAATGTAACGGAAACAGGTCAATTTAGCTCAGAGGGAATCATTTAAGATTTTAAAGGGAATTTGAACAGAATCACTGTTTCACGGCTGATCACTGAGATGCCCTGCGATTCACTCACCGAGCCTTTTAACATCAAATCTGCACTGGATATTAATATCCAAACTATAGTGAAAACACTATTAATTAGCACAGTAACAAGATCGGCAGTTTAAGACATTAACTTGTAAGCACAAAACACAAGATACTTCTCTTTTCAATATGAATAAGGCTTTATTAGATAAATCTAAGACATATAAACTAATCTAACACATAAACGCATGCACTCACACATTCACACAAGTTGCAGGAAGATCGAAAGTTAGGAAAAGATGAGTTTAAGAGAATGGAAATATGGAATCCCAAGTTTACAGCAATATGTTAAATTGCATAGACATGAACAACCATCAATCACTTAATTATGCTTATGGGGTTAAAATTATATTAGATACACCAGCACAAATGTCTCAGGGTACATTGCCTTGGTTTCCTGTGAGATGGAGTCCCGTTGAAAGGGGTATCCCGGTGTCGCTGATTGGCTGGAAGTTCAGTAGTTGCTGAAGTGACGTCTTGGGAAGCCCGTGGTTGTTGGGCGTTGGCTGAAAATGGAGTTGTGTGGCTGGTTGGAGTTGAAACGCGCAGACGAGGTCGACGTTACAAAACTAAACTCAGAACACGAAACTCTCAAACGGAAAAGAAAAGAAAGTTTGACGAGACCAAGTTGTGTTTCTTCTCATCGTGGCTAAGTAGCTGCAGACATGCAGGCTGAAGCACGCTGCAACCGCGCTCAAAGAACAATGATGACTAACAGCATGGTTAAAAACTAAAGCTAGGTAGGAAAGCTACAAGCTAAAAGCTTAAAGCAAACTAAAAGCAGACATGGCTAATAGCAGAAGCAAGGATAGAACTAAAAGCCAAAAGCAGACATGGCTAATAGCAGCAGCATAGCTGGAGACTAAAAGCAAAGATTTTATGGTGCCCTAAGTATTTAAACTGGTCTGTTGGCCACACCTCAAATGTTGTCTTGACCAATCAGATATTGTCTTGGCTCGGGGGTATCATAAATCATATGTTTATCTTACCAAGCATTTGGTCCGAATTTTCCTGCCTTGCAGGGTCTAATTTTGGACATGATTCCTATTACCAGGTTATGATATATTTGACACATAAATGATTGTCCGGACAATATCAAGCAAGCAGATTCGATCACACACATACCAAACATAACTATGAATCGTTAAGCTATGCCATAGTTATTAAAAAAAAAAAACATACACAATAAGTGAGTATAACATGATAGTCAAATGTGTGGGTTACACATAAATGAATATGGAGTGAAGCGATGGACTGATTCATTTATAAGTCTTTTTGAGTTCATTCTGATCCATATATATGTACAAAAAGCAGTTTCTTTGCCATTCTCTGACATAGGGATGTTCTGTGGAGACAGAGGTTACAAGTCCCCCCCCCCCCCCTTAGGAATTTCAGTCTGGTTCTGCTAGGTGGGGGGAAGTCAATGGAAGTGTTTAACTCATGGGTTTCCATGTGATGTCCAGCGTTGCATTTCAATTACGAACAACAAATTTGACAATCTCTTCTGCAAATTAAAATTGTCAAAAATTGTTCTAGTGGTGTTAATGTTGAAAGCTGTTGTGTGAATAAGTTGGTTGGTTGGTTATCTTCCTTGGGACTTGTGGCACAGAATGTTTTATGACTTCCTGAGGAATTCGGCTCGTGTTCCAAACACTGCTTTGATAGACTCTTTAATTTGTCTGGATCAACTCATTTCTGTTACACTGACGTTCACAATGCATATCATTTCTGCCTGTTTTGGAGAAGCACCCAGCTGCAGCCTGAGCCTGCAGATCGAGGCGGGGCTGCACCTGGGGCAGAGATGCACTTACTTTTAAATGCGCACTTCAGCAGCGCAGCACACTGTGACTCCATGTTGCTTTGAGCACATCATTCTGCACCCGCGATGTGCATATGCGCTTTGTGCGCTCTGTTTTGAAGCGTTTCATATTATCATGGTTTTGCGCACTGAAAGATTATTAAAGCCTATATTTTTATACCTAGCCTACATAATACATTTAAAATCTGCATAATTTAATTGTATATTATTTGTGTGTAGTGTAGGCTATATAAATACATACACTTCTTAGCTCTTGACATCCATATGCAGGCCCGTCGCAACAAGGCAGGCAAACCAAGCAATTGCTTGGGGCCCCGAGCTGGCCTGGGGCCCCAAGACAACGACTGGTTAAGAATAAAATGCAACGACACGGTTTGAGCGCCCCTTTGATTGTCAATGCAGTAACGTGCAATGACACTGTTATCGGGATCCCCCTCAAGGGGGCCCCTCTCAGTAGTCGCTGACAGTAGCCAGCCAATGTGATCTCTGCAGCCGGTAAAATACAAAACCTCCTCGCCAGTCATGAAGCAGAATTATGCTTCAGGAAGCCAGAAGAGAAAGGAAGAGGAGGATAAGAAAAAAAAACTAGAAAGTGGTAAGTGATATATTACACTGGATATAATAGCTCTACCTGTCAGTCTTGTACAAATGGTGTAATTTTGCAGCAGGTAGGCTAGCAAAAATATGTTTATGTTAGCTACCTGCCTGAGGGCAAATGCTGCTTGTAACGAACAGTTAGTGCAATTTTTTTTTTCGAAAGGAAGGAATATGGTGACTGTAACAAGTTTTTTTTAACGGGATAAGGAAGACGCAGAACAGAAATCGCATAATGCAAGGAGTCAGCAGTGTTTTGATTTGAGGGCGAGGGCAAATGTAAGAGAACGTCGTGGCATGTGTCGATTTTGAGTGAATTAATTAAAAATAGGTCTTTGCACTTACATCAAATCACGATATGTACTAATATCTGTAAATATTAAGCCGGAACAGTCTATTTAAATATGAATCCTGCATGTTCTGCTCGTCTCTGTTAATGAATGGAGCAGAAGCGCGACTTCCTTTACACTGAAGCGCACGTGACGCTCACGGTAATTTCAGCATCTGCTGTCTCTGTCAGGATCCTGCCCTGACAGCCCTGTCCATCTTGTCTCTGTTCCATGTTTCTTTGTTTGTTTTGTGTCTAAGCACATGGTTCTGTCTTTGTTTGTGTCTGCCACGTGCTCCACTTGTCCCACCTCCTTGTTACCCCTGGTCACGCCCCCTTGTTTAGCCCTTGTCTGCTTGATTGTTTTCACCTGATCCTCATGTGTACTTTCCTATATATTGGGGTTTCTTTCCTTGTGTCTCTGCTGGTTCGTTTTTGGTGTTTACCCGTCTCTTGGCCTAGAATTTAGTCCTTTGAGCTTGATAATTATTTTGATCTCTTATCTAGTTGTTTATATCCTTTTTGGTCTTAAGCTTTGTCTAGTTTAAAAGAAAGGGAAATATTTTTGTGTATTCTATCTAGTTTTGTTTCTCATTCGATAAAAATTTTCATTTATTCTTGCTTAAGTGATTCCAATTTTTGATTGAGTTTTGTTCTTACTCTTGGATTATAGCTCTGGTTTTCTTTTGCTTTGTTCTAATTTTGTCTTCAATTGTCTGTGTCGTTTTGAGTCTTGTTTTTGTGTATTGTCCTGTCTTGGCCCCACTCAGATTTCCTGACCACTGAACCCCACTGCCTGGAAGCAGCTCACGTGTCAAGTCTCTGGTCTCTGTTTCACTGCAAATTCCCCAGCTGTTCCAGTCTTTGTCTTGTAAATAAAATACCCTTGTCTGCTCATTCTGCATTTGGGTCCCATTTCTTGCAGATCCCTGACAGTCTCACTAAAGATGTGAACACATGAACAACATCTCCAGAACTGCTCTTGACAGTCACTTCATGAGTATTTGACCGTTTGATTTGAATAAATGTCAACCCGTCAAAATAAAAGTCCTGTTTTAGACAAGTATTTGCCAGAGATGTATTACTATTGTTCAGCAGAACATAGCCTACTGCTAAAAAAAAAATCTAACTTTTTTTTAAGGTTTAATCACACAAAATTGTTTCCATGTTTTATTTTTAATAGTAAATCGCCTTTGTTTACCAAAAAGTTAAGTTTGCTTAATTTTCAATAATTTAAATATAAATTAAATGTTTTGTGTTTAATGTTTAATGTGTATCTCAGAAAATGCTTTATTTAAAACCCCAACTGAATGGCACTTAAATGCACTTAATTCATCTGTCAACTTTATTGTCATTGTTCACAGTACAATATATAATTATAGCTGATATCCTGCACAGCCCAGAATTTAAACTGATAAGTGTGTGCTGTCATATTATTGCAAATCACTATTGAATTCCCACCAAACTATTTTATCAAGCAGTATTTGCACTGTAAACCTTATTTATATAAATTGTGGGTGAACTTAAACTGTATGGCTATGCTGTGGTTCCTGTAGGCTCTGCGTGCGTGCAGGGGTCGGGGGGCCTCTATGTCCATTTTGCTTGGGGCCCCCAAATTCCTTCAAACGGCCCTGTCCATATGAAAATATAAAATTGTGATATTTGCTGCGGGGTGAGGACTTCGATAACTCTCTTTTTTGACCATACATGTGTTTGCATCCCTGAATGTTTGTTTCACTTTTATTCGACAGGGTTGTATGGTGTTTGGTTTACAAATAATATGCATCTTGTTGTTGCACTGGCAGACAAGTTGAAGCACAAGTTGTAGAGCATAAGTATGTGTTCCTCAATAGCTTATATTTTGGGCACGTTGTTCATTGCACTTTAGCAATTTCTCAAATAAAGCCACAATTGCCAAAGTAATAATGTTTTTATTCCTGGCTTTTTTTTTGTAGTAAAACTGTGATTCCACTGTTACCACTTTATCTGTGTGTAATGTTGTAGTAGCTCAAAGTTTTTTGCTGTTTAAACTTTAAACCATTCCTTTATAACTGTGATTACTGGTGAAAATAGGCAATGTGCTGAAATTTTTGAAGAGCATCAATTCATGGAAAAAATAACTTGAAATATGTGGATAAAAGGTTTCTGCCCAATGCGACCATGAAGTACAGCTTGGCAGCACTGCATCTCCATCAATGAGAAAGTCTAGTTTATTATGCAAAGCTTTTAAGGTTAACTGTTGTTTTATGAATTGCAACACTCGTTACAACCTGTCAAACCTAAGTCCATTTCCAATAATTTTTAATCTAAATTGATTTGTTAAAGACTACTTTTTTGTTTTTACTAAAATTGACTAAAATTGACTAAAACCTTTTTGCGTTTTCGTCGACTAAAACTTGACTAAAACCTTTTTGTGTTTTCGTTGACTAAAACTTGACTAAAACTATCAAGTTTATAAGTGACTAAAATGTGACTAAAACTAAAAAGCATTTTCGTCCAAAAGACTAAGACTAAGACTAAAACTAAAAAGGCTGCCAAAAACAACACTGCTGTCAATGAAAGTCTATCGGCATTTTTATGATTTTTAATATTTAATATTTTTAAGAAAACCGTAACTCAAACCAGTCTGAAAAGATATAGCACACCAAGTCAGAACAGTATGAAGGTCTGACCCGAGTTTGGAGTATGTAGCTTGAACGGTCTAGGAGGAGTTAGTGTACAAAAATTTTCAGGCCAGAAAAATAATAATAAGAAGAAGAACTAGAATTAAAAGTTAGTTAACTAACTTTCCATGGCCATGGGGCAAAAGAGCCACAGTACACAGTATGTGGCCAACATACTTGAGCTGCCCCACTACAAAAAAAATAAATAATAATAATAAAAAATACACCTGTAATAGTTTCTTTCCATGGTGCCTTGTTGTTTTCTTTTCTAATAAAAAGCCTAGGCTATGATAACAGCTACGACAGGGTTTTCTAGCTGGATGCGAAATAAGTCATGCATATTTTTCTCTAAAAAAAAAAAAATTATAAATATACATTATTTTTTAAAATAAACTTCAATAAGGCCCAATATAGTAATAATGCAAAAACTATAATATCCTAAATACCATTCAATTTGATCTTATTTTAATAGTACTGACAACATATTTCTCAAGTTATCACACATTACTGAAAAATTAAAGAGGGGACACTATATTAGTTATCTATTTTCATATTGTGCATATAATAGTACTCACAGAAGGACTTATAATTTACTTGAAAAGAGGCAATTTATGTATTCACTTTTATTGTATGTATGTATTTTTAACCGATTTAAAAGTGAAACTAAGGCAAAATCCTGTGCTCCGCTGATAAATAAAGTTACTTTAATATTCAAATCCGGTATCATGATCAACTTCCGATTTATATATCAAAGGTTTATGTTCACATGGCTGTTTTCATTTCTATTCACCAAGCAATTTTCTATGGACCCTTGCTGTCTTCTGTTCTAATAAAAAGCCTAAGCTATGACAATAGCTTCGACAGAATTGGCTATTGAACATAAACTGTTGAGAAATAAATGGAACTTGATCATGATACTTGATTTGAATATTAAAGTGATTTCATTTACCAACTGCTTTGTCTCTGAATATATCTTGAAGTATTTAGTATTTATCCTGTGGTGCCATCGTGTGGACAACATAAGCAATGTGGCCTTCATTTCCCATTAAAATCTAATTTACTTAAGGCAGCAGGTAAATGCAGTCTCTTTTAAAACCCCTTACCAGTCACCCCCCATTTTTGGCATGGAGACAGAAATTACATACCCAAAATAAAATTGTTTTTGCTCATGATTCTTTCTGGCTAGATACATAATCAACATTTGTCCACAAAGCTGACACTTCAAAGTTTACTGTTCAGGAATCAGAATCACTCAGACTGTTATGATAATAGAGATATATAAGCTCAAACATAAAAATAAGAATAAAAATATTAAAAACTTATTTTTTTTTTATGTATTTAAAAAATTGTTGATGTAGGATATGAGTTTAGCAACACAGTGACAGCTAAAGCCAAAATTCTACCAAAGCTTCATATGAAAATTTCATAATCTAATCTGTAAAACTGTGAATTTTATGAAATATTTTCTAAGGCCATGTCATGTGTGTTTTTAGAGAAGGCTAATCAAATTGATCTATGGCACTTGTCATCTCTGTAAAATCTCACATGCAAACATTCCTTTGCTCTCTGTATGTGTGTTGGCTTTGAAAACTCCCCGTTTCATGATTATATTGTTCTCACCAAATGAGTCTTTCGAACCTCCGCCAGGTATGAAACATTATCCGCATTATTATTTTATCATTATTCTTTTGCTTTTATTACACCTTTATCAGCCTTTGTTGTGGTTATTTCAAGCTTTACAATCCACTAAACTGCTATCTCACTTAGTCTCAGTATGCATTTAGCCCTTATTTATCAAAAGTCTTACTATAAAAATTATTGTGACAGAAATGCATTATGAAGAAATGAACCTGCTATTAGTAGCATTAGAGCTAACATTAGCATCAAGCTACATCAGACAATTTATTAAATTATTAGTACACTTTTATTAAAAACTCACTTTAAACCCCGATCAAGTGTTTGTAATAACTTCATTTAGCGATCAGGGGTGGAATTTGGTCTTTTACTATTGTAAAAATATGCTATTTGTAGCCTTTTTCATCACTGCACAAGTTAGCATTTCCGATGTACATTTCTGATTTTTTTATTTTTTATAAAAACACCCCAGATCTCAAGAACATATCATGCCAAGTTTTACTATCGTAATTGCGGGTTTATTATTCGAATATTTCGTGTGTACAGAGGTGTTTCAGTTTTATGGTAAGATATGAACCAGGAAGTTTACAGGAAGCATGTGACATGATGTGGCGGTGTCCGGATATGACACTCTAAGACTGACATGGCGAAGGACCAACCGGAGTCTGAGTGACACACAGCACGAGCTCACACCACTGCACACACACACACACACACACACACACAAGCTGTGTCCCAAAGTGAAGTGCATGGACTCCGAAGTGCGCATTTGAAGTGCGAATGCGTCACAGCAGAGCGACGAAGGGTATCCCAAAGTGAAGTGCGTGGACTCCGAAGTGCGGATGTGGAGTGTGATTGCGTCACAGCTAGGGCTGGGATAAACGATTATTTATTAAACGATGAATCTAGCGATTATTTTTTCGATGCATCGATTAATCTAACGATTAATTTTTCCAGACCGATTCAATTTCGATTATCTCCCCATTAATTGACTACTAACAATTTATACATGTTGATTTACATATCTGAATGAAAAAAACATGAATTGCTTAACATTGCAATATATGTTTATTGCTCTTAAAATTACAAAATAAAAGACTGACTAAGAATGCATTACTTTGCACTTGTATAGAGATAGCATTCAATAAAACCTTGAAGCCTTGAAAACACATAGCTTTCTGAAACAAGCTTACTGAACACATAGGGCCTAGCTTACTGAAAAAAAGTTCTTCTTTCAGATGAAAATATCAACAACTTGATGTCTAGCATTCAATAAAAAGGTCACCCAAAATACTTGTTAAGAGCAATTGAAAGAATACAGTAACCAATGTAAACTTGAGGGCTTTAAGCTAATACAGAGAGTGTTTTTCCCAAAAAATAAATAAATAAAAATGAACAGTGGGAGCCAGCAGCCTATCATGGAGAAAAAAAAAAATCTCAGAATGCTCCACGTGAAACTTTTTCCACCCTTTTTCTATAGTGTGTAACGATTTTGGTTAATATGCACAAGGGAGAGAGAGAGCAAGAAGCGCTCATGTTGTTTGAAGACTGAGTGCGCGCAGCTGGGGCTCTCTCTCGTACGCTCAGGCGCACCCTGTTGAAAAAAACAATAGAAACCATTACAGGATTTGTAATGGTTTTAATGGTTCTTATTGGAATTCTAATGGTTTTAATGGACACTTTAATGGTCTCTGTGGGTCTCTATTGGTAATTTGCTTTCTTCTATTGGTAGCATGTATTGTCTATTGGATACCATTAAGGACCAATAGAACACCTTTTTTTTAAATCAACTCGACTCATCATGGCCTTCAAAATTGATTTGAAAGTTGGTCTTTGTTTTGTCTGTCGGATTTGGTCCAAATTTAGCCCAAAAATAGATGTAAAATAACAGTGAAATTCTGCGTGACTTCCACGTGCTGTAATGTGCGCGCGCGCAGAACTGGAGCGGAGAACGTCACCATGTCCCTAGATTTAGCGACTTTTCAGACCCTCTCAGCGACTTTTTTCCAAAAAAGCGACTAGCGACAAATCTAGCGACTTATTTTGACAGACCTTATTTAGTCTCTGAGACTCTCCGGTACTGCAGCACGAGCTCTCTCTCTCGCTCTCTCTCCCAGCGTTGCGCACACGCCTCTCTCTCTCTGCATCTGCTCTATTCAACGAGCAGAGCAGCACTTTCAGTTAAAAAAATTAATTAGCATATGACGTCATCTAGCGGCATTTAGCGACTTTTCAGGCACGGTTTAGCTACTTTCCATTGAAAGATGTTGGCAACACTGCAGCCCAACCGTCAAGCAGCTGAACGCTGACACTCAATGTGGTTTCACTTTTTTTTTTTTTTTTTTTTTAGGTAAGTTTAGTCTATTAAATTACACAAATAGTACATTAAAGGGTTCCTGACACTTTATTTCATGTAAATTATACGCTTTCGTTTAATATTTGCTTTATAGAAATGGTTTAGAGTCGTCAGAAAAAGTCCGTTAGCATCTCAACCGTAAGGCTAACTACAAGAGGTAATGATAGACATGAGCTCTTATTTATTAAGTTTGGGCTTTTAATGTCATCTTGTGTGTAGATGAGCTCGCTCTCTCTCTCTCTCTCTCTCTCTCTCTCCATATATATCAATGGATGAATGGAAGTAACCGAATTCATTTAACCCTAAAAGTATGCACTGTTTAATCCTAAAGTGTGCACTAACGTAACCGGATAACGTTACATCACTTACATAGAGCGTGAAAATGGACTGAAACCTTCAGGTTTTGATCTTTATGGTAAACACATAAATACATACACTTGTTCTGTGATTTCAGAAGTGCCAGAAAAAAACTTCTATGACACAGGAGAAGTTCCTGATTTTAACATTTCTGAAGGGAGCTGCTGACAGAGAGGATGAAAACACACACATTTTGATGTCCACGCTGTAGGAGCATTACTAAATAAGTAAAACTAAAATGTTTTTTATATATTTGAAGTGAAGTGAAATTCAGAGAACTGTACATGCATTCCCCCCACCCACAATTCCGTCCGGCCCGAGACTAGAACCCACAACCCTTCGATTGGGAGTCCAACCCTCTAACCATTAGGCCACAACTTCCCCCTAAGTGTATGTGTATATGTATATATATATTCTGTAAATTATATATTCTGTGAATTATTTTTCTTTTCTGCATTTCACCTCTGCTATAGTTTATGCCTTATACTTGGCATTGTATAATAAATATTGTTGTCTCTGTGACAGAATGCTTATGTTCCTAGGTTCTTCCATGCTGGTGGCTGTGCTTTAGAGTCATATCTCCTGTCGAAGAACATTTTTAGACATTATGAACCATGAATAATAAGCAATTTGTCAAACATACACTACCATTCAAAAATGTAAGGGTCAGATTTGTCATGTATTTCAAAGACATCTTTTATGCTCACCACTGCTGCATTTATTTGATTAAAATACAGTAAAATAGTAATACTGATTATAAAAGGCTCTGTTGTATTTTGTTGTGCTGTCCAGTGACGACACAGTGTTAGAACTCTTGTTAAATATCATTACATATGATGTATGTATGATGCCATTCAGCACTGATAGATCTTTTCTATTTCAGAGACTGAAAATCATTGATAAACCACAAGGTTACTGTAACATATTTAAACAATATTAATAAGAATAAATAAAAATGCATTTGTGACTTAATGTTGCTTCTTATTTTTCAGTGAGTTGAAAGTTCTCATTAAACACATAGCTTTCTTCTCATCTTTGTGCATTTTCAGACGTTGTGCATATTTCTGAATATTTTTTTTTTTTTTTTTACTTCATAATATTGGTTGTCTTCTCTTGTTTCAGAGTTTAGCTCCAACCCCAGTTAAGCAGACCTGGGCAGCTGATCAAGGATCACCAGAAACTCTGCAGAACATTGGTCCTTCAGCCCAGGACTGGACACCAGTGTTGTAAGTCATTCTGTCTCTTTATAGTGCGTGTTCAGAACATATTGCAGGAGATCTTAACATTGTCTCTTAAGGTTCACTTACATGCAGAGTTTTGCTCCAACCTGCAGTGCACCTGAACACATTAATCGAGGTCTAACTATTAGTGTTGTCAGTGGTACCAGTACCAGTGAAAATCCATTGTACTCTGTACCAATTTCAGTACCAAAGCAAAACACAAAAACATGCAAATTATTATTTTTTTAATTATTATTATTAGCCGCACTTATGCTAACAATTAACTACTCTAATAACAGTGTTCATTTCCATCCGACATTCAAATTACAGTTATATATATCCTGATAAATACAGGTGCTGGTCATTTAATTAGAATATCATCAAAAAGTTGATTTCACATTCAAAAAGTGAAACTTGTATATTATATTCATTCATTACACACAGACTGATATATTTAAAATCTTTATTTCTTTTAATTTTGATGTTTATAACTGACAACTAAGGAAAATCCCAATATTGTGAAAAGGTTCAATATTGAAGACACCTGCTGCCACACTCTAATCAGCTAATTAACTCAAAACACCTGCAAAGCCTTTGAATGGTCTCTCAGTCTAGTTCTGTAGGCTACACAATCATGGGGAAGACTGCTGACTTGACAGTTGTCCAAAAGACGACCATTGACACCTTGCACAAGGAGGGCAGAGAGGAGAGGAGGAGAGGCACACAATCCATGTTGCTTGAGGTCCAGTGTAAAGTTTCCACAGTCAGTGATGGTTTGGGGTGCCATTGTCATCTGCTGGTGTTGGTCCACTGTGTTTTCTGAGGTCAAAGGTCAACACAGCTGTACACCAGGAAGTTTTAGAGCACTTTATGCTTCCTGCTGCTGACCAACTTTATGGAGATGCAGATTTCATTTTCCAACAGGACTTGGCACCTGCACACAGTGTCAAATCTACCAGTACCTGGTTTAAGGACTATGGTATCCCTGTTCTTAATTGGCCAGCAAACTCGCCTGACCTTAACCCCATAGACAATCTGTGGAGTATTGTGAAGAGGAAGATGTGATATGTCAGACCCAAGAATGCAGAAGAGCTGAAGGCCACTATCAGAGCAACCTGGTCTCTCATAAAACCTGAGCAGTGCCACAGACTGATCGACTCCATGCCACGCTGCATTGCTGCAGTCATTCAGGCAAAAGGAGCCACAACTAAGTACTGAGTGCTGTACATGCTCATACTTTTCATTTTCATACTTTTTAGTTGGCTAAGATTTCTAAAAATCCTTTCTTTGTATTGGTCTTAAGTTATACTCAAATTTTCTGAGAAACTGAATTTGGGATTTTCCTTAGTTGTCAGTTATAAATAAATGTATCAGTCTGTGTGTAATGAATGAATATAATATACAAGTTTCACTTTTTGAATTGAAATGATTATATTCTAATTATATGACCAGCACCTGTATACACAGAATGACTCCGTGAACTGCTTTTATAGTTTTAATAATTAATTTAATTTATTTACTAATGGAACGTTATTCTAAAGTTATTGTTTAAAAAAATGTTCAAGAGTGTTTCACTTTGGTCTGTTACTGTAGGAACACTGGCTTTACATTTCCATACTCCTAAACATGATGCTGAACAAAACAAACTGGTTGTTTTACTCATCAACATAAAATAAGTAATGGACAAAAGTTCACATCTGTCAAGAACTTGAATCTGCTCAAAGTGCCCCCAAAGTGTTGGATGAATTTAAACATGATGATGTTTTGTCAACAACTAAGTTTTTGCAACTTTTTTGAGACTGCTATATAAATATATGTATGGATAATCGCACATACTGGTAATGTGGTTTAAGTGGTACATTGTCCTAATGATTTGTCCTTTTTTTTCTTTTTCTTTTTTTTGCAGGTCTGAGACAGCTACAATGAAGCCACGAAAACAGTTCATAGTTCCTGTATTTCTATAATGCATTAATGAATAACAATAATTAAAATAAAATGTAATGTCAAGGTTTTTTTGTTAATTCCAGCTATGTTGAGTATTCTGTGAATAATTTGATTTTAGGTGCATATTCTTAATTCTTTGCAAAACATCCTGAACTGTTTGCTATTGAAAGGTTGGTATGTAGTTTTAAATAAATAAAAAATTATATTCTTGACAAAACCTGTGTACAGTTTGTATTAATAATTTAAATTATTTAATTATATGAATTAATGGCCTAATTACCAGCTATCAGTTAAACATTCAAATCAGAACCAATACAAAACTGCAAAGAAAACTATTAAATATGTTCAAATAAAGACCAGAACAAACTTGTAATGGAACCATCAGAACCAATACAAAACTGATGGAAACCATCAAATTTGTTTTAATAAAGACCAATACAAACTTGTAATGGAACCATTAGAACCAATACAAAACTGATGGAAACCATTAAATTTGTTTTAATAAAGACCAATACAAACTTGTAATGGAACCATTAGAACCAATACAAAACTGATGGAAACCATTAAATTTGTGCTAATAAAGACCAATACAAACTTGTAATGGAACCATTAGAACCAATACAAAACTAATGGAAACCATTAAATTTGTGCTAATAAAGACCAATACAAACTTGTAATGGAACCATCAGAACCATTACAAAACTGTGATGGAAACCATTAAATTTGTGCTAATAAAGACCAATACAAACTTGTAATGGAACCATCAGAACCATTACAAAACTGTAATGGAAACCATTATGTGCAAATCGTGACCAATACAAACTTGTAATGGAAACCAATACAAACCCATAAATCCTAATGGAATATGCCCAAAACACACTACGTAATGGAAACCATTTGGTAATGGTTTTAATGGTTAATTGCTGATGGTTTGTAATGGTTTTGAAATGGAAACTGTTGTGTATCCATTTTATATACTTGGTTTATCTTATTAACTTAATCACACGCCAATCGGGATTCTGAACAGCCTCCTCCATTCGTTTTCTCCAGCACACTACACATATTCAACATCCCGCTCCCAGTATGCATTGCACTTTCATTTCTTAAAGATACAGAGCATCATTCCAGTACATGACATCTCCCCCAAAGTCGGATATAGACTTATAACACTTTAACCTTAACATTTTAAGACAAACTGTTGTCTTTATATTAGCAAACAAGCAACATCCTTCTTAATCATATAACATTTTTTTTTAGCCTGTTATGAACTTGCTCACCAATTCTAAAACCATGAACATGTAAATAGCATTATTTGCTTTTACCAGTTTAAGAAAAAATCAACCAATTACAAAATCAGCAAATTTCTGAGGCAATTTCTTTTGTCTCTGGGGCTTAGCATATGCCCCATTTTGGTTACACACAGTATTAGGTGCATGCCTCTCAGATTCATCTGACATTGTCTGTTGCTCTGCATTTATAGCACCATCATCATAATCCTCTTTCCTACTGTCCTGCTTGTCTTCTGCTTCTCTCTCCACATATCTTTTTACGAATGTTGTGTTGCGAGTATGTTGGGCTCCAGTAGGTGATTCAACAGTTATTTGGTTCCTTGCCTTTCTGACCACTGTGTGAGGTGTTGCATTAAATGGAGTGTTAAACTTGTCAATCTTGTCCTGTCTCAGAAGAACTCGGTCTCCAACCGCTATATTTGAGTATTCTGCTTTGCGATGTTCATCCACATACAGTTTATATTTCCCCTTTTTCTCTGCATCGTAGTCATGAACTTCAAGATCAGTTTCCACAGATATAAGATCAGGTAGCTTGCCTCTCATCTTTCTTTTGAACAGGAGCTCAGCTGGACTTTTTCCGGTGGTATTATGCACAATTCCTCTGTACACTGTGACATACTTCCTGAGTTCTCTTTGCCAGTCAAGTCCTTCTGACTGTGCAATTCTGATTCGTTTCATGATTGAAGCATTTTGACACTCAACTTCGCCATTTGCTTGTGCCCATTTAGGCGTCGTTTTCAGGTGTTTGATTCCATTTGCCACACAGAAATCCTTGAATTCATCTGACCTGAACTGAGGTCCGTTGTCGGACTTCAGTGTGAGTGGAAGTCCATGTCGGCTAAATATATCCTCAAGACTATCAATCACTTTTGTTGCGGTAGTGGAGGTTAGTATGTCATACTCATAATACCTACTGTAATAATCCACTACAACTAGGATGGAGTGTTTTGATGGCAACAGTCCAAGTAGATCCACTGCTAGATCTTGCCACGGTCCATCTGGCAATGGTGAGGGCTGCAGTGGTTCTGGAGCATCAGGGCGAGACACTATTTGACAACCATGACATGATTTGCAAAATCTTTCCGCAGCTTTGTCAATGCCAGGCCACCATACTTTTGTTCTCAGATGTTGTTTGGTCCCAACAATACCTATATGTCCTTCATGTGCCAGTGAAATTGCTCGTGCTTGTAGTGTTTTCGGAAGAACAATGCGCGTTCCACGTAATACTAAAAACCCTACAACACACAGCTCATTGTTTTTCTCTCATTGCAGTGCTTCCCAGGAGTCGTGATAATGGATCAGCAATGTTTTCTTTTCCAGAAACATAAACAACCTTAAAGTTGTATGGTTGAAGACGCAAAACCCATCGCTCCACACGAGCACAGGGCTTGGAACGTGGACCGTATATTGACTCTAATGGCTTATGGTCTGTTACCAAATCAAACTGTCTGCCATACACATAGGGGTGTAGCCTCTCGCAGGCCCACACAAGGGCAAGGGCCTCCCTTTCAGTCTGAGAGTAACGTCTCTCACAGTCTGATAGACTTCTACTGATGTAGCAAACTGTCACCATTTGTCCTTTTTGACGCTGCGTCAATACAGCACCCAACCCTACAGGGCTAGCATCAGCGATGACCTGCGTTGGAGCGTCCTTGTCAAAGTATGCTAAAGTCCCTGCTCTTGCAAGCTCCTTTTTTAGATCATTGAATGCGTTTTTCTGTTCTGGACCAAAGACAAACTCAGAGTCTTTTCTGGTAAGACGTCTCAATGGCTCTGCCAGTGTTGCAAATTGTGGGATGAATCTACTGCTGTAACTGACAAGTCCAAGAAAGCTCCGGACTTCTGAAGCGTTTTGTGGTTCTCTGGCCTCTGCTACAGCTCTAACTCTCTCCTCAGTGGGACCAATGCCTTTTTGTGTGAGCAGGATTCCCATGAAATTTAAGCAAAACATACCAAACTGACATTTTAAAGGATTCAGGGTTAGCCCGCACTCTCTCAAACGCTTCATAACGGTAATGGTTTCTATTGTTTTTTTCAGCAGGGGCAGCATTCTATTCTACAACACTCACCGATCAAATAAGGCTTTGACAGCTGCCAAAAAAAAAGATCAATGCAGAAAAACCCCTGGATTGGTTATACAACATTGGACAGAATGTTGATCCGGCCATCGCGTATATTCAGCGCACATAAGGTAAACGTTTTGCAAACGTTTTTTTAAAGAAATAAAAACAGGTCGACGAATCGATGCGCATATTTTGCGTCAACGTATTTTTTGCGTCGACGTCATCGATGACCTCGACGCATTGTCCCAGCCCTAGTCACAGCGTCACGACGTAAACTGTCCCAAAGTCAGAATGAGCACTTGGAAGGGCGCATTTGAAGTGCGAAAGCGTCACCGCGGCGCGACGAAGGCTGACGAATTTCGAAAGCGACTTCAAATGCGCCCTTCATTTCCCATGAAAATGAAGTGTACATCTGATGGACACTTCGCACCCCAGCTAACACAGTTACGTCGTGACGACGTAACTGGACCAGACCATATTCGTTGCAGCGACGTCCCAAATAATGTTCCAGCGACGTAACTTTGTGATTCCCATATCCGCCGTGGCGACGTTATAGTGGAACGTCGCTGGAACGTGATGAGTACGTCCCAGCGACCAAACTGGCACGTTATGAGAACGTGACATTACAGGATCATATCGGTAATTCGTATTTTCACCTCACCATTACCTTGAAAAACATAACGACTAATAAACTCAATCTATCTCTGGTGCAAAAAATAAACCTTATGAAATCTAATTGTAATCTAATTATAGGGGATTCATAGTAAATACATCAGTTTTTTTTATTCGCTTTGGTACTATTTTCACAAGGAAGGTGTTCATTTTCACAACTCGTAGTACTACTATCACATCAGATCATCAAAAGTGCACTTTTTTCAAACATTTCAGCATATTTTCGATTGTGTTAGTACAATACACAAAACCACAAAGTATCCTTTTCACTACACAAAATAAGTGTTTCATCTTAATAAATGTTTCATTCACAGTAACCACCTTTCATAAATCTCTTACTATCAAACTTTTGATTTGCATCTCTTCTCTTTCAGTTTAGTACATTTGTCTATTATTTAATCCAACTGATCTTAATGGTTAATCACTGAACCATTAGGGAAACCTATAGATTTTAAAATGGTTTGTCAGGAATATACAGTATATGGATTTTGAGAACTACAGAAATAAAAATGTGTGTTTGTACAAACATATAAATTATGTCCAAGTGCCTGGACAACGTGCAGGAAACATCTCCATGTGTGCAGCTATCGTTGTAGGACGTAGGCCATTACTTGGCTCCTATAATGCTACACATCTTATTGAGTTCCTCAATGAAATTGAGCCAGCCTGTCAAGGTATAAAGGGGTCACCTATGTAACTGTGTGGGACAATGTTAGGTTCCACCATGCAGAGGTAGTTCAAGCATGGTTTCAGGCCCATCCCTGATTCATGACCCTCTACCTGCCTCCATACTCTCCCTCCCTCAACCCTATTGAGGAATTTTTTTCAGCATGGAGGTGGAAGGTCTATGATCGCCAACCCCTTGAGCGTGCTACCCTCCTTAAGGCCATGGATGATGCATGTGATGACATCAGTGTAGAAAAATGTCAAGCATGGATTCGCCACGCCAAAAGGTTTTTTCCAAGGTGCTTGAACAATGATAACATTCATTGTGATGTGGATGAGAATCTATGGCCAAATGCTCAAGACAGGCTTGATCCAAATTAATGTAATGTGTGCACTAAATGTTATGTTTTCTTCTCATTTAGTTCATAGAAAATATACCTATGTTACAATTATATCTGAAAAAAAAGTAATAATTTGCCCAAATTATTGTAGAGGATGTCTTCATTGATCCTTCACTTGATTACACATAGGATGGATATTTTGGAAATTATAGATTATGTAAATGTTGGGTAATGTATTAAATATATTGGTATATAAAAGTGTATTGCTTAATGTGAAAACTGTGTAATCTGTCTTTTATAGTACTGTAGCATATTAATTTCAGCACTTCTAAGGCCGATTTGAAACCAATATCTTGCATTGTTTGCTGTTGGATGAACTGAATGTTAAAAGTACTAAACTGAAAGAAGATCATACTGTTGTGTTTCGGTGATTAAACCAAATGTTCTCATTACATATTACAATAATCTGGTGTTTGAAACAATGATTATATGGAATGAACGTGTGCTCCTGAATTAAAGCATAAGATCAGGTTTTGAAAGAATGACTAGCTGTGTTACAAGTGTGATCAGTTTGGATTTTTGTACTAAGAGTTTTGAAAATGCACACCTTATTTGTGAAAATAGTAACAAAGCGAATAAAAAAATCTGTAATTACATACATGCAATGCAAACAAATACAAAAACATTACATTCTAATATAAAATAGACAAAAACACACTGCATTCATTCACAAATCAACATTTATTTAGCACTACTTTCTACAAATACTAAGCCAAAACATTTTGAACATTGCACCTGTTCTTTAACCATGCAAAATGTTACTAAGTTATGAGCACAGAAAACTAAACACATCAATTCATAGATTACACAATATAAAAAACAGAAAATGTTTGTCTTAAGCACTTACATTAGCACAATGAAAGATTCTTGTTCTGTCCCATCTACCACATGTTGCTGCCTTCATTACTGTGCTATACATTTAAAAGAAATGATTTTTACACACACACACACACACACATTATATACACACACACACACACACACACATATATATATACACACAGTACAGACCAAATGTTTGGACACAACTTCTCATTCGAAGAGTTTTCTTTATTTTCATGACTATGAAAATTGTAGATTCACACTGAAGGCATCAAAACTATGAATTAACACATGTGGAATTATATATGGAATTATATAAATAAATAAAAAAGTGTGAAACAACTGAAAATATGTCATATTGTAGGTTCTTTAAAGTAGCCACCTTTTGCTTTGATTACTGCTTTGCACACTCTTGGCATTCTCTTGATGAGCTTCAAGAGGTAGTCACCTGAAATGGTCTTCCAAGTCTTGAAGGAGTTCCCCGAGAGATGCTTAGCACTTGTTGGCCCTTTTGCCTTCTGTCTGCGGTCCAGCTCACCCCTAAACCATCTCGATTGGGTTCAGGTCCGGTGACTGTGGAGGCCAGGTCATCTGGCACAGCACCCCCTCACTCTCCTTCTTGGTCAAATAGCCCTTGATGAAATAAAGAAAACTCTTTGAATGAGAAGGTGTGTCCAAACTTTTGGTCTTTACTGTAATATATATATATATACACACACACACACACACTTTTGCACATCCTGTCATACCAGTGACTGGGTGTTACTGCAATAGACTTTGCAGCATTAAGGTTAACGATTAATCGATTAATTGATCGATAATTTAAACGACGATCGATCATGGAAATGATTGAAAATTGACATCCCTACACAGAAGTATAGAAAATTCTACACTGATTTAAAAAAACAAATGCAAAAAACGACACTGATATCTGATCACAATTACGGTCTCTTCTCATAGTGACAGCCAATCACATTAGTTTTCTGGTATTGCATGCACTCGATTTGCTTGTGTCTGCGCTAGGGTATTTGCATAAGATGTTCTGACTGGAGGACGGCTGCATTGGTGCTTGAAAAGTCTTCAACTTCTATTTAGAATTAATTTCTAGAATTAATTTCACCATGCTTGACGTCACTTCATTTAAAAGTAAACGAGAGGCGTTGACGCCCCGTGTGATGGGGCATTATATGTCTGGATTAGGGATGGGTATAGTTAAGGTTTTAATGGTATTACTACTCTTACTGCTTAACGGTCCGGTACTTTAACGATATTCTCATCGGTACTTTGTGTTGTGTGTTTTTTTTAAGAACAAGTTGAGAACAGAATTAACATTTCTTTATTTATTTTTTTATGTAAAATTAATAATGGGCTTGTCTTGGACCAGAGGTGTTAGGAGGAGTTGGTTGGTTCATAGTAGCTGCAGCTTAAAAAAAAATATATATATATATATATATATATATATGTGTGTGTGTGTGTGTGTGTGTGTGTGTGAACTAACTTGAGGTGCTGTGCTTTTAAGTTAATCAAATAAATGTTTACATTTACATACTGATTTTTCCTTATTTGGAATTTTAAAAACAGTTAAAAAATATGTTGATTTCATTCTCATTTTTCCCAAAAGAAATCAACAGAATTTCTACATAAGGTTAGCAAACCAGGGAGATTTTACATTTATTTTAAATGACGTGAACAACGTTGATTCAACATGATTTTAGCATACATACCTGACTTAGATGGGACAACAACCAGAGACGAGCTAGCTAGGCAGTCGATACACATAATGCACTTTTGAAAGATGCTTTGACAGATTGCTTGTGTTTCCGCCCTTACATGCAAATATTGTTTTGCACTTACGACAACGAGGGTTGTCAGCATTAACCTTAACTAGTGAAGTATAACCACACTTTGGAACGTTTTGCTCTCTCCGCCATCATCACTCTTTGTATTAAGCGGGAGTTTTCGTACTGTTATGCATGTACCACGCTCGTTCTTGTGTGTGTGTGACTTATGAAAGACAGCCTCCGCGGCGCGCATGCGAGTTCTTGCAGATCTCACAGACAAACGTCTTAATGATATCGCAAATTAGAAATGTTTGGTAAGATAAAATGTGCACGATAACATTAAGCAAATCTCTTCTCCATCGTCACTCTTTATTATTAAGCAGGAGTTTACGTTACAGTTGCATGTGCGTACGCTCGTTGTGGTGTGTGTGTGACTGACAGACAGACGAGTTCACGCAGATCTCATCAGTGTTGCCAGATTGGGCGGGTTCCCGCCCAATTGGGCTCCTTTTGGTCACGTCCGACCGGAAAAAAATGCATTGGGCGGGTCTTTAAAATTTGGGCTGGTTTTTGATACAACAGGCGGGTATTTATTTTTGACTATAAACAGTTTTCTTTATTTTTTTTAATGAAAACTAACTATAAAATAAATTATATAGCAAATGTAGGATGATGTTAAAATTAGGTATGGTTCAGGTTAGCCAATAAGGTTCACGGGAATCCTGTCCAATCAGACTTCAAGCTTGATTGGCGGCTTGTTCTGGGCTAATTCGTTATAAGACTTCTTGTTCTGCCTGTTTCCAATGCCCATGTTGAGCGGGCATTTTCCCTCATCTCGCTTTTAAAAGATGACACTAGCAATCACACGGGACTACCTTTACTCTCCAGCATCATGGATGTGCGCACTGGCCTGGTCAGAAATGGGTTTACCTCGGCAACATTCAAACCTCCCAGGCAGTTGCTGGAGAGATTTGACTCAACGATCTATTAATCAAACTGGTTTTGACTGTACAAAGTTGGTCCTATCTTTAAATAGTTCTAGAATTGCTCTATAATAAAGACGTTTTCATCAGTTCTGCGGGGATTATCTACATTAAGTTCATATTAAAAGGTAAACGTGTTTATGCTATTAGCCTACAGTTTTATTTTGATGTACAATTCTGATGTTTGATCATTTCTGAAACATAATAGCTGATGACGATTCAGTGTATCATTCAGTCATTATTTTATTTAAAATTAAAAGAAGGAAAAAACGAGAATTCATGTTGATTTGCCCAGTGGTCTATAAGTTAAATAATAATAATAATTTTACTAATGATAATATAAAAAAAATAATTAGTTGGTAATTAAGCACAAATTTGTAAGTTGCCTACTAATACAAAACGAAAAGTAATGAAATGATTTGAGAAGTGGCCTATTAGAAAAGAACTGTAGTTCTGACAATAGTAGCACAAGAACAATAAAAAATGATGTCCCCTTCTGAGGTTTCCGATGTAGACCTTGTGTTTTATTAAAATTATCATTTATATATAACATAAAAAAGATGCACTGGATATACTTGGGGCAAGCCACTGTGCGATTTGTTAGCCTGGTTGTTTAATAAGAAAATTTTTATTCTAAAACAGTTTTAATAACAGTATGTATTTTGGGCTGGTATTTTTTTAAATGGGCGAGTTTTAAACTGTAATTGGGCTGGAAATCTTTAGTCCAATCTGGCAACACTGCCTCACGGACAAACGTCTTAATATGATATCACATTAGAAATGTTTGGCGAGATTAAATGTGCACGACAACATTATTAAGCAAAAATACATAGTACATTATTTTTTTTCCTCCAGTACCGAAAGCAGAACCGATACCGTCAGATCTTACTGATACTATGGTCTTTCATAATTTAGCCCCGGGGCCAGTTTAATACCGGGTTTCGGTACCCATCCCTAGTCTGGATACCGCTGCACAAATCTTTCAACCACGAGAAATGTAGTTCCAGCACGGCCTTACATTCAGGACAGCAGAATGGTCAGGATGACCTGAAACACATAACCAACTGAAATCAATTTAAAAGTATTTAGTCTTGCCTGAGTGATGCTGAAACAACCAGGTTTAGTTTTTCACCCAGGAGAAACTGCTTCCTGTGGAACAGTCTCCATGAAGAATGATCTCTTGATCCTGGATCCTTGCTGCCATCCACGCAGAGATGATTTGGAGGATATGTGGTTGTGTCTAAAGGGTAATGAATCAATGTTACAAGAATACTGATAGCAGCACTATTGATCCTGTACCTTATGTAAATGTTTTCAGTACCGAACAAGTCAGGAACCAAATTAGTACCAGTTCTTGAAACCCATCTCTACTTGTACTTGTACTTGTAGTTGTCTTGTTGCTGCTGCCCAGACTGTCTCTTCCCCTGATGATAAATATATGTGTTCATTTTAAAGCAATAAACAATACATTTAAATTACTTGGTGGTAACAAATATATTTCCTTATAAGCAACTCACTGAATCATTGACTCAACTGGTGGCAGTAAGGACCTGTTTTTATACAGTCTATGGTAAAGACCTAAAAAAAGTGAACAATTTGTTTACTTTTTGTGAAACGAAAGTATCAGGTCAATTTGAGAATTAAACTAACATTAAAAAGCATGCATGTGAAAAACACCATCAACGCCAATAGTGAACAGATGACAGAATTTACCAGCCTGCCACTTGAGGGAGAAAAGGGGAAATTATTAATCCCACATAACGTTACACTGAACATGATTTCGGCAGCCTCGGTCTAATTAACGTTAAACTTCATACAGCGGTTTATATTCAAGTTCACAGCATGGCTAGCATGAGCATCATCAAGCTCGAGCGGCGGGCATTCAAACAAACTAATTAACGTTACTACGGTAACGGTACCACTGGCGGACAGAAGAGAAACACCAGGGACTGGATTGTGGCACCCATCACTGTTGGCGTTCACTTCTCAGAAGATCCAGCAGCACTGTCAGGGCCAAGACCATGAAACACCTGTCCAGCACTGCCACATTCAGCTTCATCCTGCAGTACAGGGGTACAGTCTGATTTAGGGAAAGAAGGAAAAGAGAAATTGTTTAGCTCCATGACAATGTAATTAGTAGAAGAAATATTGAGATACTTAAGTAAACTACTTTTAATAACTACCAATACCATATTGGCTAAAATCTACTAGTCATGTTTAAAACCTTAGCTGAAGGGACAGTTAACACAAAAAGGAAAATGACAAATCTGGAACAACTGGGTGAGCAAAGGATCACAGAATTGTAATTTTTTTCTGAACTATCCTTTAAGTAGAAGTATTATCTTGCATACTCTTATATACTTAAGGTATTGAGAGTAAAAGGAAAGGTATGTACAGTATTGTTCTGAAAAATAATTTGTTTAATTTCTAAATATGTTCATTGTTATTCAATTTAAAGTTGCCTACTAATACACTGTTGGGTAGTTTAATCTACAACAGTGCATCGTGTTGTAAAATACCATATTTTTGTAGTGCTGCTGTCTGTGAGAAAAAACAAAACACAGTACTTTATATTTGTATATTTGAGTAAACTTAACTAAAGTACTTCCTTACAGTCCACCTCTGATTAAAGTAACAACATTTATTGTCCGAATATTAAAATCAAACAGAGCACTGTTCATACTATGCACTTTTTTTCAGTTTTATTTTCATGCTTAACTGCTTAATAAAAACGGGTTGCAAACATGTCTACATATGATCACCATGGTCAAGACAATAAATTACATAAAATCGCACCTTTGTAAGATATAAGTAAGCATTTTAACAGATATGTGTGTTCGTGTATTTTGTAGTTTTTCATATGTATCATTAACGTTACATTATTCAAGTAAGCTCCAAACCAGTACCTGCATTAAAAGTTGTAATCCGACAGCAAACCAGTGTAACTTGGCCTCGGTCTTGGTTATGCCCATAGACAGTAAAAGAAATGGACACAGCGACCCCATTGGAACTCAACTGAGACAATTGAAGCCCATTTTTAGCGTTTTTTAGCACTTCCGTTTCTGACGCGCAGACTCAAACGAAGCTTGACGACGTCAGCAACCTGTCTGACAGATGTACTTGTTCTAGTAGCTGTGCGTGCAAACTGCCATCGTTAATCTTGCAGAGACGGCGAGCTTGAGCGGGGAGTTCTTTGGCGTGAGTGAGCAGGAGTAAGTATTCTGCAACATGGTACAGTGCTTTGTACCTGACTGCAATCACCGCTCAGTCAACACATGTCGTTGCCATTACACAAATGTTCAGTAAATGCATAAAAAGGTATGCCTAGGCTAAATATTGTTTTTAAACATCAAACTCCGTTGTTGCACGTAAACTTTTTCCCATTTTCCAACATTCATAAAAAGGGTTGCTTTATAGGTTAGCTCATTCTTTCAAATCATATGTATTCAGAGTGATCTGCTTGGTGTAGCTTGTGTAACCGTCTGTTTAAACACCCCCGCGAAGGTCCGTGGAGACTGAAGATCATTAATTAATAAAAAAATAACAAATAAAAACCTGTTTTGCGTTTTTGCACGGTAGACTTATCAGTGCAATCATGATCTCCTTGGCTGCCATGAGAGTTTTGCAGGGAGGTTGGTAACTTAGCTAGGCTACTGTAGCCTTCATATGGTATGAGTCATATCAAGCATTTTATAATGCCACTGTCAAAACAATATTTAGCCTAGGCATACCTTTTTATGCATTTACTGAACATTTGTGTAATGGCAACGACATGTGTTGACTGAGCGGTGATTGCAGTCAGGTACAAAGCACTGTACCATGTTGCTGACGTTATTGTTAACCACTTTCACACACGCACACAATATAAAATACACGATGATAAATATAAAAATCAATACACAATACCTATATAAAACACTATTTATTTACACGATTGTAAATTCACTACATTCACTATATAAAATAAAATTCACTGGAGGAAAAAGTTCGCGCGAGCGGCCGTCATCAGATTTGGAAATCGCTCAAAAGGCTTGTTCGCGGTTGTGGCTTCAATCGAATTCAGTGAGGCGCGGTGGTTTATGGAATGAGTAGTTCCTGCGCTCGAAATGAAAATATGTACACAGTCTTATACCTTCCACTTTTTTGGAGCATCCACGCACTTCGGAGGGCCCTTCGTGCACTTCAGCTACCAGTCTTCGAAGTCCGTGGCCTTCGAAGTGCGTACACTCAACTTTGGGACACAGCTACAGATCGCTGGGAGAGGCTGTTGATCATCAGATCGCGTAAATCAGAGGAGAATGAATAGAAATGACGATTCTGTCTGAAGAAATATGAAGTAAACATCAGTAAATATATCCATATATCGCCGCAGATATGCATCTTTGGTCTATAAATCCTTATTGACGCTGTTCAGTGAGTTTATGTGAACACAAATAAACCGCTCCTGACGTGACTGAATATGAATGAGTGGTGAATTTCTATTCAAAATGTGGCATAATACGGATTTATTATTTTGCACTCCTGACATAAATTACTAAATAACTGTCACTGCAACAACGTTTTATCAAAATATTTGTCAAATATCGAAGCTTGAGTCTTTAAACTTTCAATTGATGCACAGTATGTCTAGATAAAGTTAGGCCAGTGCGAGCCAGGGCTTAAAGCGGGCCGGGCGGGGCTCATAGCCCCAGGCCAGTAGCACCGAGGCCAGAATAGCGCAGGGTTTCCACAGTAGAGCTTGAAGCACCGCTGCACGTCACTAAAACACGCCCTTTACACGCCTCTCAGAACAACGTCATGCAACCTCAAAATTTCACCAACAAAGAGAAGTTATCAGAAAACTAATAAACAAGTCACTGGAACATGCACGATCACAAAACGAAGATGATAAAAGCGGCAGTTTGTTTGCATGCTTTGTTATATAATTTTCAAGGCATTTTACTGTATAGTTTTGGGGAAAACTAAAAGCAAATTCACCCAAAACATCAAACTCCATTGTTGCACTTGCACTTTTTCCCATTTTCCAACATTCATAAAAATGGTTGATTTATAGGTTAGCTCATTCTTTTAATGTATATGTATTCAGAGTAACCCATACTATCACTGTATTAATTGATAAAAGGCATTTTACTGTATAGTTTTGGAGAAAACTAAAAGCATATCCACCCAAAACAACAAAATGCATCCTAGCTATTGCAGTGTGTCCCATGTTCCAACATTCATAAAAAGGGTTACATGTATTCAGAGTGACCCTGACTATCACTGGATTCATTTTCAAGGCATTTTACTGTATAGTTTTGGAGAAAACTTAAAGCAAATTCACCCAAAACATCAAACTCCGTTGTTGCACGTAAACTTTTTCCCATTTTCCAACATTCATAAAAAGGGTTGCTTTATAGGTTAGCTCATTCTTTCAAATCATATGTATTCAGAGTGACCCTGACTACCACTGTATTAATATTCAAGGCATTTTACTGTATAGTTTTGGAGAAAACTAAAAGCAAATTCACCCAAAACATCTAACTCCATTGTTGCACTTGCACTTTTTCCCATTTTCCAACATTCATAAAAAGGGTTGCTTTATAGGTTAGCTCATTCTTTCAAATCATATGTATTCAGAGTGACCAAGGCTATCGATGTGTTCATTTTCAAGTCATTTTACTGTATAGGTGTGGAGAAAACTAAAAGCAAATTCACCCAAAACATCAAACTCCATTGTTGCACTTGCATTTTTTCCCATTTTTCAACATTCATAAAAATGGTTGATTTATAGGTTAGCTCAATATTTTAAGTTATATGTATTCAGAGTGACCCTGACTATCACTGTATTAATTTTCAAGGCATTTTACTGTATAGTTTAGGAGAAAACTTAAAGCAAATTCACCCAAAACATCAAACTCCGTTGTTGCACGTAAACTTTTTCCCATTTTCCAACATTCATAAAAAGGGTTGCTTTATAGGTTAGCTCATTCTTTCAAGTCATATGTATTCAAAGTGATCCCGACTATCACTGTATTCATTTTCAAGTCATTTTACTGTATAGTTGTGGAGAAAACTAAAAGCATATTCACCCAAAACAACAAAATGCATTCTAGCTATTGCAGTGTGTCCCATTTTCCAACATTCATTAAAAGGGTTGCTTTATAGGTTAGCTCAATATTTTAAGTTATATTTATTCAGAGTGACCCTGACTATCACTGGATTCATTTTCAAGGCATTTTACTGTATAGTTTTGGAGAAAACTAAAAGCAAATTCACCCAAAACATCAAACTCTGTTGTTGCACGTAAACTTTTTCCCATTTTCCAACATTCATAAAAAGGGTTGCTTTATAGGTTAGCTCATTCTTTCAAGTCATATGTATTCAAAGTGATCCCGACTATCACTGTATTCATTTTCAAGTCATTTTACTGTATAGTTGTGGAGAAAACTAAAAGCATATTCACCCAAAACAACAAAATGCATTCTAGCTATTGCAGTGTGTCCCATTTTCCAACATTGATTAAAAGGGTTGCTTTATAGGTTAGCTGATTCTTTCAAATCATATGTATTCAGAGTGACCCAGACTATCAATGTGTTCATTTTCAAGTCATTTTACTCTATAGTTGTGGAGAAAACTAAAAGCAAATTCACCCAAAACATCAAACTCCACTGTTGCACTTGCATTTTTCCCATTTTTCAACATTCATAAAAAGGGTTGCTTTATAGGTTAGCTCATTCTTTTAATGTATATGTATTCAGAGTGACCCATACTATCACTGTATCCATTTTCAAGGCATTTTACTTTATAGTTTTGGAGAAAACTAAAAAGCAAATTCACCCAAAAAAACTAAATGCATCCTAGCACTTGCACTGTGTCCCATTTTCAAACACTCATAAAAAGGGTCGCCTTAACGGTTAGCTCAATTCTTTCAATGGATATGTATTCAGATTGACCCTGACTATCATTGTATTTATTTATAAGGCATTTTACTGTATAGTTTTGGAAAATAAATAAAAGCAAAATCGCCCAAAACATCAAACTCAGTTGTTGCACTTCCACTTTTTTACCCATATTCCAACAGACATAAAAAATATTCCTTTATAGGTTAGCTCATTCGTTCAGTGGACATGTATTCACAGTGACCCTGACTATCAATATTTTCATTGTCAAGTCATTTTACTGTACAGTTTTTGAAAAGACTAAAAGCAAATTCACCCAAAACATCAAACTCAGTTGTTGCACTTGCACTTATTGCCATTTTCCAACATTCATAAAGAGGGTTCCTTTATAGGTTAGCTCATTCTTTCAAATCATATGTATTCAAAGTAACCCCGACTATCACTGTATTCATTTTCAAGTTTCTCCAAAACTATAATCAAACTCCCACCAAAAAACTAAATGCATCCTAGTAATTGCACTGTGTCCAATTTTCCAACACTCATAAAAAGGTTTCCTTTATAGGTTAGCTCATTCTTTCAGTGGACATGTATTCACAGTGACCCTGACTATCAATATTTTCATTGTCAAGTCATTTTACTGTACAGTTTTTGAAAAGACTAAAAGCAAATTCACCCAAAACATCAACTCAGTTGTTGCACTTGCACTTATTGCCATTTTCCAACATTCATAAAGAGGGTTCCTTTATAGGTTAGCTCATTCTTTCAAATCATATGTATTCAGAGTGACCCTGACTATCACTGTATTAATATTCAAGGCATTTTACTGTATAGTTTTGGAAAAAACTAAAAGCAAATTCACCCAAAACATCAAACCCAATTGTTGCACTTGCACTTTTCCATTTTCCATTAAAGACAAATTCACAATTCCCAAGTGTCTAAGTGAATAAACACTTTTACACTATGTCCTTGTTACGATGAGAGTCAGAGACGTTTGGATCCATATGCAGAACTTTATTATAAGAATGGTCAGACAGGCAGTAATCAGGAACAGCATCAGGTATGTCAGGGATATCCAGAATCAGTAACAGTCACTAGAAGAGGTCGGGGCAGGCAGCATAGAATCAGAGTCAGTATAAACAATCCAAGATCAGACACGGAAGGAACAAACACAGGGAAATCGCTCGGAAATGCTAGACAGAACTAAACACGACTTCCCTAGACTGAGAGTGATTGTGCTGCCTATTTTTATGTCTGTGTATTAGCTGGAGGTCTGTGTGTAATGAGATGCAGGTGTGTGTGTGTGTGTATGCAATCATTCCCAGGAATGAGGCAGGATGGGAAATGGAGTTCGAAAAAGGGGATGGACACAAAAATGCCAGAGTCCTGAGTGGAGTGCCCTCTATTGGAGTTCATGCACACTCCAGCTAATGATCGTGACAGTCCTATTTTCAAACACTCATAAAAATATTTTCTTTATAGGTTTGCTCATTCTTTCAATTGATTCCTGTTCACAGTCACTCTGACTATTATTAATGTATTAATTCAAATAATAATAAGTAATTAAGAGCACAAAAATGTCAGGAAAATTATATTTGATTATATGTAAAATTAGAACTAATTTAGCTCTCGCATCCTCTTAAATACCCTAATTTAAAACATATACCTTATATTTTGAGATTAGAAACACATAGGAAGTGTAACACTATAAAAACTTCACAATCCTGGGAAGAAGGAGGCGGGAACCGGCGGACATTCAAATTAAGCTTTAATAATAAAATAAACACAAAACAGCACAACAGCCCCTCGCAGATAACTGCCGTGCACACACAAAAAAAAAAAAAACTAAACACAAAATAAAGACCAGGTATGGTCCTCTCTCGTCCTTCACTGTCATCGCTCCTCTTTTGTATCCTTCCAATCTCCTCTGTGGGACTCGACACCGGTGAGTGGAGCAGGTGTCATTCATTTCCCAATCACTCCACTGGCCTCGCTCCGTTCCCATGACTCTCAGCCCCGCCCCACTAGTCACATACCCCCACTGCCCCTCGCAGGCTGGGGTACTCTGGAGACTACGCTCTACCCCCCTACCCCTCCGGGAGCACCGCTCATGGTGGCTTGCGGGGACCTGGGGGTAAGGATAGACAAATGAGGCGAGAGAAAAGGTGATGGAAGGACGAGGAGCGATAAAGATGAGGGAGGGGAGAGAGGAAAAGAAAAAAAAAATTTGGTTCCCAAACACACTGCCGCTCTGCCCTCCACCAGCTGGGTGAACTCCTCCGCGGTACCTGGCGCTGACACTGGACGGCCCTCGTTGGATGGCACGACACTCCTCCGCCGCCTGGTGGATGGCGACGGCTCTCCCAGTTTTGGGCAGCCGGCAGGAGTCCCCGTTCTCTGCTCCTCCCCTTTCCGGGGGATGGCAGCAGGCTCCGGCCCCCTGGCGAACGGTGCCATCTCCTCCGCTCCCTCAAGCGTCCACGGCGGCACACTCCCTCGCCCTGCTCGATGGCACCGCAGACTCACCACAGCGACAAGGGATCTTCAGCAGCGCGTCCCTCCTTCCTCCCAGGTTTCGGCACCAGTGTAACACTATAAAAACTTCAGAATCTCGGGAAGAAGGAGGCGGGAACCAGCGGACATTCAAAATAAGCTTTGCAAAATAATAAAATTAACACAAAACAGCACGACAGCCGCTTGCGGACGACTGCAATTCAACCTAATGGAAGTTAAACAAGAGTTTTATTAAGACTGAAATACAGAAATAAGATGTGATAGGGATTATGTAACCTATATTATGACATTTCACAGATACAAATGCAAATATGTAATTTTTTATGCAATGAAACAAAAACCTAATATGAGAAGATGATTTTAGGTGTACGCATCAGTGTGCATAAGACAGTCAATAATTGTTCACAGGTGTTGAAGCCACAGTAGGCACTGTTGTGCAGTCTGATGGGATATACAACAGTATGCCCAAAGTGCTATTATTCCTTAAGATGCACAAAGTTGTTTTCTAAAACAAGAAAGGCAAAAAAAGAAAGAAAAAGAAAACATAAATAAATGTATAATATATATAAATATCATGTATTTATATAAAATGCATAATGTTAATAAAAGTACAAAGAATATGATAAAATAAAGATTAGTAAAATTAAAATAAAAGTTTGATCATTTTCAAACAACGGCACTGATACTATTTTACTTATTTTTACTTTGTGTTGTCAACTAGCTTACCATGTGTAATCTTGTTGTATCTTGTTGTATTAATGGATTTTAATTGAGATTGATCATTCTTAAATCCGTTTTAATACAATTATAATCGATCAGTTACATGTAAGGAGAAACAAGAAATTGCAGCTAAGCAGACCTATTCAACAGACTTATGATTATGGTAAACAAACAAAGCAAATTAAATAATAGCTTTTCAAGCATAATCACCATTAACAAATAAAACAACCTCAGGGCTATAAAAGCAAAGACATAAGACATGTTACTTAAGATTATAAACCATGGACACAAATAAGGACTTCTCAGAGGTAATTAACCTAATCATTTCCTATGGTTAAAATTAAGATTTGAACTTAATTAAATGTGACACTAATAATTAAAATGTAAGAAGAGGTTGAGAGTGTATCAGGAGGGTATTTCCTAGCAATTTTGACCAATACTATTTATGAAATAAGAGTCAGTTTAATGTGGTAATAAGCATGGTACATTTGCATAATAATTCCTTCAAAATCTGAAACTTTATGTTGGAAAATGGGATATGAGTGCAACAATACACTCTATAAAAACATTTTTGAAGTGAGATTGTGTTTTCTCAAAACTGTAAAGTAAAATGACATGAAAATGAATACAGTAATAGTAAAGGTCATTGTAAACATGAATCAATGAAAGAATGAGCAAACCTATAAAGGAAAGAATTTTATGAGTGTTTGAAAATTAGACGTGATGTAATAGTGCAAAGGTACACATACAGTATTGTTCAAAATAATAGCAGTACAATGTGACTAACCAGAATAATCAAGGTTTTTAGTATATTTTTTATTGCTACGTGGCAAACAAGTTACCAGTAGGTTCAGTAGATTGTCAGAAAACAAACAAGACCCAGCATTCATGATATGCACGCTCTTAAGGCTGTGCAATTGGGCAATTAGTTGAAAGGGGTGTGTTCAAAAAAATAGCAGTGTCTACCTTTGACTGTACAAACTCAAAACTATTTTGTACAAACATTTTTTTTTTCTGGGATTTAGCAATCCTGTGAATCACTAAACTAATATTTAGTTGTATGACCACAGTTTTTTAAAACTGCTTGACATCTGTGTGGCATGGAGTCAACCAACTTGTGGCACCTCTCAGCTGTTATTCCACTCCATGATTCTTTAACAACATTCCACAATTCATTCACATTTCTTGGTTTTGCTTCAGAAACAGCATTTTTGATATCACCCCACAAGTTCTCAATTGGATTAAGGTCTGGAGATTGGGCTGGCCACTCCATAACATTAATTTTGTTGGTTTGGAACCAAGACTTTGCCCGTTTACTAGTGTGTTTTGGGTCATTGTCTTGTTGAAACAACCATTTCAAGGGCATGTCCTCTTCAGCATAGGGCAACATGACCTCTTCAAGTATTTTAACATATGCAAACTGATCCATGATCCCTGGTATGCGATAAATAGGCCCAACACCATAGTAGGAGAAACATGCCCATATCATGATGCTTGCACCTCCATGCTTCACTGTCTTCACTGTGTACTGTGGCTTGAATTCAGAGTTTGGGGTCGTCTCACAAACTGCCTGTGGCCCTTGGACCCAAAAAGAACAATTTTACTCTCATCAGTCCACAAAATGTTCCTCCATTTCTCTTTAGGCCAATTGATGTGTTCTTTGGCAAATTGTAACCTCTTCTGCACATGCCTTTTTTTTAACAGAGGGACTTTGCGGGGGATTCTTGAAAATAGATTAGCTTCACACAGACGTCTTCTAACTGTCACAGTACTTACAGGTAACTCCAGACTGTCTTTGATCATCCTGGAGGTGATCATTGGCTGAGCCTTTGCCATTCTGGTTATTCTTCTATCCATTTTGATGGTTGTCTTCCGTTTTCTTCCACGTCTCTCTGGTTTTGCTCTCCATTTTAAGGCATTGGAGATCATTTTAGCTGAACAGCCTATCATTTTTTGCACCTCTTTATAGGTTTTCCCCTCTCTAATCAACTTTTTAATCAAAGTACGCTGTTCTTCTGAACAATGTCTTGAACGACCCATTTTCCTCAGCTTTCAAATGCATGTTCAACAAGTGTTGGCTTCATCCTTAAATAGGGGCCACCTGATTCACACCTGTTTCTTCACAAAATTGATGACCTCAGTGACTGAATGCCACACTGCTATTTTTTTGAACACATCCCTTTCAACTAATTCAACTAATTGCCCAATTGCACAGCCTTAAGAGCGTGCATATCATGAATGCTGGGTCTCATTTGTTTTCTGAGAATCTACTGAACCTACTGGTAACTTGTTTGCCACGTAGCAATAAAAAAATATACGAAAAACCTTGATTATTCTGGTTAGTCACATTGTACTGCTATTATTTTGAACAATACTGTAGATACTTGGGATACTTTACTTGGCATAAATTTTCTCCCAAACTTCAATTTTAATCAATTGAAAGAACGAGAAAATTTAGAGAAAATATATAAAGAAAATATTTTTATGGGTGTTTGAAAATAGGTAATGGTGCAACTGGTAGAATAAACTTTTGTTTTTTTAAGTGATTTTGCCATTAATCTTATTCAAAACCATACAGTCAAAAAAAGAAAAGAAAAGGAAATATGATCATCCCACCCCTATCAGGAATGCTGAATCCCTGACAATTTTCAAGCACCAGCTGAAAACTCATCTCTTTCAAAACTACTTGGCTTCATCGTAAAAGAACAACTCTATTTATTCCTTCTTTTTCTAGCTTTTACTTATTTGAACAATGTCTTAAACTTGGTATTACAAGCACCTCCTGTGTCTGTTTGCCTCTAAGAAGAATCACTTTATGTAAATTGTGAGTCGCTTTGGATATAAGCATCTGCAAAATGACTAAATGTAAATCCATCCATCCATCCATCATCTTCCACTTATCCGGGGCCGGGTCGCGGGGGCAACAGTCTAAGCAGAGACGCCCAGACTTCCCTCTCCCTAGCCACTTCTTCCAGCTCTTCCGGGGTGACCCCGAGGCGTTCCAGCGTGTCCTAGGTCTTCCCCGGAATGTTGCAATATGAGAATAAGTGCAAGTGCAAAAATGGAGTTTGATGTTTTGGGTGATTTTGCTTTTAGTTCTCTCAAAAACTATACAGTAAAATGCCTTAAAAACGAATCCAGTGAAAGTCGAGGTCAATCTGAATACATATGATTTGAAAGAATGAGCTAACCTATAAAGGAACCCTCTTTATGAATGTTGGAATATGGCAATAAGTGCAAGTGCAACAACTGAGTTTGATGTTTTGGGTGAATTTGCTTTTAGTCCTTTCAAAAACTGTACAGTAAAATGACTTGACAATGAAAATATTGATAGTCAGGATCACTGTGAATACATGTCCACTGACAGAATTAGCTAACCTATAAAGGAAACCTTTTTATGAGTGTTGGAAAATGGGACACAGGGCAATTGCCATGATGCATTTTGTTGTTTTCGATGATTTTGGTTTTAGTTTTCTCAAGAACTATACAGTCAAGACAGAATGAGCTAACCTATAAAGGAACCCTTTTTATGAATGTTGGAATATGGGAATAAGTGCAAGTGCAACAACTGAGTGATGTTTTGGGTGAATTTGCTTTTAGTCTTGTCAAAAATTATACAGTAAAATGACTTGACAATGAATATACTGATAGTCAGGGTCACTCTGAATACATGTCCACTGAAGAAATTAGCTAACCTGTAAAGGAAACCTTTTTATGAGTGTTGGAAAATGGGACACAGTGCAATTGCTAGGATGCATTTTGTTGTTTTTGGGTGAATTTGCTTTTAGTTTCTCAAAAACTATACAGTAAAATGCCTTGAATATTAATACAGTGATAGTTGGGGTCACTCTGAATACATATGACTTGAAGGAATGAGCTAACCTATAAAGGAACATTTTTTATGAATGTTGGAATATGGGAAAAAATGCAAGATCAACAATGGAGTTTGATGTTTTGGTTGAATTTGCTTTTAGTTTTCTCCACAACTATACAGTAAAATGACTTGAAAATGAACACATTGATAGTCTGGGTCACTCTGAATACATATACAATAAAAGAATGAGCTAACCTATAAAGGAACACTTTATATGAATTTTGGAAAATGAGATGCACTGCAATTGCTAGGATGCATTTTGTTGTTTTGGGAGAATTTGCTTTTAGTTTTCTCAAAAACTATACAGTAAAATGTCTTGTAAATGAATCCAGTGATAGTTGGGGTCACTCTGAATACATATGACTTGAAATATTGAGCTAAACTATAAAGCAACCCTTTTTATGAATGTTGGAAAATGGGACACACTGCAATTGCTAGGATGCATTTTGTTTTGGGTGAATATGCTTTTAGTTTTCTCCAAAACTATACAGTAAAATGCCTTGAAAATGTACACAGTGATATTTCGGGTCACTCTGAATACATATACATTAAAAGAATGAGCTAATCTATAAAGCAACCCTTTTTATGAATGTTGGAAATTGGGAAAAAATGCAAGTGCAACAATGGAGTTCGATGTTTTGGGTGAATTTGCTTTTAGTTTTCTCCAAAACTATACAGTAAAATGTCTTGAATATTAATACAGTGGTAGTCAGCATCATTCTGAATACATATGATTTGAAAGAATGAGCTAACCTATAAAGCAACCTTTTTTATGAATGTTGAAAAATGGGAAAAAAATGCAAGTGCAACAATGGAGTTCGATGTTTTGGGTGAATTTGCTTTTCGTGTTCTCAAAAACCATACAGTAAAATGCCTTGAAAATGAAAACAGTGATAGTAGGGGTCACTCTGAATACATATACATTAAAAGAATGAGCTAACCTATAAAGGAACACTTTATATGAATTTTGGAAAATGGGATTAACTGCAATTGCTAGGATGCATTTTGTTGTTTTGGGTGAATTTGCTTTTAGTTTTCTCCAAAACTATACAGTAAAATGCCTTTACAATAAATACAGTGATAGTCGGGGTCACTCTGAATACATATGACTTGAAAGAATGAGCTAACCTATAAAGCAACCCTTTTTATGAATGTTGGTAAATGGGAAAAAGTGCAAGTGCAACAATGGAGTTTGATGTTTTGGGTGAATTTGCTTTTAGTTTTCCCCAAAACTATACAGTGAAATGACTTGAAAATGAATACAGTGATAGTCAGGGTCACTCTGAATACATATGATTTGAAAGAATGAGCTAACCTATAAAGCAACCTTTTTTATGAATGTTGAAAAATGGGACACACTGCAATTGCTCGGATGTATTTTTTATTTGGGGTGATTTTGCTTTTAGCTTTCTCCACAACTATACATTAAAATGCTTTGAAAATGAATACAGTGATAGTCAGGGTCATCCTGAATACATATGATATGAAAGAATGAGCTAACATATAAAGGAACACTTATTTGTGTAGGAAACTGGGACAGTGCAATTGGTAGGATGCATAATATATATATATATATATATATATATATATATATATATATATATATATATATATATATATGTGTGTGTGTGTGTGTGTGTGTGTGTGTGTGTGTGTGTACACACACATATTTACATTTTAATTGTTGTTTTCTTTGTCAGGTAGAGGCTGGGATAAAAAGCAGCCATGCTACAGCATCTAAACTGGAGACTTCTATTAAACTGGCTCTGTAACATAAGAGACTTGGGATGGTGGAAGGAGCAGAAGATCAGAGATCAGGCAGAGCTCTACTGGTGCCCCTTAGGGGATTGATTCATCTATAATTATCTATAATATCTACTTAATGTTCTAATGAAGTTATAATTGGTCATTATTCTGTTTTATTAATCTATTCAATAGATTCTAGTGTTCAATAGTTTGGGGTCAGAAAGTTTTTTCTTTCTTTAAGATATTACTTGTATTCAGCAAGGGTGCATTAAACTGATAAAAAGCAACAGTAAAAACATTTACATTGTTGGACAAAAATCCTATAATAAATAAATAAATAAATGCTGCTCTTTTAAAACCTCTAAAGTAACCTGAAAATATATATATTACTGTTTCCAAAAATGAAGCAGCGCAACTGTTTTTGACATGCTAAAAAAAAAAAAGTTTATTGAGCACCAAAACCAGAATATTTTAATAATTTCTTTTGGATTGTATGACACAGAAGACGAGTAATGGCTGGTGAAAATTAAACATCATAGTAAAACAGAACTCGTTTCTCTAAAAAAATTTTTTACGGTTATTTAAAATTTTAATATTTCATAATGTTACTGCTTTAACTGTATTTCTTATCAAATAAATGTTTTGGTGAGCATAAGCATAGACTTGTTTCAAAAACATTCACAAATCTTACCTATCCTAAACTTTGAACAGTGTTTTTCTTCATTTATTACATGGCCGTGAATAAATCAAAGTATTTGAAATTCATGACTCTTTAATTTATTACTTCTACTTCTACTTATAATTATTCTGCATGTGATTTAATAGTAATATTGCAGCATTCTGCAGGTACAAAGTTTTATTTGTTAAGGTCACAAAGGCCCTACACAGGTTTATGTCCACATTTCCCTCCAAAGTGTGGGCATACTGTGAGGACTGCTGGGGCCCTAGGTCCACATTTTCAGCTGGGACGCTACTTTGGATGAATAGAGGGCACACTTTTGGCCCACATTATTCCCACACTCTCCCCACTGTGCCCACACCCAGCCCTCACTGTCCCCGCGCTCTCCCCACTGTGCCCACACCCAGCCTACACTGTACCCACACTCTCCCCACTGTGCCCACACCCAGCCCACACTGTCCCCGCGCTCTCCCCACTGTGCCCACACCCAGCCCACATTGTCCCCGCGCTCTCCCCACTGTGCCTACACTGTACCCACACTCTCCCCACTGTGCCCACACCCAGCCCACACTCTCCCCACTGTGCCCACAGCCAGCCCACACTGTCCCCACACTCTCCCCACTGTGCCCACACTGTCCCCTGGGCTCTCCCCACTGTGCCCACAGCCAGCCCACACTGTCCCCGCGCTCTCCCCACTGTGCCCACAGCCAGCCCACACTGTCCCCGCGCTCTCCCCACTGTGCTCACAGCCAGCCCACACTGTCCCCACACTCTCCCCACTGTGCCCACACTGTCCCCACACTCTCCCCACTGTGCCCACAGCCACCCCACACTGTCCCCACACTCTCCCCACTGTGCCCACACCCAGCCCACACTCTCCCCAATGTGCCCACAGCCAGCCCACACTGTACCCACACCCAGCCCACACTGTGTACATACCTGTGGTCATGTTATGGGCACATAATTGGTCCTATTGGGGGCCCACTCAGATTTGTGTGGGCCAGCCCACACTCAACCCACACTTTTGGGCTGTCCCACTCGGGCCCCACACGGGCCCCGCAGTGTGAGGCCCACACGTGCCCCGCATTTCACGCCGGTATTGGGGCGGGACCCAAAGGGGCATGTTTGCCAAGCCAACATAATAAGTTTAAATAGGATTTCAGTAAGTTGGCTTTCTCAAGCCAACTTAATACTAAGTTTAAATAGGATTTCAGTAAATTGGCTTTCTCAAGCCAACATAATAATTATAGACCAATCAGTATCTTGCCAGTTATATCAAAAGTTATTGAAAAATGGATAGCAAAGTAATTAATAAAGCATCTAAATATATGCTGCTCCCATCCGCATCCAATGCAATTTGGTTTTCGTGCTCATCATTCTACTGAAACAGCTGTTGATGTGTTTATGGAAAAGGGCAAACTTTCTATAGACACTCATCCTCTTGTTGGTGCTGTTTTTCTAGATCTGAAAAGGGCATTTGATTCTGTCAATCATCAGATGCTCCTGTATAGATTAACACATTTTAATTTTTCCGAACAAGCCATCAGCTGGATGAACTCGTACTTAGCCAACAGAATACACTGTGTCTCTATTGACAACATTAAATCTCCCTATTTAGAATGTCCAGTAGGGGTTCCTCAAGGCTCCATACTTGCACCTATTCTTTTTTCTTTATACATTAACGACCTGCCTACAGTATGCCAAAACATCAATATATTAATGTATGCAGATGACGCAGTAATTTTTACACATGAAAAACCTGTTCAAGAAGCCTCTTAGTCACTTACATCTGCACTGAGCTGTGTACAGGAGTGGCTCATTAAATCATGTCTACTACTGAACCCTAAAAAACTGTTTGTATGATGTTTTCTAAGCGGCAGATTGAAATGACTCGCTCAAATATTTATATATATATTTTTATATATTTTTTTTTTTTTTTTTTTTCACAATTTAACACATACAATCACAATCACAAACAATACAATCACAAAATACATCAAAGAAAATACTACCCAGTATATATAAAAGAAATAATAATAAAATATATATATATATATATATATATATATATATATATATATATATATATATATATATATATATATATATATATATAAATAAATAAAGTTTCCATTATCCATTATTCCATTTAAGTTTATAATTTTATAATCTCTATATAATTTAATACTAAGGCCCATATAGATTTAAACTTTTGCAGTCTTGAATGCTGTTTACTTGTCATTTCTTCGATGGGCAATAAATCTATTATCTGCTCCAGCCACTGACCCAATCTGGGTCCTGGCTGGGAAATCCATGCAGTAAGAATACATTTTTTAGCAAAATAAGAAAACATTGTAAACACACATTTTTTTTTTTTATAAAGGGACACTTATATTCTATATCATAATTCAGTAAATATAATATAGGGCATAGCTCAAAAGTACTGTTGTACATATCTTGAATTACTTCATGAATATTCTCCCAAAAGGAAAAAACAGCATTACAATACCAAAACAAATGCATAAATGTTCCTAACTCAGTTCCACATTTTCTACACATAGGAGAGTTCGTTCCATTCAATTTATAAAGCTTTACTGGAGTTATGTAGTATTTATACAGAAATTTATAGTTAGTTTCTTTAACTTTAAAGTTCACACTCGGTGGTGAGATAAAATCAGTACACAAAATTAACCATTCTTTTTCATTAAACTTCTTTTTAAGCTCTAATTCCCAATTTGTTTTTAAAGAGGAAAAAGAATTCTGGGAGCTTTCTAACAAAATTTTATACAGATGAGATATCTTCCCCTTAACCGAAGTAGCAGAAATAATAAATTGTTCCAACTCAGTAGGATATAATCTAAGTTGCCCCTTTTTATATAGAGATATAATAATATAGAACCTGCAGATATTTATAAAAATCTGTTCTAAGAATTTGATATTCACCACATATAGCAGTAAAAGATTTAACAGATTCAGAATCTGCATCAAACATATGCGCAAAAGTTTTCAGCCCATGAAGTGACCAGTTTCGAAAGTCAGTTTGGGAAAGCACTAAAAAATCAGGGTTAAATGGAATAGGAGAGTTTTTACTTATATGATCTTTTATACTCAAGTACCTATTACAGTCCTGCTAAACTTTCATTGTGGCTTGTAAGGGGGGCGATCCCTCTACATTCATCAGGAACTGCAAATTATTAACAAAGTATAGTTGTAATCTCCAATGGATAACATGTATGTAATTCCAAAGTTACCCACAAGGAACTATTTTCCAACTTCCAACTTATAATATTTCTAATTTGGCAGGCCCAGTAATACCATTGCAAATTTGGAAGTCCTAAGCCCCCTTTCCGACATGATTTCATTAAAGTAGACAACTTAATTTGGGGAGTCTTATTGTTCCATATACATTTTGTTAAAAATCTATTAATTAATTTTAAAAAAAGAAAAAGAAATATAACATGGTAACATATTAAAAGCATAAATAAACTTAGCAAGTATACTCATTTTAATAACACTGATTTTCCCGATAAGAGATAGTGGGAGAACAGACCAATTCTGAAGTTTTTTTTTACAATTCTCCAGTAAAGAGTTATAGTTGTTTATCCAAATAATTTATCCAAAACGGGTGTCACTTGTATTCCCAAATATTTAAAACCATATGCGGACCAAGAGATAGGACATTCTCAAATAATAATGGAGAGAGAGGGCAACCTTGTCTGGTACCTCTTCCTAAATACATTAAGGGAGATTCCATATTATTAGTGCAAACAGTTGCATTTGGAGTAGCATATATTGTTTTAATCCATTGAATAAAATTATGACCTAATTTAAATTTATCTAGTACTTAAAACAAAAAATCCCATTCTAAGCGATCAAACGCCTTCTCGGCATCGAGGGATATTAATAGTGAAGGTGTTTTTTTTCTGATTCAAATAGTGAATAATATTATAATTTTATAATCTTTATTAAGTAGACTTACGGGCCTATATGATGCACAACTCTGAAGCACAACTCTGAGGATCTTTCCCTTCTTTCAAAATAACAGAGATTCTAGCTGTTTTCATAGATGTAGGAAGAGTATTATGACTAGCAAAATCATTAACCATTAACATAAAAAACAATTTAAGTTGTGGCCAAAATCAGTGGTGGACAGTAACGGAGTAGCTTTACTTCGTTACTGTACTTAAGTACATTTTTCAAGTATCTGTACTTTACTGGAGTAGTTTTATTTTGAGTGACTTTTACTTTTACTTCACTACATTCCAAAGCATAAAATCGTACTTTTTACTTCACTACATTTCATAAAACATATCGTTACTCCCTATAATATATCACGTGTTCCGACACGCAGAAGCGGTGTCTGATTCATCATGAACGAACTGAGTCTTTTCAAAATAAACTTTTAAATCGGATCGTGAATCGCTCCAAATGATTCGTTTAGGAATTAGAATGATCCGATTGCAGCAGCTGTTCTGGAGTCGACCACTCACTGATTCAAATGAACCGTTTAGTGCGAGTCTCCAGAAGTAAGAACCGGGAGATCTTGTGAGCGCGCGTGCGTCTGATGTTGCTAAAAGTAAGTTATTAATGTCGAAATTTAGGATTAATTATTGTAACTGAAAATCATATTTAGGTAAAAATTGTCAGTTGTTTGGGAACTAAATCCGTTGTAAAGAGTGATCTGTTTAAGCCCACTGAAATGCTCGAGTGCAGACGCATCAATTTTAGGTAAAAAAAAAAAAAAAAACTTTAAATAACACAGATTAAATACAATAACGCATGCACGTTCAAATTCCCCGCTGCCCTAATGTTAAACAGTTTTATTAAAATGTCCTATGTGACGTCTGTTTTTATATTGTTTATCAACAGTAACGTTATACATATGTATATTGTTTGGATTAACTAGAAGAGTAGACAGACATAAATGTTTATTCATAACCGTACTGAAAATAAGTAAATATTGTTAGCTGATGCTAACTGTCTAGCTAAGATTTTTAATTTTTTATAATGTCCAAATATTTTTATTCAATCACCTATATATATATATATGTAGATTACACCTGGGTAGAAAAGAAAGGATGTGATGTTCAGAACATGGTAACTACAGTAATTATCAAAGTGGGAAGAGATGCACCCCGTTTGGCCAGGGGTGTTTTTAAACCACAGACAAGGTTTGAGAAAGAAAAAATCATTATGAAAATATAATTATATTTTCCTTAATGTTCTTCCTAACTTCAGGCCTTATTATCATGTCATATATAGAGTTACAGTACAGACCAAAAGTTTGGACACACCTTCTCATTCAAAGAGTTTTCTTTATTTTCATGACTATGAAAATTGTAGATTCACACTGAAGGCATCAAAACTATGAATTAACACATGTGGAATTATATACATAACAAAAAAGTGTGAAACAACTGAAAATATGTCATATTGTAGGTTCTTCAAAGTAGCCACCTTTTGCTTTGATTACTGCTTTGCACACTCTTGGCATTCTCTTGATGAGCTTCAAGAGGTAGTCACCTGAAATGGTCTTCCAACAATCTTGAAGGAGTTCCCTGAGATATGCTTAGCACTTGTTGGCCCTTTTGCCTTCTGTCTGCGGTCCAGCTCACCCCTAAACCATCTGGATTGGGTTCAGGTCCGGTGACTGTGGAGGCCAGGTCATCTGGCACAGCACCCCATCACTCTCCTTCTTGCTCAAATAGCCCTTGATGCCTTCAGTGTGACTCTACAATTTTCATAGTCATGAAAATAAAGAAACCTCTTTGAATGAGAAGGTGTGTCCAAACTTTTGGTCTGTACTGTAACTTTGATGTTCTGTAAAACAACAAACTTTAAAATACTTTGTTCTTACTGGTGAAAATCAGATGGTCATCTCTGTTTTCTCTCAGGTACATCACAGTGTAAGCTTCACAGTTAACATCACTCTCATCAGCGTAGTCCATATCAACAACAAAAATATATCTTGACTCCATATAGTGGTTATTTTGGAAAAAACCCCGGGTATTTTGAGCAGTAGGATTATAAAAAGAATATGTGCTAATATAAAATTAAATTAAGTAGCCTATATAAAATTGCAAACATCTATCTTTCAGTACTTTTTTACTTAAGTACATAAAAAATCGAGTACTTTTGTACTTTCACTTGAGTAAGATTGAAAAAGGAGTACTTTTACTCTTACTGGAGTAATATTTTATTATATGTATCTGTACTTTTACTCAAGTACTTGACTTGTGTACTTCGTCCACCACTGGCCAAAATGTTTTATAAAATTCTCCAGAGAACCCATCTGGGCCTAATGATTTATTTGTTGACAGTGAATTAATTGTAGAAAGCACCACTTCCTCAGTGAAGTTTTCATTAATGATTTGTTGAACTGAGACTGTAACCTGAGGTAAATCCAAACGGTCTAAAAAGCTGTTGTCTCGGGAATTGAGATATTTTCTGATTTATATAAATTACTGTAAAAATTGGAAAAAAAAGTTTATTAATTTCTAATGAATCATACGTTACATAATTTTCAATAATAATGATGTAATAGTTGTAATAGCCGTAATAGTTCTCTTAGCTTGTTCCTTTTTTAAATAATGTGCCAATAGTTTACCTGGTTTGTTACCCAGTTCATGTATTTTTTGTTTCAAATACATACTTTTTTGTTTGATATAGTTTGAATGGTCTAAGTTAAAATTTGCCCTAGCTATGACTAATTTATGCCAATTTTCTTCAGAATTATCTTGCTTATTTAGCGCTTCTTTAGATAACAATTCTTCCTTTAGACCATTAGTAATTGATTTTCTTTCTTTATTTTTATAAGAGGAGTATGATATAATATGTCCTCTTAAAGTAGCTTTTTATGCATCCCAAAGTATGGATGGGGCTATCTCAGATGATAAATTAAAAGTATTAAATTCTTCAATCCACTCTCTCATCTTCTTACAAAACACTTCATCTTCTAATAGTGAATTATTAAATCTCCACGTTTTAGATTTGTGAACTTCATTTAAGGTAATTTCCAAGGAAACCATTGCATGATCTGATATAGAGATTTCATGTATTTCACAAGATGAATCAAGATTAATATATTTCTTAGGTAAAAAAAAATAGTCTAAGTGAGAATAAGATTTATGCCTATTGGAAAAATAAGTATAGTCTTTTGTTTTTGGGTTGATTTCTCTCCATACATCTATTACCCCTGTTTCTAGTCCCAAAGCATGCAACATTTTTGCAGATTTAGGGTTAGAACCTACAGAGTGTGAAGAAGATCTATCTAATTTTGAAAGAGTTAAAGGGGTAGTTCACCCAAAAATGAAAATTATGTCATTAATAACTCACCCATATGCTGTTCCAAACATGTAAGACCTCCTTTTATCTTCGGAACACAGTTTAAGATATTTTTGATTTAGTCCGAGAGCTCTCAGTCCCTCCATTGAAGCTGTGTGTACGGTATACTGTCCATGTCCAGAAAGGTAAGTCAATGTTTTGTTCGTTATCTGGCTCGGCTCGGTGTTCATCTTCAGTTCTCTCTTCACAGCAGTTCAGTCAGTGTACTGTTTGAGTGCATGCATTACTCCGGGATATTGGTTTGTTTGAACTCAGAGGGAGTGTCAGTCACATTTAAAAAAAGTTAACATAAGTCATTTGTGAATTAATGCGTATTAGAGATGCGAACCGTTTTAAACGATTCAGTTCGATTTGGTGAACTGAATGATTCGTTCGCGAACCGGATATCCAGATTTGAAGATTACCGTACACACAGCTTCAATGGAGGCACTGAGAGCTCTCGGACTAAATCTACAATATCTTAAACTGTGTTCCGAAAATAAAAGGAGGTCTTACATGTTTGGAACAGCATATGGGTGAGTTATTAATGACATAATTTTCATTTTTGGGCGAACTAACCCTTTAAGTTGTAATCTCCTCCCATCAAACCAAATGTTGTACATTGCCTATTTAGAAGAGAAACCATATCAGAAATAAATATAGATGTGTTTATATTAGGAGCATATATGTTAAGTATAGTTATCTGTTTGCCCCCAATTTTCCCATTTACCAAGATAAATCTTCCCTCTGTATCTGATCAATTAATTAAAAAGATATATGTTTATGAAATAAGATTGCAACTACTCTAGTATTTGATTTAAAAGATGAAAAGAAAATCTGTCTTTCTTCAATTTAAGATGTTCTTCAGGTAAAAGGTGAGTTCCCTTTCAGTCGGTCACTCTCGACGCCACGTCGGATGACCAACGAATATGGGATATCGCTTCGATAGACCAATCTACTTTGAGTGTAAACTAAACAAGCCAATGCACATTGGCATGCAATTATTGCATCCAGCTGCCGCTGATCACTGCGTGAGTATAAGAGGGCAGCAGGTGCAATGCATACCAGCTTTTCGCTTCGAAGCCGAGCGACAGTATCGTTCTGCTTACCTTGAACTGTGTCTACGGTGAACTGCGAGTTCAGCACGCTCTGGGAAGCTTCCTGTGTTGGCGGGACGGCGTTACAGCGGCGGTCGTTCGAGTATCGAGTGGGTTGCACACTTCAGGCTGCACTATCCCCTGTAGTGTGGCAAGCGGCCATCTCCCCTGTGCGCCTCAGCACTGAAGAGCATTTCCTAAAAGAGCAAATTCTCTCTAAAAGAGCTTCACGGGTGCGTCTTTTTAAAGACGACGGATCGTCCTTTTAAGGATGCCGTTTCACCCGTGCGTTTCTGGGTGCGGTCGTTACCTGGCACCGGGTGATGGTCACGATCGCTGCCTCACGTGTCTGGGCGTCAAGCACGCTGAGGTGGCTTTCATGGATGACTCATGTTCCCATTGCGGGAAGATGACCATCTCGGAGCTGCGAACCAGGCTCCGTTACCTTCAGGGGGGCGGAGTCCCGCTGCCTCTGCCGCGATCTGGGGCTCGTTCTGGCGGACAGACGAGGTCCACTTCCGGTAGTGGCTCGGGCGGTTTGAGGGTCACAGTGGTGGCAAACCCCGCAGGGAACCAACCCTCTGGGGACCACCACTCCTCTTGCACCTCCGATCCAGTGGAGCAACCCACGGAACGCGCTGGGCCCTCTACAAGGAGCGTACCAGTGGTATCCAGTGGGCCTCCCCCCGACCGGATGTCGATCTCAGCATCGGAGGGAGAGCTGTCGGATGAAGATTCGGCTGCGCTGCCGCCCTCTGGGACGGTGGCAAGGCCTGAGTCGGACCCCGAAATGTCAGCTATGCTTTCCCGGGCCGCCGAGAGAGTAGGGCTCGAGTGGAATCCTCCACCGCGTCCCGAGCCCTCGCGGCTGGATGATTGGTTTCTCGGGGTGGCGCGCGCTGGTTCTCAGCGCCCCACTCCAGTGCCTTTCTTTCCGGAAGTGCATGACGAGCTCACCAGGTCGTGGATGGCACCTTTTACTGCCAGAAACCGGCCGGTGGGCTCCTCCTCCCTCACCACCCTCGATGGCAGTGCAGCGAAGGGGTATTCGGGAATTCCGTCGGTGGAGCGGGCGGTAGCGATGCAATTGTGTCCTAAGTCCGCCTCCTCCTCTGGCTGTGTCTGGCAGACATGAGGGACTCCGACAAGGTTCGGTTCCTCAATGCCCCCGTGTCCCAGACCGGCCTATTCGGCGACGCGGTCGAGAGCTTCGCCCAGCAGTTCTCGGCTGCCCGGAAACAGAATGAGGCGATACGACACATCCTGCCCCGGCGGGCACCTGCTGCCTCCTCCCGTCCGCCGGCCGCAGTGCCCCAGCCTGCACGTCGCCGAGGGCGGCCCCCTGCGTCTGGCCCCGCTCCTGCGCCGCATCAGCAGCAGCCTCCAGCAAAGCAGCGCCGTGGAGCCAGGCGTGGGCAGGCAGCCCCGCCTGTCCAGGCCCCCGCCAAACCTGGCGGTAAACGGAAGAGCAAGCGGCCCTGAGACAGGCGACCCAGAGATGGAGGGATCTGATTTCGGGAGATGGTGAACGCACCACTCCCTCCCCCGGAGGAGGGCCGGGTGGAGAATCTTTTGTTTCATTTTTTCCAGCCGTTGGCCTCGCGGCCGACGGTACCCAAATACTCGATAAAAGAGCAATTTCCCTTATCTCTGGGTCACAGGGGGGCACGGAGAGTTGCGGACGGCCAAGCACCGGACCTCACTCATCCTCCTCCTTCGCCAGATGGCAGCAGCGGGCGGTTCGAGAGCGTCAGCAAAGGCCCTACTCACGCACCCTCTGCCAACCCGTGGAACCAGGTGAGCCCTGCACCCCACACCACACTCCGGCCTGCTCACAAGCCACCCGAGCTGGGTCCCTGTGTTCCACCTCGCTGCCCCACTGCGGGTACGGCTGTGGTCCCGCTGGTCCCGCTTGTACGGTTCTTAAGCGCCTGGTCAGCGCTGCCCAGCCCGTCTCGCTGGCTTCTGCGGACCATCAGCCTCGGCTATGCGATTCAGTTCGCCCGGCGTCCCCCCAAGTTCTGCGGTATCCGCTTAACTGCAGTGAAAGCTTCCGATGCCCCTGTCTTGCGGGAAGAGATCGCAGTCTTACTGGCGAAGGACGCGATAGAGCCGGTCCCTCCAGCCGATATGAGGACGGGGTTTTACAGCCCCTACTTCATTGTACCCAAGAAAGGCGGTGGGTTACGGCCGATCTTGGATCTGCGAGTTTTGAAGTCAGAAGGTTCTGAGGTCACTTCGTGCCGTTCACATTCCAGGCCTGCTCAATCGTACAGCCGACGAGCTGTCTCGAGCAATGCTCCCGGGAGAATGGCGACTCCATCCCCTGACGGTCCAGCTGATTTGGAGATGGTTCGGAGCCGCTCAGGTAGACTTGTTTGCTTCTCCAGAGACCTCTCACTGCCAGTTATTCTACTCCCTGACCGAGGGTACTCTCGGCTCGGACGCACTGGCACACAGCTGGCCGCGGGACCTACGCAAGTATGCGTTTCCCCCAGTGAGCCTTCTCGCACAGACACTGTGCAAAGTCCGGGAGGACGAGGAGCAAGTCTTGCTAGTAGCGCCATATTGGCCTACTCGGACCTGGTTCCCCGAACTAGTGCTCCTCTCGACAGCCCCTCCTTGGCCGGTTCCTCTGAGGAGGGATTTACTGACTCAGAGACGTGGCACCATTTGGCACCCGCGTCCAGACCTTTGGAAACTCCATGTTTGGTCCCTGGACAGGACGCGGAGGTTCTAGGTGACCTGCCCCAAGAGGTAGTGAACACCATCACTTCGGCAAGAGCACCGTCTACGAGACACGCCTATGCCTTGAAGTGGAACCTGTTCGTTGAGTGGTGTTCTTCTCGCCGAGAAGACCCCCGAAGATGCCCGATTGCGGTCGTGCTATTCTTTCTGCAGCAAGGGTTGGAGCGAAGGCTGTCTCCCTCCACCCTCAAAGTCCAGGTTGCCGCTATTGCTGCGTACCATGACCCTGTGAATGGGAAGTCTTTGGGTAAGCATGACCTCATCATCAGGTTCCTTAGAGGGGCCAGGAGGTTACATCCATCCCGGCCCCCCTGTATACCCTCTTGGGACCTGTCTCTAGTGCTTAAATCTCTACAGCACAGCACACCTGCAAAGCGTTAGCACTCGTTAGCTTGTCATTAGCGTTTTCTTTTCTCCTCTCCTCTCCTCTCTCACGCTGCAGTTTTCCACAAGTTCGTCAAACAACCGCAGTAAGAATATTTCATCAAGCACGGTGAGTAATGGCTTCTCCTACAATTGTTATTTGCACCTCTTGCCACATGTACAGTTTATCTATCTCTGTCGCTGATGAGGGATTCACATGTGATAAATGCAGGGAAACAGTTAGGCTGACAGAGAAGATTTCAGAATTAGAGACACGCATCCAAACTTTAATTGAGGACAGTAAGAATGTTAGGGCTCTAGATATGGCTTTGGATGCGTCTAGCTCAGGGATTCCTGTACATTGTTCGGTTCCAGCAGAGCCCCTGCAGCAGGGCAACTGGGTGACGGTGAGGCAGCGTAGTCGTGGGTCAAAACACCGCTCTTCTGTTCCGATCAAAACATTAAACAGGTTCTCCCCACTCAGTGATGCACCCACTGAGAAACCTGATGAAAGTGCTCTAGTTATTGGTGATTCTATTGTACGGAACGTGAATATGGAGACACCAGCCACCATAGTCAAATGTTTACCGGGAGCCAGAGCGCCTGACATCTTGGCAAATTTAAAAGTGCTGGCTAATGCTAAACGTAAATACAGTAAGATTGTTATTCATGCCGGCGCTAATGATGTTCGACTTCGCCAGTCGGAGATCACTAAAAATAACTTTAAAGAGGTGTGTGAACTTGCAAGCACGATGTCAGACACTGTAATATGCTCTGGTCCCCTCCCTGCTTACCGTGGTGATGAGATGCATAGCAGATTGTCATCACTCAATGGCTGGATGTCTAAGTGGTGCCCACAGAATAACATAGGTTATATAGACAATTGGACGAGCTTTTGGGGCAGACCTGACCTGTTTAAAAGAGATGGTCTTCATCCCTCCTGGGGTGGCGCCACTCTTCTGTCTAGAAATATGGCAAATAGTCTTAGTGTTTATACTTGACTAACTGGGGCCCAGGTCAGGAAGCAGACAGACTGGCTAAACCGACCGTCTGCTAGCTGCCTCCCGTCACAGAGGTCAGTTAATTCTCAGCACATAGAGACTCTTTCACCTAGATATCACACTATAGAGACTGTGTCTGTTCCCCGAACTAGAAAATACAAAAAACGTCCAAACCAAGTTAAGGTTAACAATTTAATTGAGGTTCAACAAATAAAAAACAAATGCAATATGGATAAACAAATGATAAAGATTGGCTTATTGAATATCAGATCCATTTCTACGAAAACACTTTTTGTAAATAATATGATAACTGATCATAATATAGATGTGCTCTGCTTGACAGAAACCTGGCTAAAACCTGATGATTACATTATTTTAAATGAGTCCACCCCCCAAGATTATTGTTATAAACACGAGCCGCGTCTAAAAGGCAAAGGGGGAGGTGTTGCTTCAATTTATAATAACGTTTTCAGGATTTCTCAGAGGGCAGGCTTCAAGTATAACTCGTTTGAAGTAATGGTGCTTCATATAACATTATCCAAAGAAACCAATGTTAATGATAAATCCCCTGTTATGTTTGTACTGGCTACTGTATACAGGCCACCAGGGCACCATACAGACTTTATTAAAGAGTTTGGTGATTTTACATCCGAGTTAGTTCTGGCTGCAGATAAAGTTTTAATAGTTGGTGATTTTAATATCCATGTCGATAATGAAAAAGATGCATTGGGATCAGCATTTATAGACATTCTGAACTCTATTGGTGTTAGACAACACGTTTCAGGACCTACTCATTGTCGAAATCATACTCTAGATTTAATACTGTCACATGGAATTGATGTTGATAGTGTTGAAATTATTCAGCCAAGTGATGATATCTCAGATCATTATTTAGTTCTGTGTAAACTTCATATAGCCAAAATTGTAAATTCTACTTCTTGTTACAAGTATCGAAGAACCATCACTTCTACCACAAAAGACAGCTTTTTAAGTTATCTTCCTGATGTATCCGAATTCCTTAGCATATCCAAAACCTCAGAACAACTTGATGATGTAACAGAAACTATGGACTCTCTCTTTTCTAGCACTTTAAATACAGTTGCTCCTTTACGCTTAAGAAAGGTTAAGGAAAACAGTTTGACACCATGGTATAATGAGCATACTCGCACCCTAAAGAGAGCAGCCCGAAAAATGGAGCGCAGCTGGAGGAAAACAAAACTAGAGGTATTTCGTATTGCTTGGCGGGAAAGTAGCATATCCTACCGAAAAGCATTAAAAACTGCTAGATCTGATTACTTTTCTTCTCTTTTAGAAGAAAACAAACATAACCCCAGGTATTTATTCAATACAGTGGCTAAATTAACGAAAAATAAAGCCTCAACAAGTGTTGACATTTCCCAACACCACAACAGTAATGACTTTATGAACTACTTTACTTCTAAAATCGATACTATTAGAGATAAAATTGCAACCATTCAGCCGTCAGCTACAGTTTCGCATCAGACAGTGCACTATAGACCCCCTGAGGAACAGTTCCACTCATTCTCTACTATAGGAGAGGAAGAATTGTATAAACTTGTTAAATCATCTAAACTTACAACATGTATGTTAGACCCTATACCATCTAAGCTCTTAAAAGAGGTGCTTCCAGAAGTCATAGGTCCTCTTCTGACTATTATTAATTCCTCATTGTTATTAGGACATGTCCCCAAAACCTTCAAACTGGCTGTTATTAAGCCTCTCATAAAAAAGCCACAACTTGACCCCAGAGAACTAGTTAATTATAGACCAATCTCGAATCTCCCTTTTCTGTCCAAGATACTAGAAAAGGTGGTATCCTCACAATTATATTCCTTCTTAGAGAAAAATGGTATATGTGAGGATTTCCAGTCAGGATTTAGACCGTATCATAGTACTGAAACTGCTCTCCTTAGAGTTACAAATGATCTGCTCTTATCATCTGATCGTGGGTGTATCTCTCTATTAGTTTTATTGGATCTTAGTGCTGCGTTTGACACAATTGACCACAACATTCTTTTGCATAGACTTGAACACTTTGTTGGCATCAGTGGAAGTGCATTAGCATGGTTTAAATCGTACTTATATGACCGCCATCAGTTCGTAGCAGTGAATGAAGATGTATCATATCGATCACAAGTGCAGTATGGAGTACCTCAAGGCTCAGTTCTAGGGCCGCTACTCTTCACGCTTTATATGTTACCCTTGGAAGATATCATCAGGAAACATGGTGTTAGCTTTCACTGTTATGCTGATGATACGCAGCTCTATATTTCCTCGCAGCCCGGTGAAACACACCAATTTGAAAAACTAATGGAATGCATAGTCGATATAAAAAATTGGATGACGAGTAATTTCTTACTGCTAAATTCAGAAAAAACAGAGGTGTTAATCATAGGGCCTAAAAACTCTACTTGTAATAACCTAGAACACTGTCTAAGACTTGATGGTTGCTCTGTCAATTCTTCGTCATCAGTTAGGAACCTAGGTGTGCTACTTGATCGCAATCTTTCCTTAGAAAGCCACGTTTCTAGCATTTGTAAAACTGCATTTTTCCATCTCAAAAATATATCTAAATTACGGCCTATGCTCTCAATGTCAAATGCAGAAATGTTAATCCATGCATTTATGACTTCAAGGTTAGACTACTGTAATGCTTTATTGGGTGGTTGTTCTGCACGCTTGGTAAACAAACTACAGCTAGTCCAAAATGCAGCAGCAAGAGTTCTTACTAGAACCAGGAAGTATGACCATATTAGCCCGGTCCTGTCCACACTGCACTGGCTCCCTATCAAACATCGTATAGATTTTAAAATATTGCTTATTACTTATAAAGCCCTGAATGGTTTAGCACCTCAGTATTTGAATGAGCTCCTTTTACATTATACTCCTCTACGTCCGCTACGTTCTCAAAACTCAGGCAATTTGATAATACCTAGAATATCAAAATCAACTGCGGGCGGCAGATCCTTTTCCTATTTGGCGCCTAAACTCTGGAATAACCTACCTAACATTGTTCGGGAGGCAGACACACTCTTGCAGTTTAAATCTAGATTAAAGACCCATCTCTTTAACCTGGCATACACATAACATACTAATATGCTTTTAATATCCAAATCCGTTAAAGGATTTTTAGGCTGCATTAATTAGGTAAACTGGAACCGGAACACTTCACATAACACCGTACTTTCTACATCATTAGAAGAATGGCATCTACGCTAATATTTGTCTGTTTCTCTCTTGTTCCGAGGTCACCGTGGCCACCAGATCCAGTCTGTGTCCAGATCAGAGGGTCACTGCAGTCACCCGGATCCAGTACGTATCCAGACCAGATGGTGGATCAGCACCTAGAAAGGACCTCTACTGCCCTGAAAGACAGCGGAGACCAGGACAACTAGAGCCCCAGATACAGATCCCCTGTAAAGACCTTGTCTCAGAGGAGCACCAGGACAAGACCACAGGAAACAGATGATTCTTCTGCACAATCTGACTTTGCTGCAGCCTGGAATTGAACTACTGGTTTCGTCTGGTCAGAGGAGAACTGGCCCCCCAACTGAGCCTGGTTTCTCCCAAGGTTTTTTTCTCCATTCTGTCACCGATGGAGTTTCGGTTCCTTGCCGCTGTCGCCTCTGGCTTGCTTAGTTGGGGTCACTTCATCTACAGCGATATCGTTGACTTGATTGCAAATTAAAACAGACACTATTTCAACTGAACAGAGATGACATCAATGAATTCAATGATGAACTGCCTTTAACTATCATTTTGCATTATTGAGACACTGTTTTCCAAATGAATGTTGTTCAGTGCTTTGGCGCAATGTATTTTGTTTAAAGCACTATATAAATAAAGGTGATTGATTGATTGATTGACAGCAGGCCCCATTTGAGCCTTTGCATTCAGTTGAGCTAAAGTTTCTTTCACTGAAAACTCTGCTCCTGCTTGCACTGGCCTCCATCAAGAGGGTAGGGGACCTGCATGCATTTTCGGTTGACGATTCGTGCCTGGAGTTCGGGCCGGCTGACTCCCAGGTAATCCTGAGGCCCCGGCCTGGCTACGTGCCCAAGGTTCCCACTACATCCTTCAAAGACCAAGTGGTGAACCTGCAAGCGCTGCCCCTGGAGGAGGCAGACCCAGCCATGGCTTTGCTTTGTCCTGTTCGAGCATTAAGATGCTACGTAGACCAGACGCAAAGCTTCAGGACCTCAGACCAGCTCTTTGTCTGTTACGGAGGCCGGCAGAAGGGGAATGCCGTCTCTAAGCAGAGGATGGCCCACTGGATTGTGGATGCCATAACCCTGGCTTATCAGGCTCAGGATGTGCCCTGCCCGTTCAGGTTGCGAGCTCACTCAACTAGAAGTGTTGCATCCTCCTGGGCGCTGGCTCGTGGCGCCTCGCTGACAGATATTTGTAGAGCTGCGGGCTGGGCGACCCCTAACACGTTCGCTAGGTTCTATAGCCTTCGTGTAGAGCCGGTATCCTCCTGTGTTCTCACCTCAAACGGGTAGTGGCACTGAGAGGCCCCGGTTAGTGTCGGCTTGCTAAAACTGCTCCAGAGTGTCCGTACTGTAGACCCTGTAGAGATCCTCCATCTCCCTAGGCAGCTGGATGCGGCGGAACGTCCGGCGCCAGGCCTTCATGATGAATCCGTGAGAAACCATGGAAGGCTGGGTTCCATGTTGAGACCTAAGCGGTACTCGTATGTGTATAGCCCACGGTATAGCCTTAGAGCCCGTGTTTCCCCGGCAGACTTCTGCCTTCCCAAGAGGGTTTTAATCACCTCAAAATTTCTCCGTATACTCCTAAACGGATGCTATATGTGTATTTGCCTCCGAGACCTCCTTCGGGAAGGATGGGGCTTCCGCAGCGTCCCGGCTCCTAGCGGACCGGGTACGTTTTCCCAGTGTTATCCAATCTCACCCAGTGAGGTAGTGCTTTGACAATGGTGAGTGGAGCTACTTGTTCTGAGCCCCGGCCTACACCTAATAGGGGCGCAGGCGGCTCGCACAGGGCACTGGAAGGGGCAGCACCCATGGCGCTTTGATAGGGATCCCATATTCGTCGGTCATCCGACGTGGCGTCGAGAGTGACAGACTGAAAGGGAACGTCTCGGTTACGTATGGTAACCCTCGTTCCCTGAAGGAGGGAACGGAGACGCCACGTCCCGTCGCCATGGTTGCTGTACCGCCGCTGAGCTGCCGGGTTCCCGGCTCGGCTCCTCAGCGAAAAACTGGTATGCATTGCACCTGCTGCCCTCTTATACTCACGCAGTGATCAGCGGCAGCTGGATGCAATAATTGCATGCCAATGTGCATTGGCTCGTTTAGTTTACACTCAAAGTAGATTGGTCTATCGAAGCGATATCCCATATTCGTCGGTCATCCGACGTGGCGTCTCTGTTCCCTCCTTCAGGGAACGAGGGTTACCATACGTAACCGAGACGTTTCTTGTAATAAAGCTATTCCCACTTTCTCTCTTTTGAGAGCTGTAAGTATTCTTTTCCTTTTAATAGGGTGTCCTATACCCTTAACATTCCATGTAATAAATTTAACTGATTTATCCATAATAATCTTTTTTTTTTCTAAAAAAAAAAAAAAAAATTATATATATATATATATATATATATATATATATATATATATATATATATATAAAATAGTCCGAATATAAACACTTATTATAGGTGTACCCTAGTCATTCAGGACAAGCTAAAAACACGGTTTGGAAAATGGATTCATGGTGTACTCGCTTATTATGTTCATTTTTCTACATTTTGAACACAAACAAAGTTACGGACCGCAGCTCTGATTGGTTGTTTTTTTACCGGGAGCGCATGACTTTCTGCAAATGGCAATAGGACCACAAGGAGGAGCCAGAGGAGCTTGATTTTTTCACAGATTATCTGTCTCATATTCTACTGTCAGGACATAATGACAGGTTTAATAAATATGTAAAAAATATTTTTTTACAAAAGTTCCCTACAGCACCTTTAACACAAACCAAACCCACCCACTGACATATATATAGACTGAAAACGAAAAAAGTTTCATCTGCACCACCCCATTGCCGGGTGATATATTTTGGTGACTGTTGTTTTGGTCTAAGAATTAGGGTCGATGTAACCAAGTTTATAGGCTACATATCCTGATGCAGCATATAGTGCTCCCCTCCCCACTTCATAATAATTTATGTAATAATCAAACAGTTAAACATATCCTAAATAAGCTTGTTCGGTCTCATAAGACAATATTATCCTTCAATTTATATAAACCAAAAAAAAATTAAAAAATTCAATAAAGTAATTAGTATTCTTAAATAACAAAGTATAGACTAATCAAATCAATCTCCCAGCCAATGTTTCCTAATCATACCTCGAGTGAGAAGTTATAAACCCTTTTCTTCCAGTTCTTTTATTGCTGCATCTGGAGTTGGGAAGATTGTTGTAGTCCCGTCTTCATTAAAAACTTTTAGTTTAGCAGGAGCCAGAATGTGCGTTTTGATGTCCTGGGCCTTTAACTGTACTCTGATGGGTTTGTACAGAGATCTTTGTTGTCTCACCTTGAAAGAAAAATCATGATCAAAATAGATCCGTGTGTCCTTCAGCATTACTTCCTTCCTTGTCCAGGCCGCTTGCAAGACTCGTCTTTTAGTGCTATTATTGAGGAAAGCAACAATAATCGGTCGAACCAAGTCTTTACGTTCTTGATAAGTGCGATGAGCATGAATGATGTTCAATTCTCCCGGTACTCCGAGCTCTTTTCCAATAAGCTGATTGAGAAATAATATAATGTCATTCCCTTCACTCTTTTCAGCTACATTATAGATGCACAAATTATTCTGTCTCGACTTATTCTCCAGGTAGTCCATCTGCTCAACAAGTTTATCAATCCGAGACTTTTTTGTAGTTTTCTGATTATCAGCCTCGGCATCATCTAAATCGCTCACCCGGGCTTCCAGCTGATCAATGAGATTGTTGTCGCGTCATGCTTTTGGTTCAAATCTGCCGTTTGTTGCATGATCGTCCTAATGTCACACTCAGTTTCTTGTCGAAAATCTTTCAATTCCTCTTTTAATCCTTTGAATTCCTGGCTTAAAAAGTCTTGTTTGTGTCTTCAGTTTGTCTATTTGCAGTTTTCTTCTTCGAATCAAATATATTTTTAAACCGAGAAGAACTACAGATTGTATACAAATTAAAATACCTTGGCATTGTATTAGATCCAACACTATCTTTTAAAAATCATATAAAAGACGTATCAAAAACTGTTAAATTTAAAATTAAAAACGTTAGATATATTAGACCATCTCTGTCACATAAAGTAGCCAGAATGTTCCTTCACTCTATGATCCTTTCTCATATTGAATATGGTTTTACAAAGTGGTCACTCACAAACGTCACAGCGCTCAAAAAAATGGAGTCACTTTTCAAACAAGCTCTAAAAAATTTAGACCGGAAACCACTCTGTAATGATGCGGAAGCGGCGTTAGAATCCATGTGCAGTTTAATAACATCCACAGCAGACATATCCAAACAGTAGGCAGAGAATCGTAATTGTAGAAGGCAGAGAATCATACACAGATAGGCAGTCCAATCCAAACAACAAAACAGTGGGAAAATCCAAAAGCAGAAACGAGGAAACCAGGCAATGATCATACACAATAAGGCAAACAATGGCAATGGGAAAAACGCTCGGTAAGGCAGACAGGCTGGCATTACTTCGCAACGTGATAGTGGTTGCGGCCATGCTTATATCTAACACAAACAGGAAGTACAAGTGAAGCAGAGGGAGCGGAACACAGTCAGTACTCGGGAGAGGGCTCCCTCTGCTGGCGTGGCATTACAGAATCCCCCCCCCCACGAGCGCCTCCTGGCGCTCTACGAGGACGTCCCCGTGGTCGTGGCGCTGGACGATCGGGTCTGCCTCGATGAAATTCCTGAATTAACGAGGGGTCCAGTATGTCGCGGGCGGCCACCCAAGATCTCTCCTTTGGGCCGTATCCCTCCTAGTCCACCAAGTATTGAAGTTGACCCCCTCTTCGTCTGGAGTCCAACAACTCCTTTACCGCGTAAGCCGGAGTTCCATCAATGTCCAGCGGTGGAGGTGGCTCCCGGTTCTCGACGTTGGGGTCAGTATTCGGGTGGAACGGTTTCAGGAGGGAAACATGGAAGGAGGGAGAGATACGGTAATTAACAGGCAGCTCCAGTTCATAAGTGACCGCATTAATTTGTCTCACAATTTTAAATGGGCCTACATACCGTGGGCTGAGTTTCTTGCTGGGCAGCCGCAACTTGAGGTCCCGAGTGGAGAGCCAGACCCTTTGTCCCGGTTGATAGGGGGGATGTGGACGACGTCTTCAATTGGCCCGAATTTCCTGACTCCTGATGGCCCTTTGCAGACGTACGTGGGCACTATCCCATACCCTCTCGCTCCGACGAATCCAGTCGTCAACTGCAGGTACTAGTGACGGTTCTCCAGACCACGGGAACATGGGGGGTTGGTATCCTAGCACACACTGGAATGGAGTAAGACCTGTGGATGAATGTCTTAGCGAATTTTGAGCGTACTCTGCCCATGGAAGAAACTCCGACCATCGATGCTGCTCACGTCCACAGTAGGATCTTAGGTATCTGCCAATCTCCTGATTCAATCTCTCCACTTGTCCATTCGATTGAGGATGGTAACCTGAAGTTAAACTGACATTGATATCCAATTGTTTACAGAAAGCTCTCCATACCTGGGATGTGAACTGTGTTCCACGGTCTGAGACAATATCCTTGGGGATACCGTAAATCCTGAAGACATGGTGGAACATCGCTTGAGCGGTATCCATGGTTGTGGGAAGGCCTTTCAGTGGTACGAGTCTGCATGCCTTAGAGAAGCGGTCAATAATTACGAGAATAGTAGTAAAACCTTCAGATGGGGGGAGATCAGTGACAAAGTCAATGGATAAATGTGACCAAGGTCTCTGTGGTATGGGTAAGGGTTGCAGCAAACCTGATGGGAGTTCCTTGGGGGTTTTTGACTGTGCACACACAGGACATGACTTGACAAAATTTGCTACATCCTTGGGTGATTCTCACGAAATCGTAGTTTCAAAGATTTCATATATGACATTTTAAAAAATGTTTGTATCAACAAATTTTCTTTTTAAGCATTAAGAGCCAGGTCTGAAGTGTCGTTGACCATAATTGAAATAAGTTTTACTGACAATTTAACAATTTTTTGAACATATTTTCCAAAACATGTCGTTAAAAATCTCATTACCGTAACACTCTAAAAAGTCCAGTGCCATGGGGAAAAATAATACATTTTCACATTTTTTAAAATGGTTTATTAACAGTCATGCACAGTTACTTGAAACTTTGGTATAAAATATATTTTTATAATAACATTTTTATGTGTTTTTCAATTATTTCTCTCATTACCGCAACACCTTCTGCATTTTGCAACCCATTTTTATTAATTTTTTAATTAAAAACTGAAATATTTTCAAAATGATGTGGCAAACCTGAAAGAACATAATGTATAGATTCTGCACATACATTTAAAAGCAGACTACTATTTTTCAATTTCTTAAATAAATCTTAAAAGAATGCATGTTGCGGTAATGATACATAGGTTACGGAAATGAGGTTCATGATTTCAGTAATGATAATAGGCATATTAAGTATGTGGTACAGTCAAACAAATAATATTTAATGTAGAAAATAAATTAGATAATATTGGCGTAAATTATTTTGCAGTGCTTCATAACTAGATAACATAGGGTAAAAACACCAGGGGCCATTTTCACAAAATATTTTAAGTGAAACTAAATGTTGCTCCTAACTCCACATCTTTAGGACTCTTTGACTCTTCTTCAAGTACTTCATAAAGTGTTTTTATGTAAAAATCAGCTCTTAAATCTGTGAAAAGTTAGTGGTAGTCAAGAGGACAGCTAAATCACAAAGACCAAATCATACACAATCCTAAAATGTGTATGATTGTTTCCACAGCAATCCAGTTTGGATTTATTTTACCTTTGTACTAAATCTTACTGTCATATCAGCCATAATAATTATAGTCTGTTAATTAAAAGGCTGCTTATACATATAACAATTATTTATAAGATGCAGACATGTAGAGGCTGACAATTAGCTGAACATATGCTTGTTTAATTAGTGACACTCTAGTTCAAACTTTATTTGAATATTGCAACATTTTTATTTTGAAATCTTTATTTGATTATGGCAACATGATATCTCATTCTACAATATTTCTATTATAAAATAACTGACAGATACCCTTCCCTTATCAGCCAATCACTGTGGGTGTAGTTAGTAATCATGCTGACATCATCCATACCAAAAAGGTCATCCTCACTCTTTTTCTTAGCTTAAGATTTCTCCCCATTCCTTAGTAAAATTCTGTCACAGCTGCTTTATGAATAAGTTTTAAGAGAAGCTGTTTAAAGGGGACCCTGTGGTTTTCCACAAAAATAAATACTTAATAGTGCAATGTTAGAAAACAAACAAGACTAATATTAGTTTTGTAATTTTAGTTTTATTATTAAAAAAATATTCACAATAGATTATTACAAAATAATGTTTCTTATTTTATTTTATATTTTATGTAATAATCATATAATTATGTAATAACTATTTATTAATTGTCATTGACAGTGGGAATGTAGTCTTTGATAACTCAAGTGGATTTTTTTCTTTCTACTGAAAGAGTTGGTTCAGGTAAAGAGTATACCCAAGTGTTTACCTAAAGTTTTTCCAAAATCGCTCATTCCTAAAAAGATGGTTCACAATATATTTTTCTTTTTTCCATAAAGATGTTCTCCTTCAATTTAACCCTAACCATTCTTTAATAATTGTTTTTGAATTATAATTTAAAACTGCTGCATTTTGTCATATTTAAATACACTGCCATTCAAAAGTTTAGCATCAATAATAAAAAATAATACGTTTTTTAAAGCCTCTTCTGCTCATCAAGGCTGCATTTATTTGATCAGAACTACAGTGAAAACAGTAATATTATGATAAAGTGATGGTTATCTTTTTAATATACTTTAAATCAGAATTTTATTTCTGTGGTGACAAAGTTGAATTTTCAGCATCATTACTCCAGGTTTCAGTGTCAAATGATCCTTTAGAAATTATTCCAATATGACATACAGCCAAGTATGGTGACCCATACTCAGAATTTGTGCTCTGCATTTAACCCATCCAAAGTGCACACGCACAGCAGTGCGCGCACACACACACACACAAACACACACACAAAGTTCTGTTGCTCAGTATAAAAATCATTACACTTATAGAAAGTCCTCATAATGATAGATGCAACAATTCCCAACAATTTTTGATAACTACTCCTGCTGTAACCTCTAACCCACAATGTCTCTCTCCTTCCTGGGGTTTGGTGGGTTGGTATAAACGTTTTCTCTGAAATTGGTCACCCTAGCCTTTGCTTAAGCTTTTTTGTTTTGTTATTAAATAATATTTAATTTAATAAGTAATTTTATACATTTAAAAATAGTCTGTATGACTAAATTCCCATTACCGAAAAAGAGGTTCTCTCTACCGCAACTGGCCTTAAATTGTTGCGGTGAGTGAAAATGGTGTTGCGGAAGATGAGGTGTCTTAGCATGTTTTGCTAACAACAGAGAAACCATGATGATTTAGCAAATTTTTTACTCAGTGTATATAATCAGGCATTAATGAAGTATATTTTCATAGAAAATTTGTAATCTAATATTTTTCTAAATGTGGAAAACTACCCGTTTCGGTGATGATAATCAATTTGTCGTGTACACGTTCTGACAAGAGAATTTTACACTTTTAACTGGAACAATATGAAGATATCTGCCTACCTTGTTGGTATTTTGAAGGTTCTGCCTCATGTGTTGTTTAATTTATAATCAAGATTTATATTTAAAAAAAAATTGTGAGCATAAATTACCCTCAAAAAATATTGCGGAGGATGAGAACATTAGTCATGGACACTTTATATTTCCACTATTGTATCATTATTATTGTACATGAATATTCAATCTGTCATTTTTCTGTCATTTGAAAAATTATAGAAGAATATCCATTTACTTTTTTCAGAATATTTTTATTGTAATTTGTTTAAATTACAACATAACTGGATGCATTGCGGTAATGAGAATTTCAGCAGAAAACACAATAAAATGCAAAAATAATTAATTCCTATGCTGAAGTTACTCTTTGTGCAAGGTAGAGAACAGTATTGTCTTTATTATGGTGTTTTTATATATTACTAAATTGCATGTTTAATATCTAAAATCACTAGTGACATGGCGTTTCAACAGTTTCGTGAGAATGACCCCCTTGACCATAGCAGGCCACCAGAAAGAGTTCTGCGTGAGGTGTAGTGTGCGAGAGATACCTGGGTGTCCGGAACATAATGACGAATGGACCCACTGTAAGACTCTTGGTCGAATCCTGGATGGAAGATAGTGTCGAGTAGCAGGACAGCCTTGAGGCGTAGGTTCATTGTGTTGTTCCCTTTGAATCTCCTCCATTATGTCCCACGTGATTGGTGCTATGATGATGGACGGTGGCAGGATAGATTCGGGTTGATGATTGGTCAATGGGGGGTCATGCCTTCTAGACAGGGCATCAGCCTTACTGTTCTTACTGCCAGGGCGGTAAGTCACTGCGAATTGGAACCTGGTAAAAAACAAGCCTGGCGAGGATTTAATCTTTTGGCACTCTAGATGTCAAGGTTCTTATAATCAGTGATTAATTGGAAGGGGTGAGCGGAACCCTCCAACCAGTGCCTCCATTCTTCAATGGCTGCCTTCATAGCCAGTAGCTCCTTGTCCCCGAAATCATAGTTTCGTTCAGCATCCGTGAGTTTTCTGGAAAAGTAAGCACAAGGGAAGAGCTTGCCTGGTTGTCCGTGGCGTTGAGAGAGCACTGCACCAATCCCACAATCGGAGGCATCAACTTCCAGTATAAATGGTAAGTCGGGGTCAGGGTGTTTCAGGATAGGCGCAGTGGAAAAGCTGTTCTTGAGTTTAGCGAATGCCTGTGTAGCTTGATAAGTCCATCTTAACTTGGATGGCTTCCCCTTCAATAATGATGTCATAGGTGCGGCTGTGATACTGTAGTTCCTTATGAAATGTCGGTAGAAGTTTGCGAATCCTAGAAAGCGTTGAAGTTCCTTCACGGTGGTGGGTTGTGGCCATTCAGTGACTGCCTTGATCTTAGACTGATCCACTTCCACACCCTGATGGTTGACGTTATAGCCTAGGAAGGAGGTCCTGGACACATGGAATTTGCATTTCTCTGCCTTGACATAGAGCTGATTCTCTAATAATCTGGTAAGTACTGTTCTGACGTGACCCTTGTGTTCCTCTTCAGACTTGGAGTAGATTAGGATATCGTCAATGTAGACAATCACAAATTTGTTCAAGAGGTCCCTGAAAATTTAATTCATGAATGACTGGAATACCGCAGGTGCATTTGCTGGCCCATACGGCATAACCTGGTATTCATAGTGCCCCCTAGTGGTCAGAAATGCAGTCTTCCATTCATCACCCTCCCGGATCCTGATTAGGTTATAGACACTTCTTAAATCTAATTTAGTGTAGATCTTGGCTTCTCTGAGTTGCTCTAGTGCTGCAGGAACTAATGGCAGTGGATAGCGAAACTTGACGGTAACATTGTTCAAACCTCTATAATCGATGAAGGGGCGTAATCCTCCATCCTTTTTCTCCACTAAGAAGAATCCAGCCGCAGCTGGGGAAGTGGATGGACGGATGAACCCAGAGTTGAGAGCTTCCTCAATATACGCGTCCATGGCTTGATTTTCCGGAAGTGACAGTGGATAGACCTTGCTTTTGGGTGGCATGGCGTTGGGTAACAATTCTATGGCGCAGTCCCAATGACGATGAGGTGGTAGTTGAGTGGCCCTGGTCTTGCTGAAGACCTCTTGAAGGTCCTGATAATGGGGTGGTATGGTGACATGCTTACTCTCTGGACTTTCGACACTGGTAGTGAGACAAGGTTTAGAGAGGACATTATTTAGACATGTAGAATAACAGAATTGTGACCAACGTTTGATCTCGCCACTCTGCCAAGAGATGGCTGGGTCATGAACAAATAACCAGGGGTATCCAAGTATGATTTCATGACATGGGGAGTCGATGACGTAGAATGTAATAGTCTCCTGGTGAAATAGGCCTATCTGGATCCTCAAAGGGTGTGTTTGTTGGGTGATACCGCTTCCAATGGGTTTATTGTTCACTGCTTTTACTTCAATAGGTGGGTCACATGGTAGGACGGGGATGTGGTATGTATTAACAAGGTCCCGATGAATGAGGTTTAGTGCCGAGCCAGAGTCAATCAGTGCTGAGAACTCAAACGAGTTGTTTCCAGTAGTTATCTTAACCATGGTAGTGAGATTTTTAATATTGTGCTTGGAAACACTCACCCGACCGTTCTCTGTGTAGTCCCTCCGGGCTTTGAGTGGACACATTGCGTTGTGGTGAGCTGTACTACCGCAGTAGAAACATAATTTCTGGGTGAATCTTTTGGATCTCTCTTCAGATGACAGCCTGGTAACTCCTAGTTGCATGGGCTCAGAATTGACATGATCATTAACAGGACATGATTCAAACATCTGTGTAGTTAGAGAGATAGGCATGACATTCGTAGACTTGGATTGAGGGCGGTGAGTGCGGATGAGGTTATCAATCCTGATAGCCAACGTAACGTACTCAGAAAAGGAATAGTCCTCACCTTTGCAAGCGAGCTCTCCCTGTAGCTCTAGACTTAAGCTGCGACGAAACATGGCCTTAAGTGCAACGTCATTCCATCCACTCTGAGCAGCGATAGTTCTGAACTCAATAGCATGGTCGGCGGCCGATTTGCGGCCTTGAGTGAGTTGTATTAGCTGAGTGGAAACATCCTTGCCCCCTGCTGGGTATTCAAACACATCCCTGAGTTGTTTAATGAAATACGGGAAAGATGTTTGTAACATACGGTCGGTTTCCCAAACTGCTGCGGCCCACTCGATCGCTTTGCCTGTTAGCAAGGACATGAGGAACGCACACTTCTTCTCATCAGAGTCAAAGCTTTCTTTCTGATACATAAAAAAGATCTCAACTTGCCGAATGAAACCTTTACATTGTTCCGCAGAACCGTTGAATTTATCAGGCAAAGCAAAATGTACCTTTGCGGGCTTGGGTGGTAGTCGTTAGCCACTTGAGCCTTAGCCAGTTGGTCGCGGTACTCCATGAGAACATTGTTCTGATAAGTCAACGTGGCCTGTAGATCTGTTACCTCTGTTGGATTCTTCGGTGGCGAAGTATTATGTAATGACGCGGAAGCGGCGTTAGAATCCATGTGCAGTTTAATAACATCCACAGCAGACATATCCAAACAGTAGGCAGAGAATCGTAATCGTAGAAGGCAGAGAATCATACACAGATAAGCAGTCCAATCCAAACAACAAAACAGTGGGAAAATCCAAAAGCAGAAACGAGGAAACCAGGCAATGATCATACACAATAAGGCAAACAATGGCAATAGGAAAAACGCTCGATAAGGCAGACAGGCTGGCATTACTTCGCAACGTGATAGTAGTTGCGGCCATGCTTATATCTAACACAAACAGAAAGTACAAGTGAAGCAGGCTCTGCTGGCGTGGCGTTACACACTCTCATATCATCACTGCTTAATATTACAAAAATATAACCTACTAAGCTTTGCAAATTTCTTAAAGCTCAAATTGCCTGTAATGTCATGATAACTATTTGTATATAACTGCAATTTTATCATTTTCTTCACTACAACGATGTATATTGTATTATGTATATATCTGTTAACCTGTATCGACGTGTCCAACAAGTATGCCGACATGCCGACATAACACAGAAAGGCATACATTACTGGTAGATTTACAAATATGGTCTGATAATAAACTCAATTTTCGTTCACACTCTGTACATCATAAAACAAAATAAATGTAAAATAAATAAAACAACACTCAAATATATAAAGATAAAGAAAAAGAAAATGTAGGGGAGTAACCGATTTTCACATTAAGAAACCATAGTCCTCTAATGAAAAATACAAAAATCTTGCTTCAGGACTTTTCATTCCCTCTAATGTCTCCAAATACATCACAAATTTTATCTTTAAACGCCACTAAACGTGGGGTAGTTTTGTAACACATACATTTATGAATGTAGAATTTCATGCCAGAAGTTAATATGGAGAAAATAAAAGACATATTCAAGGATTTAGAATAAGAGTCTCTATGAGTCTTTATGTGCTGAGAATTAACTGACCTCTGTGACGCGAGGGAGCTAGCAGACGTTCGGTTTAGCCAGTCTGTTTGCTTCCTGACCCGGGCCCCAGTAAGTCAAGTATAAACTCTAAAATTATTTGCCATATTTCTAGAGAGAAGAGTGGCGCCACCCCAGGAGGGATGAAGACCATCTCTTTTCAACAGGTCAGGTCTGCCCCAAAAGCTCGTCCAATTGTCTATAAAACCTATGTTATTCTGCAGCCACCACTTAGATATCCATCCATTGAGTGATGACAATCTGCTATGCATCTCGTCACTACGGTAAGCGGGGGGGGGGGGGACCAGAGAATATTACAGTGTCTGATATCATGCTTGCAAGTTCACACACATCTTTAATGTTAATTTTAGTGATCTCCGACTGGCGAAGTTGAACATCATTAGTGCCGCCATGAATAACAATCTTACTGTATTTACGTTTAGCATTAGCCAGCACTTTTTAAAAGAGATGGTCTTCATCCCTCCTGGGGTGGTGCCAATCTTCTCTCTAGAAATATGGCAAATAGTCTTAGAGTTTATACTTGACTAACTGGTGCCCAGGTCAGGAAGCAGACAGACTGGCTAAACCGACCGTCTGCTAGCTGCCTCCCATCACAGAGGTCAGTTAATTCTCAGCACATAGAGACTCTTTCACCTAAATATCACACTATAGAGACTGTGTCTGTTCCCCGAACTATAAAATACAAAACACGTCCAAACTAAGTTAAGGTTAACAATTTAATTGAGGTTCAACAAATAAAAAACAAATGCAATATGGATAAACAAATGATAAAGCTTGGCTTATTGAATATCAGATCCATTTCTACGAAAACACTTTTTGTAAATAATATGATCACTATCATAATATAGATATGCTCTGTTTGACAGAAACCTGGCTAAAACCTGATGATTACATTGTTTTAAATGAGTCCACCCCCCAAGATTACTGTTATAAACACGAGCCACGTCTAAAAGGCAAAGGGGGAGGAGTTGCTTCAATTTATAACAACGTTTTCAGGATTTCTCAGAGGGCAGGCTTCAAGTATAACTCGTTTGAAGCAATGGTGCTATATATAACATTATCCAGAGAAACAAATGTTAATGATGCCATAAACTGGGGGGTATTCCAGAAAGCTTGGTTAACTTACTATTTGATAAACTATAACCTCTGGGTTGATTTACCCCAAACAGGCATACCATGAGTATGTTGGTTCCAAAACACCTGAGAAGAGTTAGTTTAATCAACCTCTGACTGGTTACCCAGAGTTAATGCGCGTGCACGGAGCATGTATAAAGACATTTTCAATGGATTGCCGATTTCACGAGTCACCATGGAAACTCAAAGCGAAAAAAAGAGAGCGGCGTATTTCACAGAGGCAGAGTTGGACGTTTTAATGCATGCTTATGAGGAGTTTAAGCCAATAATATTAAAAAGAAGCAATACAGCTGCATCGGTTAAAGCAAGAGAGTTGGCTTGGCAAAAAATAACGGACGGATTAAATGCGTGAGTGTATTCAATTACAAATTTGGTATTGGCTCCCGTTTTATTGAAATGCAAAATAATGAAGTAGGACTTATACATCCTTTTGAATATGTCAAATCACTATGAAAGCATTTACTTTTCCTGCCATTTATTTCTTTAGCTTGAAATAATAATGTATATTTCTTATTTAATAAGGTGTAATCCTTCTGGAGCCACAAGAACTTTAAGCCAAGTCAAAAAAAAACATTCTGCAAAAAGGTAATATTTGATTACACAATTACTGAACTATTATTATAACAGAATTTAGTATATTCATTCTGTCATGCAGCTAACAGAAAGAAGACTGAAGCCCGTCTAACTGGCGGGGGCCACCACCACCTCCCCTCACCCCATCTGAGGAGCTGGCTCCTGTGCCTTAATAAAGGGCGACCAGTGGTTGCTGGCATTCCAGGGGGCAGTTCATCACACATACTATGCACCACAAGTGATGGTGAAAAAAGGGTGTAATGTAAGTTTACCTCTATGATTTGTTTTCATTTTTTGTCCTGATAAATTACTATCTCTGTCACTCTCTGTTCGCTTTTTAAACGAGATTAATTTTTATGTAGGCTTATTTTATTTAATTGCATATGATGTATTATTTTCTTTGATAATATTGAGAATTTAACGGGTTGTGTGTTCTTATAGATACTGATGGACGGATTGTATTATTGGACTCTCCAGAAAGAACACAGTCTGTCACAGTTGTAAGTGATTTGTTGTCAGGTACTTTTAGGTTTTTTTTTTGTTTGTTTGTTTGTTTTTTGCCAAATAGTGTATACTTGAATATTTGTCTTGTAGGATGAAGATGATGATGACGATGAAGAGACCACATCTGCTGTGACAGAAGTGGACAATGCTGGTAGATCCACTGAGGTATGATGCATACCATTATGATGTGTGGCCCCTTTTTGCATTAGAGTAACACACTGTCATTGTCCTTTCATAGTACATACCTAGGGATTTTCCCACAGATGAGGGTCCTTCATAGCCTGGTAATACCAGACTCTGCTACTTCACTTTGCTTCGTAGACAGAGTCTGGAATGGCATAATAGAAGTGTTTTCTCTCTCGCTAGGGGGCGCTTGTCTGAAGTTTAAAATCATTGGTTACCCGTAGCCAATCAGATACGTTTAGTTATGATGTATGTTATGCGCCTATACAGCCGCATCGAAGCACAGACATCATGCATCGAACTCAAATCTATGATTGAACTTCCACTGTAAACCTGTTGTTAACACATGATGATGCGATCGAAATACCGGAGTGAACATGGCTGTAAACGACTTTTGCAGTTTGAAAAAGAGTTGAATGTTCTCCATAACATAGCAAATTGCATCCCGTGTCTCGTTTCCCATTTCCGTTTCAGTTTTCGATTTCTCTAACCTACAATGTAAAACTCGGCGCTAAGCATCTACGTCACGGCTCTCAGCCCGCCCTCTGTTCGTTGATTGGCCCGGCTGTTTCCAGACCGGTGGCAAACAGAAAGCTCTGACGCTGTATCAGACTGAGTACAGAAGCGAAATGAAATTGAGCGGAAGTAGGAAGTCTGACGTAGTCAGGCTAGGTCCTTCAGCCTCAGCACACAATCTAAGCAGGGTAAGAATTTGTGTCCATGTGTCCATATTTGAATTTTATTGTCCGACCAAACAATCTCATTTATTACATTTTTCCACCTTAGTTGCCAGCAAAGGAGCTGTATAAGGTCCATCTTCAAAAACAAATAAGAAAAAGTGACATGGAGATGGACCTTATACAGCTTCAAATGGAAGAGAAAAGGCTCCTCGTTAAAAAAGCAGCACTTGAAATAGAATTACTTGAGAATCGCCTTAAGGTGAGAATATTATATCTGTTGCATGTTAAAAGTGGTCTGTCTGTCTGTCTGTGTCTGTCTCTATCTATCTATCTATCTATCTATCTATCTATCTATCTGTATGTATGCATGTATGTGTAAAGCAATATAAAAAAAAAAAAACATTTTAATGAATTTTACTTTTATTGTTTTTCAGGAAATGAAGAAATAAACTGCCTGGCAGACCAGTGCAAAAAAAAACTAATAAAAGTAATTTTGACAAATCCTGTCTCTCAAAAGTCTTCCGTCTCTGTTGGCCTCTAAAATCTGTCGGTGTTCCTCTGGGCCATCTTCCTCAATACAAGGAGGGTGGCTCTCTCCTCTTATAGTGGCAATATTGTGGAGCACAACACAAGCCACAATAATGTCGCATGCCCTCTCTGGACTAACCCGGAGCCCACGCAGACACTGAAACCGAGATTTGAGGATCCCTATAGTCATCTCCACCTTGGCCCGTGTTCGGCTGTGAGCCAGGTTAAACCGTGTCTGTGGTCCAGGCTCAGGTTCAGGGTAGGGTGTCATTAAATAGGGCAGACAAGGGTATCCTCTGTCCCCCAGCAAGTAACCATTGTACTGTCCTGTAATGATTGAAGTGTACAACACAAATATAGTAAAAATGAGAAAACAAAAATTGTATAAAGCAAATCATACCCTGCTGAAATGTCTGGCATAATGATGACTCGCGGAAAATTCTGGCATCATGCACAGATCCTGGCCATTTTGCCTCGACATTGGTGATGATTTGGGTTGCCTCACATATTACCTATAGTTAGTGGAAAAAGTAATGACTTTGATGATTTTAAGAAGGGGAAAAAATTAAGTTGTTACCTGCACATTGGTCCTATGAATAGATTTCCTATTAACATAGTCTCCCTCATTTATTGATGGAGCTTTAATAGGAATGTGAGTGCCATCAATGCACCCAATTACATTTGGAAACCCTGAAACAGAAAGTTATGGAAGTATGAAGTGTGTGCATAATGAATACATGTATAGATATTAATAATATGACTAAATATTAAATATGCGTCATATATTTTACTACAAAGGACAAACCTGCCACTCTGTGGAATTCGTCTTTAATAACAAGCAGAGGTTTATGGCCAGGGAACTGTACAAACGTGGGTAACAACTGTTTAAGTGCCAGACACACTGTACGAACGGCTCTACACACAGTTGCCTTTCCCAAATGCTCTGAATCGCCCACACTGTACAAAAAATGGCCAGACGCAAAAAACCTAAGTGCTATGCACAGAATGTTTTCTGTGCTAAGCGCAGAGCCGCGGTTTGTCACATTTGTGATATGCGGTTTTAAAAGACGTGTTAAATAAACTAATTAATCTTTAGAAAAACGATAACGCTCTTTTAAATATTCATTAGGGTATGCAAACACATCAATTTGCGGTCTTATAACCCTCTCCCGACTAAAAAAACTTGTATAATTTGTGCTTCTACGTCCACAGGATCCTCGTCAAAAGGGCACGCCATGCTCACCAACCTTCTGAAACGAAGTTACACTGAAACATAGCCTGCTCTCGAGCAGGTTATCTTCAGAGAGTCAGTTGCTATGGTTACATACATACCCAGAAAGTTACCTCTGTTTTTGGAACCGAACGTTGAGGTTATCCACAAACTTACCCTTAAACATACCCAGGTATGTCACATAGCCTGCTTTTTGGAATACCCCCCCGGCCTCTTCCTTCTGTTTGTTTACCTTCATTCACACACCCGCCCACTCATACAGCTGATTACTATTATCTCAGCACTCGCGCTCCACACACTAATCATTCCCATTCATGTTTCTCCTCCTTTCTCGCAGCTGTTTCCCTTTAGAATCAACACTTACAGTGATTATCTCTCACCTGATCCTTTTCTCTCTCTAATTCTCTCGGCTACTTCTAGTCCCTGTTTGCTCTGTCTTTTGTTGGATTATTGTTGAACGTTGAGCTTACACTCTGCTTCTCAGTTACGATCTCTTCAGCATTTATTCTCTGGAGTATTCCCTAGTTTTGTCTTGTCCTGTCCTACCCTGTTGTTACGTGAGTAAGAGCTGGTCACTCACCTTTGTTCTCTGCCCAGTTCACCTCCAGCCAGTGGACCGTCACTCACCTGCCATCTGCGAGTGGTTTGCACCTGACGCGAGGACGGAGAACTGTTGTGACTCATTGATATCCTGATTCTGGATTCCGGTTCCTGACCTCTGTCCGTCAAGGATCTTCTTTTGTTATTTTGCAGATCTGTGTCAGCTGACGGCAGTCTCCTTGGTTGAAGTTATTAGACGATAAACTTTACTGCATAACCTCTGCTTTTGGGTCCTCCGTTCTGAACTGTGACAAATGATAAATCTCATGTTTGTACTGGCTACTGTATACAGGCCACCATACAGACTTTATTAAAGAGTTTGGTGATTTTACATCCGAGTTAGTTCTGGCTGCAGATAAAGTTTTAATAGTTGGTGATTTTAATATCCATGTCGATAATGAAAAAGATGCATTGGGATCAGCACTTATAAACATTCTGAACTCTATTGGTGTTAGACAACACGTTTCAGGACCTAGTCATTGTCTAAATCAAACTCTGGATTTAATACTGTCACATGGAATTGATGTTGATAGTGTTGAAATTAATCAGCCAAGTGATGATACCTCCGATCATTATTTAGTTCTGTGCAAACTTCATATTCTAAATTCATAGTCTATAAATTCTACTTCTTGTTACAAGTATGGAAGAACCATCACTTCTACCACAAAAGACTGCTTTTTAAGTTATCTTCCTGATGTATCCAAATTCCTTAGCATAGTCATAAGTCATAGATCCTTATTAGTCATAGATCCTTATTAATTCCTCATTGTCATTAGGATATGTCCCCAAAACCTTCAAACTGGCTGTTATTAAGCCTCTCATCAAAAAACCACAACTTGACCCCAAAGAACTAGTTAATTATAGACCAATCTCCAATCTGTGGAGGAAGTTGTGGCCTACTGGTTAGAGGGTTGGACTCCCAATCGAAGGGTTGTGAGTTCTAGTCTCGGGCCGGATGGAAATGTGGGTGGGGGCAGTGCATGAACAGCTCTCTCTCCACCTTCAATACCACGACTTAGGTGCCCTTGAGCAAGGCATCGAACCCCCAACTGCTCCCCGGGCGCCGCAGCATAAATGGCTGCCCACTGCTCCGGGTGTGTGCGTGTGTGTTCACTGCTCTGTGTGTGTGCATTTCGGATGGGTTAAATGCAGAGCACAAATTCTGAGTATGGGTCACCATACTTGGCTGAATGTCACTTCACTTCATCTCCCTTTTCTGTCCAAGATACTAGAAAAGGTGGTATCCTCACAATTATATTCCTTCTTAAAGAAAAATGGTATATGTGAGGATTTCCAGTCAGGATTTAGACCGTATCATAGTACTGAGACTCCTCTCCTTAGAGTTACAAATGATCTGCTCTTATCATCTGATCATGGGTGTATCTCTCTATTAGTTTTATTGGATCTTAGTGCTGCGTTTGACACAATTGACCACAGCATTCTTTTTCATAGACTTGAACACTTTGTTGGCCTCAGTGGAAGTGCATTAGCATGGTTTAAATCGTACTTATATGACCACCATCAGTTCGTACAGTGTTAATTTTGACACAAAATTTTAATTTAGTTTTAGTCTTAGTCTTTTGACTATAATTCTTTTTAGTTTTAGTCAAGTTTTAGTCATCTGATTTGTTTTAATTTTAGTCTTATTTTAGTCGACTAAAATTGCTTGGTATTTTATTCGACTAAAATAAGACTAAAATCAATAACAGATTTACTAGACAATTTTTTTACAGCTGGTATAAGAAACAAACTTAACCAAAATATATAAAACACAAATTCAACTTTATTTCAACACAACTGTGTCTTTATTTCAATTCAAAAGCTATTATGCAGCAACAAACACTGTCATGATAATGTAAACAATAACTAGCTGCCAATTGACCATCAATAAAAGAAAAATAAAGTTAGGTCCAGGACCTTAAAGCTTACAGCTGAGCTGAAAAATAAGTGCATACATTTAAAGTAAATATTTAATAAGTTGGGTGGATAAAAAAAGTAACAAGATTTTATAAGGTATTCATTTGTCTAGAAATATTGTATGTTTTAAATACTACAATATTGCTAGATTAGTATGTATAATGATAGGATGTGAACATTCACGTTTCACATGACTAATATAGAAATATTTGTGATATTGTCAACAAGTAGAACATTATAAAATATACTAAACATTAGTATTAATCAAATGTATGTATCATAATATTACGTATTAGTATTGTGCTCTCATCTAACTTGAAGAAGGGGCTATTTTACAGTACTTTCAGTTCGTAATATTTAATGCTACAACATCTACGCACTGCAGTCTTCCAATTTTGCTTAGCTCAATAAACAAAAGAACATCGTTGTGAAATTACATTTGAGAAAATGTCCAGGTGGCCCGTCTGTAAACGTCTTTTCAAATTGGTTGTGTTCTTGCCACGAATGAGTGCTCCGCGTGCTTTACACTTTGTTTTGTTTTGTTCGTCGTCAAACGTGAAGTGAGCTGTGGACATTTTGTCGCTCTTTTAGACATCACCTCTTCGAAATGCCGACTTCCCGGGAGCTCATTTAAAAACTGAAAACCTTCGCTTCACGTCTCACGGCTCGGATTGGTTCTCTTCTCTCATGTAGTCTCGCCTGTTCCGTTTTGCCGGTTCTTTTGTTCATTCCTCGCATCTCTCCCGTCTGCTGATTTGATTTTCGTCACAGTCTATTTTCGTCTCGTCGTTTATTCGTTGACGATAATGTCAATCAATTTAGTCATAGTTTTAGTCTCTGATCATCAGTGCCTTCTTTTTTAGTTTGCGTTTCGTTTTCGTCCGCAAAAATATATTCGTGACGAAAATATTTAGTGAACGAAATTAACACTGAGTTCGTAGCAGTGAATGAAGATGCATCATATCGATCACAAGTGCAATATGGAGTACCTCAAGGCTCAGTACTAGGGCCGCTACTCTTCACGCTTTATATGTTACCCATGGGAGATATCATCAGGAAACATGGTGCGAGCTTTCACTGTTATGCTGATGACATAGATGATTATAATGTAAAAGGAGCTCATTCAAATACTGAGGTGCTAAACCATTCAAGGCTTTATAAGTAATAAGCAATAATTTAAAATCTATACGATGTTTGATAGGGAGCCAGTGCATTGTTGACAGGACCAGGCTAATATGGTCATACTTCCTGGTTCTAGTAAGAACTCTTGCTGCTGCATTTTGGATTGGCTGTAGTTTGTTTACCAAGCGTGCAGAACAACCACACAATAAAGCATTACACTAATAACCCAATAAACAGCTACACAGAGCTACGATCAGCTCCAGCAAGGCCAGCCAGAAGTCAGCAGGAAGCAGAGAAAAACCTGAAGAAGAAGAAGTGGTTTGAGTAGGACCGGACTTAAGCATTTTTAATGTGTCAGCGGTGCTGGGAGGTCAACGCACCGGAGATGTCACAAAATCTGCTGGGAGATCTTTTTTATTTTGTTTAATAACAATAATAATAATAATAAGAAACTTTATTTTATAAAGCGCCTTTAAAGGCAACTTCTCAAAGCGCTGTACACAAACAAGCAATACAAAGCTCAAACAATAAAAGAAACATCAACAATCAAATGCAAAATTAAAATAAAAAAAGTCTTAAGACTACCTTAAAAATGTCTTAGCCTTGTGCTTCCCTAAGATCAGGAGGCAGAGAATTCCAAAGGATAGGAGCATATGAAGAAAAGTTTTGTACATATTGTAGTTTGTTAAGTGTGGATTTAGAGAATCCGGCTAGAAGGGCGTTACAGTGATCTATCCTAGAGATGACAAAGGAATTCATCAGCTTTTTAGCTACTGAAAAATTTAGCATAGGGCGTAATCTAGCTATATTTCTGAGGTGAAAAAAGGATGATTTAACTGTGCTCTGGACAAAAGAATCAAATGAAAGCCTGGTATCAAAAATAACTCCAAGATTCCTCACTTTAGCTTGAGTAGCCAAGACCGAGCCATCAATAGTCAAAGATAAGGAACTAGTTTTTGAAATTTGTTGACGGGAACCAATAAGCATAACTTCAGTTTTACCACTATTCAGACACAAAAAATGTGTACTCATCCAGTCCTTATCTCAGAAACACAGCCGGACAGAAAATCAACATCAAGATGTTCACCAGACTTTGAGTGTATATAAATCTGCGTGTCATCAGCATAAAAGTGATAATGGAGGCCAAGCGATCGCAACAACTGTCCAAGTGGTGCCAGATAAATATCAAAAAGCAGAAGGCCCAGGACTGAGCCGTGAGGAACCCCAGTGAAAACAGAGCTAATCTCAGACCTGAAACCGCCCATGGAAACGAACTGAGAACGGTCAGTAAAATAGGATTTAAACCACTTCAAAGCTGTCCCCGACACACCAAAAATCTTGTTCAAGGTGGGCGAGAAATAGACTATGATCAACAGTATCAAAAGCTGCTCTTAAATCAAGAAGGATGAGAATGTATTACACCAGAGTCAGAAGCCATCAACAAATCATTGGTAACTCTGACCAAAGCCGTTTCAGTACTGTGGAATTTCTGAAAACCTGACTGAAGATGATAAAACAGGTTATTAATTGCGAGGTGGTTACGTAGATGAAAGGCAACAACACGCTCAAGAATTTTTGCCATGATCGGAAGGTTAGAGATAGTTCGAAAATTATTAAAATCCTCCAGAGTAGTATCTTCTTTTTTCAGTACTGGGGTTACAGCAGCAATCTTTAATGCTGCTGGAACCTCCCCCATCTGCAATGAATCATTCATAATACTAAGTACAGTAGGGCTCAAAACATCGAAGCAAGATTTAAATAAGCTTGAGGGAATAGGATCAAGCAAGCAAGTGGTAGATTTCATGCTTGATACCTCCCTTTTGAGACCCTCAGAATCAAGATGTGGAAAATTAGTGTGAGGAACACCAGTAAACCCAGATTAACAGAGAAGTGAGACAGTGGGAGCAGATGCAACAGAAATTTGTTTGCGAACGCTATCAATTTTAGATTTAAAAAATGTAAGACAATAATCACATAGCTGTTGAGAAACAGGCAAGGTGGTGGCAGCATCAACTTTAAGCAGTCTATTTATATTTTGAAACAAATGTCTGGGGTTTCCTTGATTGTTTTCAATAATCTGAGGAAAATAAGAGGATCTTTCAGTCTCAATTACTGCTCTGTAGTCACCCAGAAGGTCCTTCCAAGCCAAACAATGACCATTCAAGCCAGTAAGACGCCATTTACGCTCCATTTTACGACATGCAGCCTTCCTAGTGCGCAAATTATCATTATACCAAGGAGCAGTGCGGGCTGAATCTGACGTGACCTTAGAGGAGCATAAGAGTCAAGGTTAGTAACAAGTGCATTGTTAAACTGTGAAACTTTCTCCTCCAAAGATGTTGAATGCTGGTTACTTAAAGTGGATACAACAGAATTAGAAAAAAACTGTTTGATCAATAGACTTCCACTTCCGGAATGTTGCGGTTTGTTTTGTAGGCACTTGAAAGATGCATCTCCAGATTAAAGAAAACAGCTGAGTGATCAGACAATCCAATGTCAACAGATGATAACTGTGATACAAATGAACCATTTGATAACACAAGATCCAGGGTATGGCCTTTACAATGAGTTGGGCCTGTTACCAACTGTGAGAAGTCAAGACATTCAAGAAGCGATAAAAATTCCTTGGCAACCGCAGAGTCACTTCGATCCAAATGTATATTAAAGTCTCCCACAATAAGAATTCTATGGAACTTCGAGCTCAACATAAACAGAAACTCAGCAAACTCTGATGTAAAAGCTTCAAGTGATGTCTTAGGTGGCTTATAGACTGTTGCAATGAGCAGAAGGAGCAGAAATACTCAGAACTAGGCATTCAAATGATGAGAACTGGGAAACACATACAGGGCTTATCTTGAATTGCAGGTTGTAAACCACAATAATGCCTCCACCTCTGCCAGATAACCTCTGAAGATCTAAGATTCCAAAACCTACAGGAGTGATCTGATTAAACACAAGTCCATCATTTTCGCTATGCCATGTTTAGTTAAAAACAGGAAGTCCAACTTTTTGTCCAGAATAAAATCCGATAAGAACAGTACCTTGTTATAGAGCGGGCATTAAATAATGCAGCATAAGCCGAGCTATGAAATGGAGTCAACAATGACTTAATCTCCACACGGGGTACTAGTATTAAATTACGTTGATCAATACCAGTGTAAAACAGATTGTTAGTCTTACGTCGGCATGTAGAAATACAAATGCTGGGAGAAGATGAAGCTGTAAAGCTTCGCCTTGAACCCCGGTGAATATACCGTTTAAGACGTAGCAAGCCAGCTTCACTGCAAAGATTGTAAGAGTCTTTAGCTAAACGAGACGGGTTCTGTTTTAAATTCAAAAGTTTGCGTGCAGTGTACCTTAGGGCCATAGTCATTAAATCCGCAAACACAGCTGGTTATAGGCGTTGAATCCCCATAGCACACCGTGATCTTGATGTCGTAGAATCCACGTCATACACAGTCAGACCAACGCGTTGAATTCCCCGTTGCTCGTTGCAAATTATTCCAACTCTGTCAGTAGCAGTCTAGATTTTTTAAATTGTAGTAAGTGCTAAGAGTACGACATATTTTTGACAAGTATTTTGTGCTGGTGTTTTAAAGATGGGGTCTGGTGTATTTTCTTTGAGATCAGCGTAAATGCATACCATCTTTTTTACTTTTTTTTTTTTTTCTTTACTTTTCACCCGGTTTGGCAAACACCAACCTTCTTGGTTTGTAACATTGCTTTACGTTTGCTTATTTTTTTAGTTTTAAGTAAGGTACAAATGCTATAAACTCTGTAAACTAATTTTCTTTTTTGGCTGGCAAAAAACTCATAACACCTTTTTAAATTGTAATGCTACAAGCCCCCACATGTTGCTTAACAAATTTATTTGATAGTTTTTGACTTTTTTAGTTGTTTTATATAAATAACCAGTGAACTAGTTTTCTCTTTATTTAATTAGTAACAACTTTAACACAGTTTTTACTCTTTTCCGAGTACAAAAAAATGATCATTACATTGTTTCCATTTCGTCTATGTTTAAAACCTTTTTAAACATGCATTGTGTATGTAAAACGTTAATAAATACTTCCCTTATACCATTTTCATGTTTTCACATTTTAAAGTTCAAAAGCACATAGTTTCCACACACAAAAACACTTTTCCCTCTGGTAAAAATTCCTTCTTAGGTTCATACGACATGGGCTGTACAGGGAGGGGGGGTGGGTCCAAACAGATGGCTTTTTGGAGACAAGCTGCACTGGATCCTCTCTTGGGATCTAGGAGAGGAGTCAATGACAGGTAAGTAGCAAGGTTGGTATAGAGTCGGTACAAGTAGCTTTACAACTGGATAGGTTCCGTAGTGCAACTACGAGATTGGACGGTGTGTGTGACAGAGGTGTGTGCTTTTATGTGAAGGTGAGCTGATGATGGAATGGTGTACAGGTGCCTGTGATTAGAACTCAGGCGAGGGATTGTGTTGGGATTAGAGATGTGCAACAGTGATCGAGTACTCGAGTACTCGACCGCGACAGCGATGATCGATCACGTAAACAATGATCAAAATTATTATTATAATTTTTTTGATTGGTTATGGCAGCACGTTGGGCGGCGCCCTGATCTCTGATTGGTTAGCTTCCCACTTGATGCCTCAAAAGACGTAAGAAGACAGATAATCATGGCCTCAAAGTCACGTAATGATGGCTGGCTTCCCTTTGAGAAGAACTTTGAAAATACAGTTCAGGGTAAGCTGTGCAGCGCCAAGCTGTCACACAAATCTAAAACAAATACAATGCGCTATCATCTAAAATGTGTACATAAAATATCTGGAGATAACAGAGCGCCAACTCAGAGAGCATTGAAACACTTGCTGTAAGACCTAAATGCAACGCAGGCAGAACCGAGAAGATGACAAAGCTATTCGCTGAAATGGTGGTGAAAGATTTACTGCCAGAAGAAGTTATAGGGGACTACCTGTCAAAAGTGATTGATTTATGACCCTGTCACCCTGCCCCTTATGAATTATGACCCCAGATATCGGACAGACAGGTGTGACGTCTAGTTCCTGTTCCTGTTTTCTTTGATGTTTATGACCCCTAGGTGTCAAACTGAGAAGCTCTGACGTCCTGTTCCTGTTTCCTTGATGTCTGTGAAATGGAGGTGTCAAATTGAGAACCTCTGGCGTCTTGTTCCTTGATGTTTTATGGCAGCGGCCATTTTGCGATCAGGATAAAATTCAGTCATCAGGATTTACCATGTGGTATGAAGAGCAATCTAGGGCGGTCCTTCAAGCGTTCTGGTTTTGTTTTTAAATAAGGTTCAGGATATAGTGGTTAAGACATAGAAGACATTCTTCATGCTCCTGTCACAATGACCTCCGCAACTCCGAAAACCCCTAAAGCAGTCAGAAAAATAATGCGTATTTCACCAACTAAAGGACCTGTTGAAATGAGAGAAGAGTTGACATTTGCACCAAGGAAAAAACAAGGAGTTAACTTGAACAAGTTTCTTAATGAAGATGTGGATGTAGTGAAACATGATTTCTCTATGTCTGACGGTCGTGTGGGAAGATTTGTGTTTGACAAAGTAATGCGGACTGTGAAACTCTACACAGGATCTGTTGAAGAGGATTTTACATCTGAATGTGTCTTTCTACTTTTTCCAGCTAAGGACTGGTATTTGTTCTACAATCAAATTTGGAGAGATTTGAACGACAGTGATGACGCTCCATTGTACATGGCAGAGTGGGGTGGTGTAATTCCTGAAACAAGGTTTCGTGTGGTTGGAGATCGTAGTAAAAAAATGCCTGATGGTGTTTATATTCACTGCTGCAATGACAAGACAAAACCCCAAGAGGGTTTATGGCCTATCCCTGAATCTGAGCATTACATGCACTACGATGCGCGATTCTTGTTTCAGTGGAAAGATACCCGTATAATCGACAATGTTTTTTCAATTATTGACATGATGTTTAGAAGGTGTGACATGTTTGATAGTTACGCGTCTGTAAAGGTGAAATTATTCCACCCAGAAAAGGGCGTTCCTGAGACCAGAGACCCCCTCTTTTCTCCGCCCCCATACTACACCCATTAAATACATGAAGAACAGAACACTCGCAAACATTCAGCTCGACAATGTCTCAAGGTTGTTCACCTATTTACTACTACAGCTCCACTATGTCTCAAGACTCTCCACTGACCTACTGCTACAGCAACACCCCAGAGACCCTACCAGCGATGCCTGATGACAATGCTACAAGCACGGAGATCGTACCGACAATGCCTGATGACATCGCTACACCCATGGATATTGCACCAGAGATGGGTGATGACGGCGCTACTCCTATGGAAACCCTCCCACAATCATGTGACAACAGCTGGTTGGATAAATACTGCATGGAACTGGGCTATCACAACCTGAGCTTCCTCACAACACCGTACGCCTCTGCTGGAGCTAAATCTGGAGCTGAGGCCTGCGCTGTAATTGATGACACAGACGGATGTATCCCCACTAAAGGATTCAAAATTATAAAAGCAACCATCGTCATCATACTGGAACATCTTATCAACAAAAAGCTTAAGGACCTATGCCTAGGGTGTGAAGTGGATCATCCTAGTCAACTTAGGCACTCATGTTTCTTTGAACCAGGAGCCTATTTCTTTGATGCATACTTTGAGGAACTGTCACGTAATCTTGTCAAGCCTGAGCTAAAACACATAATAGGTCAAGCACTGAACCGGTATGGTTTAAGGATTAATCCTCAGAGGATCCAGGGTACAGTGGACGCCATTCTGTGTGAATTACGTGATGAGGTGTTCATCGTGGAGAAACTTCGTGAAGTCAGAGAAAAAGTTGTGGATAACAACAGCGAACAGATTGTCTATGACGCAGTGGATTGCTGGAAGGGGTGTCCAGACACTCAACGAGTATAACGTCGCTATGGAGAATACATGGTGTGTTAATGTTCTGACAAAATGTCTATTTAAACAGCGTATAAGATGTGAAATTACCAACTTACTGTATAAGATCATTGACGATAATCCTAATGCCTCCTTAGCATTAAATGTATGTGCTATTGATGTCAAACGTTTTACAAACCTGAAGAAACAAATGACTATTGTAAGAGCTATGTCAGATGAGTGGTCTGATGTGATGCGTATGTTCATTGATGCTAGTGAGTCAGTTTCTGTGACTATCAGAAAAATACTAGACCTGATGACTCAATGTGGTAGTAGCATTAGAATTGCTGACATCCTATGTTTATGTACATATGTAACAGATCTATGTGTCGCACTGATTTCAAGAAATGATCAGACAAATGTTTGTGAGATTATTGAAACATTGGTTGACTACAGCATTGATAAAAATATTGTTATGTGTGTAAAGTTTCTTCAGTATATTGATGATGTTTAAAGACTGTTGGATTCTTCTTTAACTGTTTTCTGGTAAATAAAAGCCATTTTACTTAAACTCTTATCTGTTATTCCTTTGTAAACTCTGAAGTGACAATATGTCTGAACAGCTTATGAAAAAGATTTACTATACTCCTAATCCTGGTTCTTTAGGAGGTAAAAAAGCGTTTAAAAGATGCTGTTTTAAAGGTTACAGGGGTACGTTTAACTGATAAAGAAGTTTCAGACTGGCTGGCCGGTGAGGATGCTTACACATTACACAGAACAGCCCCACTAAAATACAACCGTAATAGAGTTTTTGTCTATGGTATAGACATGCAGTTCCAGGCTGATCTAGTTGATATGACGGCATATGCAATCATTTTCTGTTGACATGTATAGATCTGTTCAGTAAATATGCATGGACACGTGTGTTAAAAAACAAGAGTGGAGTGGAGGTTACAAAAGCTTTTGAGTCCATACTGAAAGAGGGCCGTGTACCGCTGAAATTACAAACAGATAAAGGAAAGGAATTTTTTAACAAACATTTTCAAAGCATGGTAAAAAAGTACAATATCATACATTTTGCAACAGACAGTGAATTAAAATCTTGTGTTATTGAGCGTTTCAACAGAACTTTGAAGGGAAAAATGTGGCGTTATTTAACAGCTACAAACTCCAGGCGATACATCAATATACTTCAAGACATCACAGATAGTTACAATGCTAGTTATCACAGAAGTATCAAGATGCGACCAATTGATGTGAACAAAGAAAATGCATCTACTGTGCTACATAACCTATATGGATCTAGAGAGCGACACAGTGTCAAACCAATATTTAAGTATACAGTATTGTTCAAAATAATAGCAGTACAATGTGACTAACCAGAATAATCAAGGTTTTTAGTATATTTTTTATTGCTACGTGGCAAACAAGTTACCAGTAGGTTCAGTAGATTGTCAGAAAACAAACAAGACCCAGCGTTCATGATATGCACGCTCTTAAGGCTGTGCAATTGGGCAATTAGTTGAAAGGGGTGTGTTCAAAAAAATAGCAGTGTCTACCTTTGACTGTACAAACTCAAAACTATTTTGTACAAACATTTTTTTTTGCAATCCTGTGAATCACTAAACTAATATTTAGTTGTATGACCACAGTTTTTTAAAACTGCTTGACATCTGTGTGGCATCGAGTCAACCAACTTGTGGCACCTCTCAGCTGTTATTCCACTCCATGATTCTTTAACAACATTCCACAATTCATTCACATTTCTTGGTTTTGCTTCAGAAACAGCATTTTTGATATCACCCCACAAGTTCTCAATTGGATTAAGGTCTGGAGATTGGGCTGGCCACTCCAGAACATTAATTTTGTTGGTTTGGAACCAAGACTTTGCCCGTTTACAAGTGTGTTTTGGGTCATTGTCTTGTTGAAACAACCATTTGAAGGGCATGTCCTCTTCAGCATAGGGCAACATGACCTCTTCAAGTATTTTAACATATGCAAACTGATCCATGATCCCTGGTATGCGATAAATAGGCCCAACACCATAGTAGGAGAAACATGCCCATATCATGATGCTTGCACCTCCATGCTTCACTGTCTTCACTGTGTACTGTGGCTTGGATTCAGAGTTTGGGGGTCGTCTCACAAACTGCCTGTGGCCCTTGGACCCAAAAAGAACAATTTTACTCTCATCAGTCCACAAAATGTTCCTCCATTTCTCTTTAGGCCAGTTGATGTGTTCTTTGGCAAATTGTAACCTCTTCTGCACATGCCTTTTTTTTAACAGAGGGACTTTGCGGGGGATTCTTGAAAATAGATTAGCTTCACACAGACGTCTTCTAACTGTCACAGTACTTACAGGTAACTCCAGACTGTCTTTGATCATCCTGGAGGTGATCATTGGCTGAGCCTTTGCCATTCTGGTTATTCTTCTATCCATTTTGATGGTTGTCTTCCGTTTTCTTCCACGTCTCTCTGGTTTTGCTCTCCATTTTAAGGCATTGGAGATCATTTTAGCTGAACAGCCTATCATTTTTTGCACCTCTTTATAGGTTTTCCCCTCTCTAATCAACTTTTTAATCAAAGTACGCTGTTCTTCTGAACAATGTCTTGAACGACCCATTTTCCTCAGCTTTCAAATGCATGTTCAACAAGTGTTGGCTTCATCCTTAAATAGGGGCCACCTGATTCACACCTGTTTCTTCACAAAATTGATGACCTCAGTGATTGAATGCCACACTGCTATTTTTTTGAACACACCCCTTTCAACTAATTCAACTAATTGCCCAATTGCACAGCCTTAAGAGCGTGCATATCATGAATGCTGGGTCTCATTTGTTTTCTGAGAATCTACTGAACCTACTGGTAACTTGTTTGCCACGTAGCAATAAAAAAATATACGAAAAACCTTGATTATTCTGGTTAGTCACATTGTACTGCTATTATTTTGAACAATACTGTAAGATCGGGGATATAGTTAGAATCTCTAAAGTAAGAGGCCCATTTACAAAGGGGTATGAGGAAAACTACACAGAGGAATTTTTCACAGTGAATGAATGTATCCCTCGACAACCACCTGTCTATAGACTCTGTGATTACGATGGTGATGTTATCGATGGTGTTTTTTATGAGCAGGAATTACAAAAAATATTTGTAAGCAATAACAAAGCATTTAAAATAGATAAAATTCTGGAAAAGAAGCAACGGGGGCGATCATCTATGGTTTTGGTCCAGTGGGCTGGATGGCCTTCCAAATTCAATACATGGGTAAATGAGAAAGATGTGGTAGATGTACAGAAACCATAAAAACGGTCGACCCTCGCAGATTTATAGACATTCATTTAAAAACAGCAATGTCTGAGGCTGGTTTTTACATTACGCTCCCCTGTAATGCATCCTTATATGTTTATCCGGACAATGCTATTTCTAGTTATAGAACTATGTTGTCAAGAACTCTAAACCTAAAAGGAGAGTGGGAGGTTGGATTGATTGAGTTCGAATACCCTATTTCATGGTATACATTTCCTGAAGAAGATGCGGCATATATTATCAACGATGGTCGGAACAGATTGGAGGTTTTTGATGAGCAAGGACACGATCATCATACAGTTGGAGAGGGAATAAAAATCAGTATTGATAACGTTGGTCAAAGTATATCAAAGCTATGTAACAGACTAAAGACAGGTTACTACGAGGATATTGTATTTCTGATTAGAGAAATAAATACAACTTTACCTCCAGGAACTACTCTCGGATATGATCATGTTAAAAACAAAGTCTTTCTAAAAGCCCCTCCTAAGATTTCTCTGACATTTTTTGGGAGATTAGCTATTATACTAGGGTTAAAACCAGGGGCCGCTATAGAATCTGCAAAGAAGCATGATGAAAACTACATCGGTGGGGTCACAGCTGTGACTTACGCGCCGCATCAAGCTGACATAAATGGAGGGTTCTACACTCTGTATATATACACAGATATCATAGAATACCAACCAGTCGGTGATTCGTATGTGCCACTACTGAGATGTGTACATATAGATGGTGAAAATAATAAGATTGTCAGTGTTAGATACGACAAGCCTTATTACGTACCGGTCAATAAAGCATCAATTACAGAGATAGCTATAGAGGTAAAAGACGATCAGGATCAAAACGTACGTTTTACTTATGGTAAGGTGAGTGCCAAGCTACACTTTAGACCCGTGAAGCAGGGTGTTTTAAAAAAAAAAAAAAATAATAATAATAATAAAATGGCGTATTTAAGTACTTACCAAATGGATCCTGAGCGTTACGTAACTTATTACCAAAACCAAGCTGGTAATGGTATCCCCGGTTATGCAGGGGGTGGAGTGATGTACAGAGCAGGGGTGGGAGGAATTTTCAGGGGTCTCTCTAGAATGGCTATACCATTACTAAAGCGAGGGTTTAACATAGCAAAACCGCATCTAAGATCAGCTGCAAAAAACATACTAAGCGATGTTGTTAGCAATACGTTAACACGTTCTTTTAACAACAACAATAATACTCAAGATGGGTCTGGATTAATGGTGATGTCTCGCAAAAGAATATCTAGACCACCAGGAACCAGGAGGAGTGGTCAAACACCAAAGAAAAGAAGGCGCACAACTAAGAAGACCTCAGTCAGAAAACGTAGACGAAAAGTGACTGCCAAGCGGATTACACCAGCAAAGACGAAGAGATCTGTCAATACAATATTCTAGATTATGGCTTTATTACACACCATGTCAGAAGAGTGCATCAAATCTGAACTTGATCTATTCACAGTACCACTGACACAAACAGCTATTGAAAAAAATACCTATATAGAGGTGCCGCCATTATCTGCGATTTCAGACACAGCACCATTGGAGTTTTTTTATCGCAGGGACTGGTGAACATTATGTTGATTTAAACAATACGTTACTGTTTTTACGGGTCAAAATCACTAATCCTGATGGAACTGATATTGCTGATGGAGCGCCTGTGGGACTCATCAACTATGCTGGAGCAACGATATTTTCACAAGTGGATGTGTCATTGGGGGATCGTTTAATTTCACAGAGCACTAGCACACATCCCTATCGTTGCCTTATTGAGTGTCTTCTTAATTATGATAAAAACACTCTGCAAACACTTTTCTCTGCGGGACTTTTTTACAAGGATAGTGCAGGACATATGGATGTAACAAATCCTGCTGGAGAAAATCGGGGGTTGACAAAAAGAGCCGCTTTTACTAATGCCAGTAATGTTGTGGAGCTACTGGCACCCATTCACAGTGATATTTTCTTTCAAGAAAAATTAATGCTTAATGGGATGGATATTAAAATACGTATGACAAGAGGTAAAAGATGAATTCTGTTTGATGAGGAGTGACGCAGTGGCTAGTTAGCTTTAGTTGAAAGCTGTGAAACTGGACCCTGACGTTGACTGCTCTCCGCCAAGAAGACCAACAGCACCGTGGCCAGATCCAGAATGGAGACAAGAAACAAAGGAAGAACCAGAAATCATTCCTGAAACCCCCAACAAAGAAATTGAAGAGGAAATAGTGCGCAGAGTACCCCCGACAAAGAAGAGAAAAACAAGACAAAAAAAAGAAAATGTGAGTATAACAGCTCCAATGATTGAAGTTTCAGGTTCTGACGGGCCTATTATGGTCTTTAGAACTTGGACTATGACTGACATGAAAGAAGTGATGCCACACTTGTCAAGCCCTGATGAAGCAGGTGATAAATTTTCTACCGAATTAGTCACCTTCTGGCAAGAATTCAGCCCTACCTTGCACGAACTGAGAAGGCTGTTGGCAGTGAAACTGGGGGCTATGGGCTGGCAAAAAGTGAGTGGAGAGCTGCAGAAAGAATACTGTTGGAGAGAAGATATCCGAATTAAACTGAAATGAAATCTGAAAGATGGGGTTGTTGGATCTGCGAGACTGATGACCATACGACATTCAAGTGTACCAGATGCAGACTGTGCAAAAAGGATGGTCATAGGGCAGGGGATTGCCCAGAGAACTGGCGAAAACAAGAAGCAGACTGAAGCGAGGGAAATGGAGAGCAGAGAGGAGGGGTCCAGGGCGAGCAACCAATGGTCACAAGTCAGGGAAGTTAAAATTTTCTAACCACAAACACACACACATACACTAATGTACTTTCTGCTCTCTGGAATGAAGAAAAAAAGCTTGCTTTCCTTTGTGTATATCTGATTCTGTCGATGAACATCCTAGTAAATGTGCGATTATGTTTTAGAGTGAAGCCTTTATGAACATGCCTAAATATCCTATGCTAGTGGAGAGGATATTGATTGAGTTTTTAGCTGATTCTGGGGCATCTAGATCAGCTATAAGGTTATGTGACTTGCAATGCCAACCACAATTAACAGACGAAATTAATGAGTCAAATTCTGCATCAGGGCACGTAATTTGTGAAAGATTCACAGTGCCTCTGAATTGTCTAAATCATGCTTTTCTTTACACTCCAGCATGTCCAGTGCCTTTAATGGGGAGAGATTTATTGTGCAACCTAAATTTGACACTGATTGCAGACTTTGGGGGTGTCCAAGTGGCAGAGAAAGAGCAGATTTGCTGTCTGCAAGCAGAACCAAAATGGGCATATGAATGACACATCATAAATTCTGATTTGGCTGAAATGATGTGTGAACTGACTAAAAATTGAACAAAACCATTTGACAGAGAGATCATGTTGCCTGACAAATTGCATTGCACGTCACATGTTGTAGTGGAACGAGATGACCAGTATGAAAAAAAATGGTTTGAGGGAGAAAAGGAGAAACTTTATGTTTTGAGAAAATGTTTTGGACAGAAAATGTGTGTGCAGTTTTAGTTTGTCTGACAGAAAAACAGCTTCAGTTTTACTTAGTGGCAGAAGATTCTGTGCCTCACTCATCGCACTCCGAGGCCAGGAGACAGACAGGGCCCAGATTAGAATCGTTTGTGAAAAGCTGTGTTTGTGTAACAGACAGAGGAAGATAGGGGAGGGGGTAAAACACAGTGATAGTCTGGGAGCATTTATGTTGGAGTGCGAGCATGACATTGACTACGTTTACATGCAGCCAATAACCTGTTCAAAACCGGAATATTAGCAATAACCCGGTCGCGCATGGCCATGTAAACACCGGCAAAAACCCGGATATGCTCATATCCCGTTTTTTTAAAAACTGGGATATTATACCTGGGGTACCCTTTTTCTAACCCGAATATTTGGTCTTGTAAACGCGTTTCGGCATATCCCCATCAAAATGTGTGTTCTGCGCATGTTCTATTCGCAAGGAATCTTGGTCTTTTGAGTAGAGACGGCGCATAAAAAAAAACGTGTGCAGTATTGCAGAAATAAACAAGTCGAGGTTAACATGGCGAGACGCAGCACAGCACCACACTTTTGGAGCGAGGAGGAGACCAATTTCTTTATTAGTGTGGTGAAAACCAAGAATATAATGAGGCACAGTAGTGTCAAGTGCTGCTGGTGGATCAATTACCAGCGCCAAAACGCAAACAAAGACTATCGCTATCTGCCCCAAACTATTCATTATCTGCCTGCTGCTGCTGTTGTTGTTGTTGTCTTTGGATACAGGAAGAAGAATTGGAAATGACACATATTGCGTCTTAATGTTGTCTGTACGTCCAGATGCTAACCGTGCGTCGCCATATACATCGGGATATTGGCGACTGATTACACATTCCATGTATACAGGAGTAACTCTCTCTGCTCATGTAAACAGGTTATCCCGAATGTTTCAGAAACCCGAATAGTGACCTTAACCCGACCATAACCCGAATTTTAACAGCTTGTAAACGTAGTCAATGAAGTGGAGAGAGTTGTGGTAACAATTGACAAAGGAGAAAGGGAAAATCATTGCATGACAATTATTTGTGCCTCAGATACACATCCAGCATTAGCAGAAGTGCCATCACAGTTATGGGCAAAACATAAAATATGATGTGGGTTTAATTAAAGGATGTGAACCAGTTGTGGTCACCCCAAAATCTGATAACAGACCGTGTCAACGTCAATACCCTCTAAAACCAGAGGCAATTCTTGGTATAAAACCAGTGTTTAAGTCACTATTAAGAGAGGGGATAATGGTGCCATGCAATGATTCTCCAGTTCGCACTCTAATTTTTCCTGTGAAAAAGATAAGGGAAGAGGGTCAGCCCACAGAGTGGCGATTTGTGCAAGATTTACAGGCTGTGAATGCTGCTGTCAGAAAAAGGGCTCCCGCAGTGCCAAATCCATACACAATTTTGTCACAAATACCATAAGATGCAACATTCTTCTCAGTGGTAGATTTGGCGAATGCATTTTTTAGCGTACAAGTTTATAAAGACAGCCAATTCTTGTTTGCATTTAAATTCGAGGGCAAAGGTTACACTTGCACTCGAATGACACAAGGGTACTGCAATGCACCTAGCGATTACAACGAAGGCCTAAGGAGGAGTTTGGAACCTTTGACCCTGACAGCAGGTACAGCTTTATTACAGTATGTGGACGATCTTTGCTTGTGTAGCCGCACTGGGTTGTACATAATAATTAACTCAAATTATATATAGGGAATTTTAATAATTAATCAGGAAAGTGATTTATATATATATATATTATCTCATGACAGTAAGATTAAAATTATTGAAGATGAAAAATAGATCAATTGTGTAGATCAATAACTCATTACAAGGCACTGCAATTTACTCATATGTCAATATTCCATTCTTCATATCAATTATAGTTATTTCTCTTACTGTAAAATATAACAAATCATGCAGTGGTTTGCCCAGCAAACGGCCGTAAGATTAACTTATCAACTTTCAATAAAGTTATCACTTCTTATAATTCAAGGAAAAATATTCTCTGGCCATGAAAACATTAGCCTATCATTATGAAATTTCGTTACTAAAAGTAAAGAGCTTGTAGCTAAAGATCAGACATTTCATTGACTCGTAATGTGAGCGCTTTAGAGGCAATCATTAATATATATTGGTTTTTAATAATTGAACTAATAATACATCAAACTACAAATCACACAGAGTAAATACGCGTACGACAATACAGACAGTAAACTTTGTACAAGACATAACGGAATCCAAATGAGAGAGAGAGAGAGAGAGAGAGAGAGAGAGAGAGAGAGAGACATTTGACATTTGAAAATCCCTTTATTAATAAAATAACATTTGGGATTTATCTGCGTAAATATTTACAAACCCAAAGAAGGTTGTTTTTTTTTTTTTTTTATACAATGTGTTAAAAACCAAAAACATTTTTAAAACACCCTCCATTAGACAATTCCACATATATTTTCATTCATATACACATTAGAGAATGTTTAGATTAAAACTTCCATTCCCATCAGGCTCACACAGAAAATTATTAAAACCCCAGAGATGAAAAAAAGACTGAACATTGTGTGTAATGCTATAAAAAGCATACTCTACCGTTAACCTTTTTTTTACAAAACATTTAGTCAATAAAATAGGATCAATACACCCACTTTCTTTAACTTTGTTTTTTCTAGTACACCAAATTGCCAACTTTACCATTCCATAAAGAAAATTTAGAATAATAACTTTCTTCTTGTTTTCTACTGAGTACTTTGGCCCATAAATAAACAATGAAACATTAAACGAACCCATTAGCTCCAGACTCCAAACCTTCACTAACTGCATCAAGTTTTTCAGGCGATAACATTCCATAAATGCATGAATCACAGTTTCTGAAGCGTTACAAAAAGGACAACCCTCCCCAACTAAAGGATTCAGTCGTGCTATGTGTCTGTTTGTGGCTAAAACTCCATGTACAATTCTCCACTGCAGATCTCCCACTCTCTTTTCAGTGGGTTTTTTGTACAGGGCCCGCCAGCTACCTTTCGGGGAAGAGTCTGACCCCAACACTAAAGTCCATTTGCTTTCTGTTTGGTCTTTAAGGTCTTGATAGTTCATAGTTTTAACACATGCTGTATATAAAGTTCTTTTTGATAAATCATTGAACAACCCCATTTCTGGAGTATTCAAAGACAACAATTTTGCCGGATCTTCCTCTTGATAATCCCTTTTCATCAAAAAGTCAAATTCCGGAAAAGTGAATGGCTCTGTATCCTCTCCTGCACAAGTCTCTTTGAGAAATTCTTTAGCTGAAACAGGAAGTTCAGCTTCTAGGTCTTCTAGCACTCGTTTAGCGAGACGCACAGACCTGAAACCCACTTTTCGAGCAAGTTCTTCAGCTTCAATCCACCCATCTCCTATCCTTAGATCCCGAAACATAGATATTCCAGCAGCCAGCAAGTTTGACCTTATGGTGTCAGAGTTCAGAATCTCAGCAGGAAAAAGAGGATTGAAAAAAAGAGATTCGTTAAACAGCCACGGACCTGGTTTTGACCACTCTCTTGAAACAGAAAACATTTGCCATAAATCCATAATATTGAGGTAAAACGAGTTAAGTCCACCAAGAGAAGTTCTCTTTAGAGTCATGGTGAAAAGCTGTTTATCTAGACCCATTCGTCCAGCCTTGCGTAGAAGAGCACATGTTAGTTCCATCCATCCATGCTGCTGGTGATATAGTAGGCGCTGAATACCCTGCAGTCGAAAAACTGTCAGTCTAGCTCGGATGTCTATCAGTCCCTGTCCCCCTTCTTGAACAGGAAGATAGAGGACAGCAGCTCTCAGCCAGTGCTGACCAGACCAAAAAAAATTAACAAGTCTCTTTTGAATTTCTTGGATTAAAATAACTGGTGGATCCACAACCATCATTTTATGCCAAAGCATTGAGGCAATGAGATTGTTGGCAATCAGTACTCTTCCCCTATATGATAACTGGGGTAGCAACCATTTCCAGCTAGACAACCTCGCACAGACCTTCTCCACTAAACCCTCCCAATTTTTCTTTTTATATTCCTCTTGACCAAGATATACTCCAAGATATTTCAAACCAAGTGTACCCCACTGAATATTATTTGGGAGTTTTGGTAAAACCGTATTGGTATTTTCAGTAGAACCATACCACACAGCTTCTGTTTTATCCCAGTTAAGCCTAGCAGATGACGCTCTTTCATAGATGTCTAGAGCCCCCTTTAAATTCTGTACATCTTCCTGCTTTTGAATTATCACAGTAATATCATCAGCGTATGCAGATAATATAATAGACTCTTTTTTTAAACTACCATTTATAGTTAGACCATTTAGTTTACGTCGCAGCATACACAATAATGGTTCAATCGCCAAGCTGTACAGTTGGCCAGACATTGGGCAGCCTTGTCTGATTCCTTTTTGTATTTTAACTGGTACACTTAACCCACCTCCTATTTTTATCATACTCAAGGATCCTTTATACAACAATTTTATCCATGATATAAAACTATCACCAAAACCAAAACACTTTAAGACATGAAACAAATACAGATGATCCACCCGATCAAATGCTTTTTCTTGGTCTAGAGATATTAGACCAGCACCAACATTGTACATTCCTAAATATTCTAAAAGATCTCTCATTAAAAACAAATTATCATAAATACATCTTTTAGGAACACAATAAGACTGATCTTCATGAACCAACGATCCTAAAACCATCTTAAGTCGATTTGCAATTGATTTAGACAATATCTTATAGTCAGAGTTAAGAACAGCAACAGGTCTCCAGTTTTTAAGTAAACACAAATCTCCTTTCTTTGGAAGAAGAGAAAGGACTGCCCTTTGACAACTTTTTGGCAGTTCCTTCAGTTTATAGCTTTCTTCAAGAACTTTAAAAAAGTCCTGTCCAATTATTCCCCAAAACGACTTGTAAAATTCTGCGGTAAGTCCATCAAGACCTGGTACTCGACCAGTTGAGAGTTGTTGTACTGCATCCGTTACTTCTTCAAAGGTAATGCTGGAGTCTAGAAAAAGTCTTTCATCTTCTTTCAAGTTTGGTAAATCTTTAAAAAGTTCACATGTTGTATTCAGATCAATGTCTTCTTTTGCAAATAACTTAGAATAAAAATCAACAGCAGTTCTTCTCATCATTAAAGGATCGGATGTAATACTACCATCAGGTCTTCGTAAACAATGCATAAAATTATTATGAACAACCTTCTTTTCCAAATTAAAAAAGTATTTCGTAGGTGCATCCATATCATTAATTGAAATAAACCGTGCTTTAATGAGTGCTGATTTCACTTTTTCATGTAAAATACCTCTTAATTCATGTTTTTTGGATAACAAATTTTCTTGCACTCCCATTTCACTCTTATTAATCAATGAAACATACAATGCAGAAATATCTTCTTCTAGTTTAGACATTTTCCTTTTTAAACTAATCCAAGCTTGTGAGGAATATTGTTGGCAGAAGAGCTTAATTTGAACTTTTCCCACCTCCCACCATTGAAGAAGATTATCATAATTACTTTTTTGTTCTGTCCAATAGTTCCAAAAAAGATTAAATTTTTCATGAAAATCAAGATTCTCTAATAATTTATTACTAAATCTCCAATAAGAACAATGAGGGGTTGTTTGTGTTACAATCATTTTTAAGGAAATTAAATGATGATCTGAAATCGGGCTTGGGCATATTTTTGTCTCTTCTATTCTACTGCACATTGTATTCTTGACATAGAATCTATCTAACCGTGCTGCACTGATCCTATTTTCTGTCACTTTAATCCATGTATATTGTTTTACGGTTTTATTTTTCTCTCTCCAAATATCAATAAGTCCAAATTGTGTTGTAATCTCTCTCAAAGATACTGCTGATAAAAAATGAGGTTCTTCTCCATTCCTATCACAAGTAAAATCTAACGTACAATTACAATCTCCTCCATTTACTAAAAAATCTTCATTTATAAAAGAGGAAACTACATCTTTAAGTTTAAGAAAAAAAGCTATTCTCTCTCTACCTGTTGTAGGAGCATAAACATTTATTAGCACAAAAACTCTATTTTTTATTTCTACTCTTAGTGCAAGTAGGCGCCCTCTCACTACTTCATTCTTAGACAAAATGTTAACTTTACATCTAGGTGAAAATAATATTGCCACCCCTGCACTAAGGTTGGTGCCATGACTCAAAACATGATCTCCCTCCCACCACATCCCAAAATCAGTTTCATTTTCTTCATTACTATGTGTTTCTTGTAGAAACACAACTTGAGTTTCTTTCAAATTTAAACACTCTTTTAATAAAGGCCATTTACTTCTGTCCCTTGCCCCGTTTATATTTAAGGATCCTATTTTAAGAACATCCATAAATAGGGGGAAGGAAAAAGAAAAAGAAAGAAAAAAACATAGCAAAGGCCAGATCCCCATGTGCATTTATTTAAGACTAGTTCTAGTAGACCTACGTTTACCCTTCATCTTTTGAATTTTTTGTCTGACTTCTGTCAAATATTTTTTTAGTCTAAACCTTTTTTGCTGCGACAAAATCTCAACGTTACATTCTTTACGAGCTTTCATTACGGATGCGATAAATTTCTCTAGGTCAGGAAAAAACTCTTCAACATTAACACTCCTCCCCTTAGTTTCATCCAGAAAAGAGTTTATCTGTTCAACTGTATACAAATCTCCATATCTGCCAACGTCTACATCAATGCATGAATCATCATCTCTAATACTCTCGTCTTCTGACTCCTTTTCCGCTTCATCATTTGAACCTGTAATGTCTTCTTGCATTCTATCGTCTTTGAAGCATAAAGCACCAGTAACAATACAACCAATAGACGAAACCTCTTCATTTATGCCCTCAGTACTTCCAGTCGCGTTTACACCAACCTCTACTCTATCACCAGCTTCACTTTCTTTTTCTGCATCTCCATCTTCTTTCAGAGCACCCGCATCATTCAGCGGCTCTCTGACCTCAGTCGCTCCGCTACTCGCGCTCGTCAAACCTGACGGCCCTGCTGTTTCCTCTGCCTGCGGCTGTTTATGAGGGCAAGACAATCTCTTGTGGCCAAAAACTCCGCACTCAAAACAATGTAAGGTATCAGTGCTCGCGTAAACCATATAAGAACTCTCTCCACATGTCACTCGAAACGAAACATCCAGTGTTTTAGTAGGCGCTGTCAGAAACATAAACGCTTGTCGTCTAAAAGACAATACGTGCTTAAGTTCGGTAGATTTACAACCCAAAGGAATCGTTTTCACAGCACTAGCCATCTTTCCGAACCGTGTCAATTCTCTCATGATCGCGTCATCTTTAATGAAAGGAGGTACATTGGAAATTGTCACTTTTGTAGCTGGAGCAAAAAGAGGTGTAACGGGTACAAAAGTTTCTTTCACCCAAATGCCGCTTTCAATTATCCTGATTACTAGTTGTTCGTTTTTTAAAAATACGACAACTGCCTTGTTCATGCGAGATGCAGAAACAATGTTTTCATGGCCTACCTGTTCTCCTGTTGCTAACAGCACCTCCTCAATCGCTGTACCTGCCTCAGGAACACACCTGAAACCATTCCGAAGCGAGAGAGATGGCTCTTCCCCCGCAGGGAGAGAGGCCATCTCGTTTGACTAGAAAACACCTCACAAACTTGAATACAATAATCGGTGACCCAAAAAAGTGAAGAAAAAGAAAATAATAAAAGAAGATAGGTAAACCCTATGGAAAAAAATAGTTTTAACTATACGAAAAAACTTAAGAAACTTCACGCTCTCGCACGTGCCTCTCACACCCCACGCCACACTCTCGCTACCCAGCATGCAACACACCAGAGAGAGAGAGAGAGAGAGAGAGAGAGAGAGAGAGAGAGAGAGAGAGAGAGAGAGAGAGAGAGAGAGGGGGGTGAGAGAATAGGCATGATCACAGAATAAGCTCAGTTATGCAAACTCACAGACAGTAACCCTTGGAAGACAACAACGAATCAAATCACCTTGAAAAGGTAATAGACAAACTTTAAGCAGCATTTAAATCTCCATAGAGAATGATACTTGCATGTGGTCTCTTTGTGATTGGCGTATTCTCTCGTGTCTTCCAGGGCTGCTGCGGAATCGTGCGATATTTGAAAGGTCCAACAAACGCAATGATTGGTCTTCCTCGTGTAGAGAGGAACTTAGTAAGTAAAAGAAATGAAAACAATGGAGATGAAAGCTCCCAAAGGAGCCATGAGAACAGGCTGTTCTCTCAGCCACCGTGCTGAGATCAACGGCGATAGTAGAGCGGACCAAGACCGCGAAGAAGGACAAGCGGGGTAAGAGAGGAACAAGAGAAGAGAGGGAGGACCTTCCTGTTTCAGTTCTTATGGCTTGACTGGTTCACGCCTCTGTTTGCGTGAACAACCAATGAACATCCGCGATCTAAAGCGGAAAAAGTTCCTTTGTCTCTGGGGAAACACCCACTCTAATAAGTTCTGGCTTATCAGATTTAAGCAGTGATATTCTAGCAAGTTCGTAATTCCAGATTAATACATTTTACTTTAAATCCCTTTAGGTGGATAGTTGGGTCACAACATGTGTTACGACCCTGTCTAGGGAAAGGCCGCAACATAAACCAAAATCAGCAATCAAAGATCCTTTGTACATTTATTTACAGAACCACAGAGTAAAAGCACAACTTCAGGGGTGAGCAAAGGCCAAAACAACAAACAAACACCAAGTAAGCTCCTAAAAGAAAATACTAAATTTCCTAACAAAAGAAAAACTAAATAAAAATACAATAAGCTAAAAAACAGGAGAAAACAATATTTGCAAAAGAAAATGGCACTCACCCCCTACAGCTTCAAAGTGTAGAAAAGAGTATTTACAAGACATACAAAATGGAAAATGAGATTGACAACACCTCATCACCTCAAAATCCACACTGCACACAATAGGCAGATCACCAGGCAAGCTAAGAGCATCAACACTCTGTAGCAAACACACAACAGCACATGTACAATGGAACAACAGGAAATCACAAGATGAGCAGAGTTCCCTCCTCCGGCAGAGCACATCCTTTTATTGCTGCTCCTTGGTCCCATTTGCACCAGTCAGATCTGGAGATCACTTTGGTAGGATCCAATCCTGTGAAAGAGAGAACGAGATGACCAGCAAAGCAAAACACACACATTATATGTCTCAAGACGTAACACCCCCACCCATAAATGTCAAACCACGCTTTGACAAAGTTAAACCACTTAACTTCAAATTACAGGTTTTAAGGGGTTGACACAGTAGCACATCTACACATCAACCAGGATTTGCTTATGGCTTTTGGGAATACACCTTATGCCCAGCCAAAACATTACCTAGGGTAAGGTCAACTCCATCAACAGGACGTTTGGAGCATACATCACTTTGCACTTGTCCTGTAACCAGTCTAGATTTCATGAAGACATTATGCAATGGAATCTCAAAATGCTCAAGTCCAACACCATGAACAAGAACTTTAGCCCATATACATGTCTTGGTTACAAATGGTAAGACTATACACTATGAGAGACTGGCCTGCTCCCATGTCCCTCAATATGGTGATCTGCCTACTGTAGATTTTGATTTCCTTAATGAGTTCCACTGACAACAAAAGGCCTGTAGAGAGCATTACAATTTGAGAAAGAATCTACGACGGTCTACAGATGCAACAGCCACACATCTGGATTGCAAACAGATTTCTCTTGTTCCAGACCTCACAATTACCTATATGATGATCTGGCTCAAGCCAATAGAAATGAACAAGTCAAGTCACCTTTATTTATATAGCGCTTTAAAGAAAATACATTGCGTCAAAGCAACTGAACAACACCCATTAGGAAAATAATGCAAAATGATAGTTAAAGGCAATCATTAAAGTTCATCATTGAATTCAGTGATGTAATCTCTGTTCAGTTAAATGGTGTCTGTGCATTTATTTGCAATCAAATCAATGATATCGCTGTAGATAAAGTGACCCCAACTAAGCAAGCCAGAGGCGACAGCGGCAAGGAACCGAAACTCCATCGGTGACAGAATGGAGAAAAAAACCTTGGGAGAAACCAGGCTCAGTTGGGGGGCCAGTTCTCCTCTGACCAGACGAAACCAGTAGTTAAATTCCAGGCTGCAGCAAAGTCAGATTGTGCAGAAGAATCATCTGTTTCCTGTGGTCTTGTCCTGGTGGTCCTCTGAGACAAGGTCTTTACAGGGGATCTGTATCTGGGGCTCTAGTTGTCCTGGTCTCGGCTGTCTTTCAGGGCAGTAGAGGTCCTTTCTAGAGGTATCTGTACTTTACTAGAGTATTATTTTTTTCTCCTACTTCCACTTTTACTTCAGTACATATTTTCGATGAGTTGAATACTTTTACTCCGATATTTTTTTATGTGCTGCATCGTTACTCGTTACAATTATAAAAATGCTACGAATCATTCCATTACAAACCCACATTACCACTGCCAGAACTGGAGATGGCAGGTTTGATGAAGCTGGCACATCATTGAGCAAATCAAGCGATTAAGAAGACTGCGCGTGCTGACTGAACTGCTGTGAAGAGAGAGATGAACACCGAGCCGAGCCAGATAATGACTCGTTTACGACTCAAGAACCGGTTGCATCGGTTTTCGGATCAGCAGTAGTTCTTTCAGACAGTTCGATTCAATAAACCGGTTGAAGAAAACAGTTTATTGGTTCTTTTGCGCTCAACGTAATGCGTCATTGGCGTTGACTGCAAGCCTTCGGTTTACCTGGGGCCTGTTCTTCGTACGTCGCTAACTCTGTTAGCTGGATTTGAATGTTGACGATTTGGCGTGATCTTGGATCATTTGGTTCTTCGAAGCTCATCCCGGAGCTGCTGTCATAGCAACAGGTCCGTAAGCTTAAACCTGCTCGGGAGCAGGCTTATTTCATGTAAACAGGATTAGATCGCTTCTTTTCAACCAGAATTGATACTCAAAATATGTCTGCTACCACCGCTACTTTATTACAAGAGTATCGTACTGATCCAGGAACAATAATTTAAAATAATAATCATTAAAAAAAAAAATTTAATAATATAAAAATGCTGTGTAGTCCATAACAGCCTACTATAGACACAGCCAGTTTTACTCACTGAATAGTGCAAGAGTATGTCTGCCTCCCGAACAATGTTAAGAAGGTTATTCCAGAGTTTAGGCGCCAAATAGGAAAAGGATCTGCCGCCCGCAGTTGATTTTGATATTCTAGGTATTATCAAATTGAGTTTTGAGAATGTAGCGTACATAGAGGATTATAATGTAAAAGGAGCTCATTCAAATACTGAGTTGCAAAAAACATTCAGGGCTTTATAAGTAATAAGCAATATTTTAAAATCTATACGATGTTTGATAGGGAGCCAGTGCAGTGTTGACAGGACCGGGCTATTATGGTCATACTTCCTAGTTCTAGTAAGAACTCTTGCTGCTGCATTTTGGACTAGCTGTAGTTTGTTTACTAAGCGTGCAGAACAACCACCCAATAAAGCATTACAATAATCTAACCTTGAGGTCATAAATGCATGGATTAACATTTCTGCATTTGATATTGAGAGGAAAGGCCGTAAATTATGTATATTTTTGAGATGGAAAAATGCAGTTTTACAAATGCTAGAAACATGGCTTTCTAAGGAAAGATTGCGATCAAATAGCACACCTAGGTTCCCAACTGATGACGAAGAATTGACAGAGCACCCATCAAGTCTTAGACAGTGTTCTAGGTTATTACAAGCTTTTTAGGTCCTATAATTAACAACTCTGTTTTTTCAGAATTTAGCAGTAAGAAATTACTCATCATCCAGTTTTTTATATCGACTATGCATTCCATTAGTTTTTCAAATTGGTGTGTTTCACCGGACCGCGAAGAAATATAGAGCTAAGTATCATCAGTATAACAGTGAAAGCTAACGCCATGTTTCCTGATGATATCTCCCAAGGGTAACATATAAAGCGTGAAGAGTAGCGGCCTTAGTACTGAGCCTTGAGGTACTCCATACTGCACTTGTGATCGATATGATACATCTTCATTCACTTCTACGAACTGATGGCGGTCATATAAGTACGTTTTAAACCATGCTAATGTACTTCCATTGTTCAAGTCTATGCAAAAGAATGTTGTGGTCAATTGTGTCAAACGCAGCACTAATATCCAATAAAACTAATAGAGAGATACACCCACGATCAGATGATAAGAGCAGATCATTTGTAACTCTAAGGAGAGCAGTCTCAGTACTATGATATGGTCTAAATCCTGACTGGAAATCCTCACATATACCATTTTTCTCTAAGAAGGAATATAATTGTGATACCACCTTTTCAAATATCTTGGACAGAAAAGGGAGATTCGAGATTGGTATATAATTAACTAGTTATTTGGGGTCAAGTTGTGGTTTTTTGATGAGAGGCTTAATAACAGCCAGTTTGAAGGTTTTGGGGACATATCCTAATGATAATGAGGAATTAATAATAGTCATAAGAGGATCTATGACTTCTGGAAGCACCTCTTTTAGGAGCTTAGATGGTAAAGGGTCTAACATGTTGTTGGTTTAGATGATTTAACAAGTTTATACAATTCTTCCTCTCTTATAGTAGAGAATGAGTGGTACTGTTCCTCAGGGGGTCTATAGTGCACTGTCTGATGTGATACTGTAGCTGACGGCTGAATGGTTGCAATTTTATCTCTAATAGTATTGATTTTAGAAGTAAAGTAGTTCATAAAGTCATTACTGCTGTGGTGTTGGGAAATGTCAACACTTGTTGAGGCTTTATTTTTCGTTAATTTAGCCACTGTATTGAATAAATACCTGGGGTTATATTTGTTTTCTTCTAAAAGAGAAGAAAAGTTATCGTATCTAGCAATTTTTAATGCTTTTCGGTCTGGGAGTAATGTCAATGTGTTGGATGGTACCTTTCGGTACTTGAATCCACATGCTCTGGTCAAGCAGGTTGACACGGGTGGCAGTGTCATGCTGGTCGTAGGTCAGTGTAGCTGTGCGCACAGGAGTGTTGACGAGTCATCTGTCATCTACAATCTCTGCTTGCGTTTCTGTGACTTGTGTATGAGGCTTGGCTTCGGCAGGGCAGCGTGTGTTGCTGACCAGGGGTTACCACTCACAGATTCCTTCAGCGTTGTGTCTGAGGAAGGGTCTGCTAAGGCAGAGATAATGAATGGCTTTGGTCAAAGTACACACCTGCAGGTTTGGGGCCAGGTACAGCTGTGTGTCGCTGTCGTGTTAGGCCACCACATCTGGAATGTGTGTCTTGGTGTGGGTGTTGCTTTCCCACAACCTGACACTGACAATGTCTTTAAGTCTGTAGACTTGGCTTGACCCACTGATGGGTTGGTTCAGAAGCACAGTCACTTCTCTCTGTTTGGGATTGACGTGCAGTAGGATGGCGCTATCCAGAGAGTTGGCCAGGTGTATTTGTAGCAAGTCAGCTGGCGTGGTGATGGCGTAAGCCAGCACAGTTAGCACAAGGCTTAACCCTTTCGAGTCGATTAACGCATATATGCGTTTTGAGTCATTTTCACCTGATAACCCCGAAAAGAACTTAAATTACACTCTCAGTTTTAATCGTACAGATAAGAGCAATACATCAATCGAATCTGTAAAGGGTCTAGTTTTTTTTGGATACAGACATAATAACAAAAAACCTTTGTGCACTTATAAAATAAAGATAACAAACAAGGTGCGCTGTCTACAGTCTTTGTCTCCGCTGATCGTCATGTACAAACATTTCATTAAAATGAACTGTAACTCCGTGAATACTCAACGAAGAGACATGAGAGAGATATCTATAGAAAGCCTGGAATGTCTACTTTTAAACTAAACAAGTGCTGCCGAAAACAAATATTCTGAGATAAAGTAATCCATATGAAAACAACGCAATGTCTGTTTTTCATATCTCCGCTCATTATATCTAATGTGACCACGCCCCCGCGCTTAACGCGCTATTCAGATTCAAACTGAAGCGCGCGGCTTGAATACGCCCACACAGAAGAAAAAGCAGCCAGACTATTCTTCAAGTTTTTATTTTATTTTACTGTTTGCTTCGCGATGAGAGGACTAAGACATAATTCACCCCAAAAAGATGTGATGTGGTTGAGGATTTGAGAAATGGATTTCCTCAGAAAAAAGAATGAAGCACTTTATTCAGCAGAGATCATAAACATGAGTAAGTCTCTTTTTATTTATTTGTACTAGTTTTCACATAACGTGTAAACATTTTACTAGTTAGACTTTTTCCAAATACTTTTTCCAAACTATAATTCCTGACTAAATGTATAATCAAGTGAAACATTATGAAGTTTCAATAACAATATACAATACTATACCATTCAAAAGCTTGATGTATATAATATAAATGTGACAAATAGAGATAACTCTAACAAATGTAAAAACAATGCAGTTCTTTCGATTTATTCCCCCTAAAAAAACCTGAAAATATTATCAGCTCTTTTCAACATTAATAATAATAATAATAATAATAATAATAATGATGATGATAATAAATGGGGTTTATTTGGTAGAAAATAAGATTGTTAAAACGATTTCTGAAGGATTGTGTGACTAGAGAAAGGATGCCAAAAAATTTTAAAGTCAGCTTTGATTGTCTCTAATAAACTGTTTAACTGCTCCCCCAAGTGGATATTAAATTATGTTGTGGGATAATTAAATATATTCTTAATAAACTACAAACATAAAATTATATACTTTTATTTTGTTCTCACATTCTTTCTTGTAAGTCCTCCCTCAGAGTGGCACAGTTGAATGAGAGGCTCATTATGCAGCTCATTATGCAGACCTTTGTCTTCTCAGGTGTAAATCACAATGATATTCATGATAGTTGACGCCTACTCGCATATGACTTTTACCAACAAAAAGTGTTTTAGAAAATTTAAATCAATATATTGTTTTCTGTGAGTGAGTAAACAAGATGATTTTCACATCATTCAGAAAGAAAAATTCTAGGCTACAAGCTCCAGTTCTCAACTTTTCCGGCAACCAATTTTATGTATGTGTTTTATTGCCTTATTCAAGTGATTTAACATTTTTAGTTTTTCACTAACCATGCATAACATTTTTTTTCTCAAAAATACAATCATGTACATGCATGCATTTCACATATTATTATAGCCCAGTTTGTGCTGATTACAGTGATATTAGACTTTACCCATTTAGATATTTATAAGAAACTGAAAAAAACACAAATGTCAGGGCATGACAAAACTTCTCAAGGCCCCAAAAATACCCTTAGACTCCAGAGGGTTAAGGGTATCATGTATGGTGGGGTTTTACCCATGGTTAGGCTGTCATTGGAGGAGCTAGCCTCCCACGGCATGTCTGTCGTTCTGGGCAAAGTCATTCTGGAAGACGGTAAACATCGATTTCGTGAAGTTTACAGTCTGGTTCGCTGCATTGACACTGGACATAACATTGTTAAACGTTCTGGCGGCTGCACCGGCTCTGAGCAAAGCTCCCGGGAACTGTTTGGAGCGGTGGTGGTGTCCACCTAACTCCATTTGTGTAACAGTTACTTTCTCATGTTGGCTGAACATGTGTTTGACATCAGCCTCAGTGTGAGTGAGGGAGTCCTCTCTCCATCGGACACCTGTCCAGGTGTATTGGGTTACAGTGCTGGGGTAGTGTGCTGGGTCGTCTGTGATCAGGAGTCTCAGTGGTTCTCTCGGTGGCAGCTGTCCTCTCTTTGGCTCACAGCACAGCACGGCAAACCACAGAAGCATCCTGGTACAGATAACAGGGAGAGAGAGAGAGAAAAGGGAAGGAAGAAACAAGCGAGGGCTGTCTTTGGTTGAACAGGGCCGTCTCTTTGCTTCGTGGGCGGCGACTGGGTTTAGCTCCCCCTGGCCCATGTTTTGCCACATCTTGCTGCTGGCATGACGCTTGCTTCAGTGTCTTGTCAGTGGCTCTGGTGCTGTGTGGTGCAGCACATGATGCGTCATGGAAATATATTGGCATTTTCCCCCTTTTGCTCCGTGGCATTACAAGCCCTGGCATTGTGATGTCAGACGGTGCACAACCCACAATTTTGTTCTGTGCACGCAGCATCTCCTTTGTATCATGCAGTGGTCTGGGGCATTGGTTGTCAGTGACTGTAGACTGGGTGCCAGGGTTTATGGAGGGGTCTGAGAGGTGGTTAAGTAAAGTCATTATGGAGGTTTCAGAAGCCTGCATGTCCGCTATGTTGGTCTGTGTAGACAACGGAGCCAGCGTAAGCGTTTCTGAGGTAGGCAGTTTAGCTAGTAAAGTTCTTATGCTGTGTGTAATCACTTCAACCTTGAATGTGGTTGGGAGGGTTGGGAGTGACCACAGCCTGTTGTTAAGTGCACCAGTTTTGGCAAGGGTGTCAGTTTGATCTTTTAAGTCCTTGTCTAGACCTGGTAGCTTCGAGTGTCCTTTAACTTCTTCCAGTACACAGTCACATTGTGTGTTTTTGTGATGTTATGACATTGCTGGAACAGACCCCTGTTGAAAGTGAACTGTCGGTTGCCAAGTGTGAATGCCAGTTTGTGTTGGTTTTCCGGGTGCACCGGAATGGTCCAGAATCCAGAGACCACATCAAGTGTAGGGAGGATTGTGGCTCCTCTGATTCGGGGCATTTCTTGTTCCAGCTGGGTCTTGTGCCATCATGACAGTGGCACCTGTTGATTCAGTTTCCTGTAGTCACTGGTGGGTCGCAACTCACCGTCAGGTTTGAGGGCGGGCCAGATGAGGGCTGAGTTGGTGCTGTTGCATGGATGGATGACACCTTTCTCCAGCATAGATTCGATGATCTCCTGCACTGGTTTGTGTGAGGCGATGGGAATCTTGTCCTGTTTGACAGAAGTGGGAGGAGCATCAGGGTGCATAGGTACGCGCACTGTGTGTAGGTTGGTAAGACCACAGTCTAAAAAGTCTTTAGCACAGGATTCTTTGAGCTTATAAAGAACTTGTCTGAGTCTTTGGCGATCTGTATCACTCTGAAGTGCATGACCGTCTTGTAGAATTAGCTGCACTTGAGATTGAAAACCTGTCTAAGGCTCCTCCGTCGGTGTGTCATCAGTCAGTTTGGTATTGAGAGGTGTAGCAGCTTCATCAGTCTCACTGACGTTCTGGTGGGAGACTGTGTATATTGTTAGGTGTTGGTCATCTGTCAGATCCATTCTGCACACCTGGTCTTTGCGAATTTAAAGGGTGCAGTGAACAATGTGTTGTTTGTACTCCCTTAGGGTATCAGTGCAGGTGGAATGGGCTCAATGACAGGTAGTACAAGTTCAAAGTCATTAAAGTCATGGCTCACTAGCCATCCCAGCTGGTAGGTCTTGGGAATGTTGATGTCAGTTGCCGTGCAGTTGTTGCACAGGATGTAGACTATACAAGATGGCACTTCAGTGAGGGGTGTGGCTTCAAGTGTGAGTCCGAGTACCACACATTCAGGTGAGGATTGGAACAAACCCAGTGTGTGGTTTAATGTTTGACCACATTGCAGGTTAAGCCAAACAGCGACCCCTTTGGTGTAAGCTGGTACCACCATACCCTGTTTGTTGACTAAGGTGCAGAGGCTTGAACTTGAGCTTGGGTCTGTCGTTGGGGCTGTGTACTCATGGCTGGCTGCTGGGGTTCCCGTGACCTCTGTGACCTGGCAGTCTGGCTCTGTGGCAACCTGTGTGGCTGGAGGGAAAAAGGTTCTCTCACTTGAGAAAAGTCTTTTAGCTGTTTGAAGTCCAGTAAAGGGTCAAAGTGGTCTAGCAGGTCTTTGCCGAAGAGAAATGCATGCAGGTGTGACGATCGATGGGTGGTTAGGACCGGTCTTGTGTAGCTCGCTGCAAAGGCAGGTAGTCAAAACAGCATTTTCTGGTACCTTGTGTTTGTGGTACCTGGTGTGAGGACCTGTGCTGTCTCGTTCAGGGTGTGCAGCTGTCAGTTGTGGAGCTTGAGTGATCCTGTCACCTTGTGATGTGACAGTTAGCTCTGTGGTCTGTGGATGACGAGCAGTGTTCTGGGTGCTTGGCTCATACAGATGACAGTTAGACAGGGTGTTGGTTTCAGTACTTATGCTTAGACATAAGATTTCTGGTTCATCTGCCTTGTCTTTCTTGCGAGTTTTCATGTAAAGAAGCTCTTTCAGCACCCTCAGGATCTCTGCTGTCTGAGATTTGTGGGTGCTCTGTGTTTTTCTGACATGGGCTCAGGATTGAGCTTACCAGTGTCATGTCGAGAGTGGTTCCACTGCCGGGTGTCGAGGCTTTGTGTCCAGGACGGTGGGGATCGGCTCTTTTTGGGTCGCCGGTCCCAGAATCTTTCAGAGCGCTTTGGACGAGCACCACAAGATTGTGTTGCCCTCTGATGGCTTGGAACGGTATTGACTCTCTATAAAAAGGTCTGTGACTGGTGTTGTAGGGCGTCCTCTAGGGTTAACTCCAAGCAGTGCTCAGAGACAGAGATTGTGGGGTTTTCCACAGTCTTTTCATAAATAGTCTTTTGCTTGGTGCAAGCTTTGTGGGCTAAGTTCCATAACTCTTGTGTAGTCATGTTACGCAGACACTCTGGCCCTCTGAGATGAAAACTCCAACTGGCATGTAGGTTTCGGAGGAACAGAGTTTTTCAGTCGACAACCTGTTCCATACCTGGTTCGTTGCATGCTCCGAAGTAGACTTTTCGTAGCTGACTATAGAAAGTCTGTGGGTTTTCAAGTCGGCTCTGTTTGAGGTCCATAGCAATAAGGAGCCCATGGTCTGAGTCTGGATCAGAGAATTCAAGAATCAAAGTTTTTAGTAGGTGCTGGTAGTCCGCTTTGACAGTCTCTGGTTGATGATCCAGAAAACTATGCACATCACGGCTAGATGTGATTTTTAACAGGTACAATGTGTTCACATCTGCCACGTTGGTGACAGTTTGAAATTGAAAGTCAATGTCTTGTAAATAAGCATGAACATCATGTCCTCCTGCAGGATCTGGATTGAATGTAGGGATGCTTCTGGCTAGCTTGTCAAGTTCTCGGTGAGCAGTGCAGGGTTTAGTGGCATGCGTTCTCTGGAAGGGTTCTCCCCCCTCCGTTGTTGACAGGTGTTCTTGTAAGCTGGCTGGTGATTTCTTGAGCCATGAGCTTACACCCCCTTTTTCAGCTCTGGGTTCTTGGCTGAAAGGGTTGGAGTGGCGGGCTGTGAGAAACTCTGTGGTGTGCATTTCTCCGATCCAGCCACTCTGTAATCTGTGAGACTGTTTCAGTTCTGCTTGTTGTTTAAGGTCGATGTTGCTCCGTTCGCTGAGCCATGCCGGGGCGACGAGAATGTGAAGTAGGCTTCCGAGGATCTTGGCGAGTTCTTTGTAGTAGCCGCTTTGGGTTGGATCGTGTGCCATCAGTTCATCTAGCTCGGTGTCTAGTTGCTCTGGGTGCTGCAGGTTACTGGCGTCCTTGGGCAGGAAGGGGGTCGTCACTGCTTTCAACCATGTCTAGAGGTGGCCCCCTTGGACTGCTGGACTGGAAGACTGGAACATCCTGACTCAAAATATCAAAAATATCAAAGTGAAATATAACACTTGAAATGAGATAAAAACAATAGTAACACAAGGTGTTAGTGAGAATAAGGAGGCCTAAGCCTACTGCTAGATTTTAAGATAGGGCCAACAAGTGAGTGGGCTATCTGGGTAGGAAACTTATAAATATGGTGTGGCTTGAAGAAGCAAATGGGTCAAACACTTAAAATATATCCGGGGGAATATCTAATACTCTGTGGCTTATAATAAGTGGATGGGTTTTATCACATTTGGTTCACCTGGGTGAATTGAAGCCATTCAGGTGGAAACCAGTGGCTTCGTCAACATCTCCGGCGTTCCCCAAATACTCAACTGCAGTGTCGCCGGCCCTCCGTTACTCTGACGCTGCACCCTCTCAAATAGCTTGTGATTTTTAACACAACCTTTGGAGTGCCAAATTGCTGATGTCTCCACTGCGTGCCGCAATGGACAGAGATAAGAGGAACCGAGTTTCACTCACAGCCAGTGTCGGTAACACTGGTCGGGCAGCCTTGCTCAATGGAAACCTGAGATGACTGTCCAATCACCAAGGGAGTTCTACAATCAAATACACAAAGGTGAACAAAGGAAACTTAAAGTTAATTAAGGTTTGGTTTGTTTAACATCAATTGAGTAAATATATATGTAGAAATGAGAGGGAACAGCTTTACCTAATAATGATAAAACAACAAACAAAACATTATGATAATAATGGTAATTATCAAAATAACCTAAGCCAAAAGACAGAAGAAAAATAATAAAAATCTAAATAACAAAAGACAGGAATGAAACACGGGAGAAGAAGTAGCTGGTTTTCACCACAAGGGAGCGTACTCCCTTTCTGTGCTTAACCTGATGAGCAGAAAAACTTAATTCAAATTAAAAATTCAAAACTGGTTTAAATCTAAATTTAAAATAAGCATGTAAGAAGAATTAAAAGGAAAATCTGAATAATATCCTATAATAACCAATGATAACAGTAAGGTATCATTAATAATTATGAAATTAATCAAAAAGGGTAAAAGTAGACATGCAATTCAAAAGAGAAATCAAAGAGCTGCAAGCTGTGAACTGACTTAACAGGAGGCTGCCACTAGATGGCTTACTTCCTTCTAAGTGGGTCAACCAGGGGTTGACCTGAAACATCTAGATTTCCACTATTAAACAATTAAATTTTAATTCAAAACATATTTGAACCAAACTCAAAATAAATGTAAACAGTCCAAGGAAGGGGAAAAAAATTGTCTAACCTGAAATAATATTCGCACGAGCAAAGCTGCAAATGCAAATAATTATTGAGAATTTAGACAGCTAATTCAATAAATCACAGGGGAATAGAGATTAGCATTTGGAGCGCATTATATGAAACGGCCACGAGATGGCGAACTTGCACTCATGCAAGCTGGAATCAGAAGGCAGGGCGTAACTTGAAACTTCCAATCAAAGGACCCCCTCTGGTGTTTAGTAAGCAGAATTGCAGCCTACTTCAATGTGATCTAATCTCTGTGCGCTCGTCAGCACTGATTCTCCAACAGTGTTATACTGCACAAGAGCATACGGCAGGATTCGTTTCACTGCACAAACACATAAATGTGAACAACTGGAATTTTTCATCTGTTGACTCCCATAAACATTTGACAAAATAGCACTTATGATTTAAATGTTTTAGGTTTACAATCGGGTAGCTAAGCCAATTTTAGACCAGGAGATTTTATCGTTTATTTTTGAATATCACTGTGGTTCACCACAAATTCAATAACAATATTTAATAAACAAGAACATAAAAAATTTCTCACTGTAGAGAGATCTTGGTCTTTCTTAACAGTAGACTTTTAACATTATACTGCAGTTTACTTTTATTAAAATAACAGTGACTATACTGTTAAGTTTCTATAAATACCTAACGTGCTGTCTTATCAGCTTTTTGCCTCAGTCACAAGTACATAATTTCATAGCGTGCGTGCAGAAATTATTAATAACCATATACACAGATTGAACTGGATTACTCACAAAACGAAGTTTGAAATTTGCGCGTTATCTCACCCAAATAATGTAGCCGCACTGGGTTGTACATAATAATTAACGCAAATGATACATAGGGAATTTTAATAATTAATCAGGAATGTGATTTATATATATATCATATGACAGTTACATTAAAATTATTGAAGATGAAAAATAGATCAATTGTGTATATCAATAATTTATTACAAGGCATTGTAATTTACTCATTAATGTCAATATTCCATTCTTCATATCAATTATAGTGATATCTCTTACTGTAAATTATCGCAAATCAAGCAGTAGTTTGTCCAGCAAATGGCCAAGATTAACTTATCAACTTTCAATAAAGTTATCACTTTTTATAATTCAAGGAAAAATATTCTCTGGCCATGAAAACATTAATCATATTATTATGAATTTTTTTTTTACTAAAAGTAAAGAGCTTGTAGCTAAAGATCAGACATTTCATTGACTCGTAATGTGAGCGCTTAGAGGCAGTATATATATTGGTTTTTAATAATTTAACTAATAATACATCAAACTACAAATCACACCGAGTAAATACGCATACGACAATAAAGACAGTAAACTCTGTACAAGACATAATGGAATCCAAATGAGGGAGCGCGAGAGAGAGAGAGAGAGAGAATGAATGAAAGAGGATGAGAGAGAGAGGCTTTCTTAAAAATAAAGAGAATAAGAGAATAAGCGTGATCACAGAATAAGCTCAGTTATGCAAACTCACAGACAGTAACCCTTGAAAGACAACAACGAATCAAATCACCTTGAAAAGGTAATAGACAAACTTTAAGCAGCATTTAAATCTCCCTAGAGAATGATACTTGCATGTGGTCTCTTTGTGATTGGGCGTGTTCTCTAGTGTCTTCTGGGGCTGCTGCGGAATCGCGCGATATTTGAAAGGTCCAACAAATGTAATAATTCGTCTTCCTCATGTAGAGAGGAACTTAGTAAATAAAATAAATTAAAACAATGGAGATGAAAGCTACGGAGATGAAAGCTCCCAAAGGAGCCATGAGAACAGGCTGTTCTCTCAGCCGCCGTGCTGAGATCAACGGCGATAGGAGAGCAGAGCAAGACCGTGAAGAAGGACAAGCGGGGTAAGAGAGGGACAAGAGGAGAAGAGAGGGAGGAACTTCCTGGGTCATTTTTTATGGCTTGACTGGTTCACGCCTCTATTTGCGTGAACAACCAATGAACATCCGCGATCTGAAGCGGGACAGTCTTTGTCTCTGGGGAAACACCCACTCTAATAAGTTCTGGCTTGTCAGATTTCAGCAATGATATTCTAGCAAGTTGGTAATTCCAGAGTAATACATTTTAACTTAAATCCCTTTAGGTGGATAGTTGGGTCACAACATGACAATTCCACAGATACCAAAAATGACATATATAACTGATAGAAACACGACGTTACATTCATATGCAGAATTACACACACTTAAAGTTTGATTAACACAAGACAAAATTGAAGATACTCCAATTTTTGATTATGGAAAACATCTAATGCACCAAAAAGCAATACTTAATACTTTTAGAATACACTGAGAAAAGGTACCAGTTTAGAATACATTGAGAGAAGGTACCAGTGAGCTGGCTTTTTCCTGTCCTGTTTCCCAGTGGGATCATAAAGTTTTATGAGCTGGTCAGGAGTAGGGTTACAGAATCATGGCTCTTATTTGAGAACATTAAATTAGGAGAAGCATGTCCAATTTGCAAGTCAGCCTCTTAACCTGCGCACCTATTTTTGAGCATTTTCTGAAAAACGACATACCCAAATAAAAATGTCTGTAGCTCTTGAACCCTATGGTGTAAATTTATAAATCTGGTATTGTCTGAAACTAGACAATTAAACCTTTATTACTCTGAAGTCATAATAACTCAGAATTAGTATAGTAATAGAGTAAAACAAGGTAAAACGTACATGAAAGTGACTCACGATATCTTTGAATGAAATTCACTAAGGGAAAAATGGATGAAACTTTGTTGACAAATGCCTGAAAATACCACAAACATAAAGCTGAATGTCTGACCATGTTTTGATTCAAATTTGAAGATAATACTCCCAAAAATATAGTTTCTGTAAGCTTTTATTTTTAAGAAAGCCTAGGCGTCCTTTGAAAAAAGTCATTTGGGGACTCCAAATGGACACCTTATAATCAAAGCTGAAATAAAAAAAAATGTTTTGGGTAAAAACCTGCAGAAAGTACATATTCATAGTATTTTATTTAAATACAAGCTTTGGAAAAGTAATTTAGATCTTTTATTTCAAGAAAAGTTTAGGGATCCTTTCAAAAAGGCTATTTAGAGACTCCATATGGCACTGCATACACAGTATATCAGTTCAGAACTCATTTACTCATGAAACCAAACACAAAACTATTTCTGAACAACATTTGAACATTTTAATGAAACTCTTTATTTTGAACAATTCTAATAATGAAAACAGATTTGATCAGTGATCATTTTAGAGCAAATGAACAAAACATGTAAAATACAAATTTATTTATTAGGGCCCGAGCACTGCAGTGCGAGGACCCTATTGGAATTGCTCCGTTTATTAGGGCTCAAGCCCAAAGGGCGAGAGGCCTATTGTTTTCCTTAGGATTATTTTTTATTATTATTATTATTATTTTTTTCCAACGTCTCGGGGGCTTTTGGGGCCCTTAACGTGCTTAAAAAGTCTTGAAAATTGGCACACAGATTGGAACCTGCGGCCATTAGGGCCGGGCAGAGACTGATACACGGGCGTGGCACAGGGGCTCTACAGCGCCCCCTGGAATATGGAGGGCCATATATCATACATTCTTGCTCGTAGACGTATGAAACTCGGTACACATATAAATCTCATCAATCCAAACAACTTTTGTATTGCATATCATGGGCTCCGCCCAACAGGAAGTTGGCTATTTAGGGTTTAGTATTCAAATTTTTCGTCAAAGTTGTGGGGGCTTTTGGGGTCCTTAACATACTCAAAAACTCTTGAAAATTTGCGCACACTTTGGAATCTGTGGCCTTTAGGAGCCTGCAGAGGCTGGGACCCGGGCGTGGCACAGGGGCTCTACGGCGCCCCCTGGAACACAGTCAGAAATGTTGATGTATAGCTCACACATACTTGCACATATTCATATGAAACTCAGTACACATATAGATCTCATCGTGCCGAACAACTTTCGTATTGCATGTCATAGGCTCCACCCAACAGGAAGTCAGCTATTTAGAGTTATGTAAAAAGCGCATGCTCTGGAATTTGAAATACTTGTCATAGGTTTTTTTCTCGATTGCCGCCAAACTCGGTCAACATGATCTCAAGACACTGGGGATGAAAAATTGCCAGGGGATTTTTGATATCTCGAACGGTTTGCTCGTGGCGAGGCGTTGAAATTATGGCGAGAAATTAGAAACAGGAAGTGTCTAATACCATCCACATACATTTCCTGATTTTAATCAAACTTCATCAGATTATTCGTTGTATGATGTCGATCGCATATATGTGACTATTAGGAGTCAAAGTTATAGCGCCACCAACTGGCAGAAGGAAGTGTGTCATTTTCAAAATGATTTGAATTCAGCATCTTATTATTACTCGATTTGCTTCAAACTTCATCAGAATAATGTTAAAACACAGCTGATATAAATCTGCAAGGGGGATATTGATATCTAAAAAATTGTTGCCGTGGCAACATGTCAAACTGGAATACTTCTCAGGTGATTTTGAGGCAAATAACATACTTAGAATTTCACAAAACTCTGAACACACATCAGTATTTCTGATAGGAACTTAAATTGTGAATGGATTTTGGATAGCTTGAATGGTTTTGCCGTGGTGATTTTTTTAAATGACCTTACAAAGGGAATCATTATTGTATTTTTAAATTGCAGCTTCCAAACACGTCAAAGAATTTTTTCATACAGATGAAAAAGTCATTCTGAGGAAATATGCATAGTTTCACGACTTTACAACACTGTATGGATAACAGAAAATTAAAAAAACTGTCAGACATCTCATCTCACTCTGTCCCTCTGTTTGAGTATATGTGCTTCAGACTTCCATTGTCTGAGAGAAATAGCGCCCCTACAGGTTCAATTCCCGGACTTTTACTTTCACTTTTAAATCGGTTAAAAATACAAACAAATACTTAGATTTAATTCACACTGACAAGCTAAACCAACATATCTGATTATTACCGGTTCAGGGCTCATGGATAAATTATTTCTGGCCAGAGATACGTGAGAAATAGGAGAGATGAATCACCGCTGTCATCACGAGCGTCTTGAGTAAAGAGCTCAGAGAAAACGAATTTATTCCTGTTTTAAAGCTTTTAAAAATAAATTATTACAGCGATATCACACAATCAACCAATTAGAACACACCAAGAGCTAAATTAAGATGTTTTTGAACTGTTTGTGTGAAAATGAAATATTTGCAGCTGCCTATCTGAAATCACCGCCTCCGATCAGCGCGTACAGTGTCCAGCTCAAAACAAACGAATTTATTCTTGTTTAAGAGCTTTTTTAAATAAAATATTACCACAAATGCACACAATAAACCCATTGTAACACATCAAGAGGTAAATGCAGGTGTTTGTGACCCGTTTAAGTGTGCAAGACTATTTGAAAGCGCGACTGGCAGAATAACATATCTCTCGAGCTGCAGGATTCTGGCTTTCGTCGTACGAACGAACACATCACGGACAAGATTATTTCAAAACACATAATAGCTTGGCGACTATAAACGAAAACAGCCACGTGAACATAAACTGGATCTACTTGCTTCTGTCTTCAATTTTAATCTATATAAAAAAGGAAACTCATTCGACTTGGCTGCTTTTTTAATGTGTGCGTATTTATTTATTTATCTTTTTATACATTTTGTATAATTTCATAGTTTGTGTATTACAATTATAAAAACAAAAATTAAAATTAGCCACTCACATAGAAATAGCTTAGGCCTTAACCTTTTTCTGACAGTTTTAGGGATTTTTAAAAATCCTAAAAAAACCTTATTTGTGCTGCAAATAATAATTTCAAACTCATTTGATACTGACCTATGACATCCTGTGACATTATATTTATTTTAATTTACATAATCTCATGGATGTAACAGTAAATCTGTTCAGCTCACAGATCAATACTAAGCTGTAATACAAGCAGAACTTTCACAAATGCTTATGAGTCATTTAAGGATTTGATAACACTGTAAAATAATGTCTAATTTGTTAACATTAGCAAATTCATTGATAACACTTTATAATAACTGCACTCATTATTAAATAGTCAGTTCATGCTTTATAAAGCCTTGTCCCAATATTAATAGTCAGTAGTAAGCAGTTTATAAATACAGCTATAAATAGCTTGTCCTTGGTTTATAAGCACATTTATTAAAAATGAGAGTAAGTTATCTTCCTATGAAAAATAAAAGATAAAAATAAACAAACAACAACACAGATTGATACAGAACTCAGAAATTTTATTGTGGATTTATGATAAAGCCTGCAAATGAATTCATACTCCTACTCATACTACTCCATACTCCTTTTTCAACATGATGCCAATATACTGAGATGTTAAATTGTGAATGGGTTTAGGATAGCTTAAATGGTGTTGCCATAGAGATTTATTAAAGTAACATAAAAAAATACAATAGTTATTTTACTATATCTTTACAATTTTTCATTCTAAATCTTCATAATTTTTTATATAAGTAGAAGTCCTCATTTGAAGGAAGCACAGTAAGTTTCATAGCTTTATCACTTTCAAGAGCCAGCATAAAATTTAAACTATCATAACTTATAAATCAAGCTTGCAATTCTTAGTACCTATAATGGCCACCAGAGGGAGTTATAGGATTACTTTTAAATAATTATTGTAGAAACGAGTATGATTTAAATCATTTATAGAAATCTTTCAAAAAAAAAATGAATTGTATATATTTTACTGATAAAATGACCCTCACTTAATTAGAATAACAAGCTGAAGTATTTTGAACTGTATATTAAGAATAATTCTTTATAGGCTTTATGGACAGATACGTTTTGAGTGACTCTTGAAGGATCAGCACCACATCCTCTTTTACCACTGTTTAAAGAATTAATCTTACAGAATAGGTGTGAATGAATTTTGGATAGCTTGAATGGTTTTGCCGTGATGTTTTTTGAAATAATAGTAAAAAAGGAACCAGTAAATGTCTTTTTATTTTTTTAAAGTGCAGCTTCTAAACACTTTAAAAAAAAAAAAAATGTACACATAGAAGACCAGTCATTCTGAGGCATATTTCCTCAGAATGACTGGTCTCATGACCATAGTTTCATGACTATACAACACTATATGGATGATAGAAAATTAAAAAAAAACTATCATACATCTGATGTCACTCAGTCCCACTGTCACTGTGGGTAATGTGTGTGTGTGTGTGTGTTAAGTGAATTAGGTGTGAAACTATCAGGGTGCATTTAGTCTCCAGCGCCAACATTTTACAGAACTGCCACTTTCCTGGAGTCTCCAGAATTACTCGGTGTCGGACTCTGAGAGACTTAAGATTCCAAAAAATGATTTAATTAGAATACCATGAAGTATTGTGAAATACTATATATTAAGTCTTTATATATAGGCTTTATGCACAGATTAGAGTGACTCGTGAAGGACCAGCACCACCTCCTCTTGTTCGATGGTTTGAGGAATATATCTTCCAGAATCCAGGATTAAGATTTAGGAGCTCATTTTTATTCCACCTCCTTTCCTGAAAAGTCTGTCTTGCAGAATTGACTAAAAATTAATCTTCACATTAATTACTAATTATTTTGCAATTCTTTTTGTCAGTTCTTCTTGACCTGCTTTTTTCTTCTTCTTTTCTGACCTCATGACCCAGTCAGTATTTTTTGTACAATGGTCAAGTCTTAACTTATCCATTTCTGTATTGCATTTGTGTTTGATATTTCTCATGGGTATTTCATAATTTTCGACCTTACAGTTTGAGTTAAAAGTCTATTTTAGCGCATTTCATCTGTAAAAGAAAACATGCCTAATAATTCTGCACACATGAATATAAGGAGTTTTTCTCTTCCAGCTTTCCTGGACTATTGTATAGCACTCATAAATGATTAAATAAAAAATAATGGTAGTTATTAAGATTTATATGGTTTGGAATTGGTAAAATGTACTTGGAAAAAAATCACAATAAAACAATGTTTTCATGTTTAAGTTTGGAATATTAACTGACATGAATGAATGCTATATAAATATTGTTCATGTTAACATAATGTTTATAAATGAAATCTTATTGTACAGTGTTACTAATATATATATTGTTCTGTGAATGTGATTTTAAAGTCTAGATGATTCGGATTAACCCTTTAACTGCCGTATCCTTTAAAACCTCACTGCCAGAGGGATATTGTGAATGCATGTGCCCGCTGGGCACAGTTTACCTGATGCCACCGGGGTGGCGATGGCATTGGTGGCTTGAGCCCGCCATCGCTGCTTGCAGCTATATTTCTTCTTCTTCTTCTTGATATGATTCGCCATGAAAAATGAAGTTGCTATAACTCAGACACACAATGTCCAATCTGCCCCAAACTTCACATGGTTGATAAGACTCTGGAACTGAACAGATTGACATGCCCATATTCAGTTATAGTCATAGCGCCACCTATTGGCAACAGGAATTGTCATGTTGTATGCTCCGAATAACTACTCCTAGAAATTTTATGACATCAATGTCTTTTTTGTGGTCAGTCTAATCTAAAGGCCTGTGCAATGTTAAATTGTGAAGATCTTGAGTTTTCGTTAAAGGGCGTGTCCATGGCGCAGTGACAAAGTTCGATGTCTCGCCATGGGAGTAGAAGTTGTTGTAACTCAGGCATAAAATATCAGATCTTGCCCAAACTTCACATGTTTGATAAGACTCTTGACCTGCCCACATCTGGTACACATATGTAACACACCAATAGCTACAAAAAAGTCTCCTGGTACGAAATCCGAATCCCAACAGGAAGTCGATTATTTTGAATTTTCCCTGCAAAATTGGTGTTGTTTTTGCCATTTTCAGGGGTTGTACTTTAACGAACTCCTCCTAGAGATTTATTCAGATCAACACCAAACTTGGTCAGTGTAATCTTAAGCCCTTTGCGATGTTAAATTGCGAAGATCTTGAGGTTTCGTTAAAGGGCGTGTCCATGGCGGCCTGACAAATTTCGATGTTTCGCCATGAAAAAGGAAGTTGCTGTAACTCAGACATACAATGTCCAATCTGCCTCAAACTTCACATGTTAGATAAGACTTCTGCCCTTAACAGATCTGCATGCCCATATTCAGTCATAGTCATAGTGCCACCTGCTGGCAACAGGAAGTGTCATGTTTTACACTGCAAAGAACTACTCCAAGAAATTTTATGTCATCAACATTTTATTTTGGTCAGTCTAATCTAAAGGTCTTTGCAATGTTAAATTGTGGAGATCTTTAGATTTTGTTAAAGGGCGTGTCCATGGCGCCATGACAAAATCTGATGTCTCGCCACAGCAAGAGAAGTTGTTGTAACTCAGGCTTGAAATGTTCGATATTCCCCAAACTTCACGTTCGATAAGACTCCTAGCCTGAACACATCTGAAGGCCAATATTCCATTATAATGATAGCGCCACCTATTGGCAACAGGAAAATTGGCACATATAAATGACTTTGACATATTCCACTTATATTAATGATTTGAAATGCATATTTCTCACCTTCACCTTTTTACTAAAGCCACACGATTGCAGTAAGCCCGGGTGCGAGGGCCCGTTCATCGCTGCTTGCAGCTTTAATTAGGGCCCGAGCACTGCAGTGCGAGGACCCTATTGGAATTGCTCCGTTTACTCTTTTTCTTCTTCTTCTTCTTCTCCGTAATGAAGCGCATTTTTGAGGGCCTAAACATGCTCCAAAACTCACGAAACTTTGCACACGCATCAGGACTGGCGAAAATTTACATCTGATATAGGTTTCAGAAGTGGGTGTGGCAAAATGGCTCGGTAGCGCCACCTGGTAAATTTCAACGGAGTGCGCCTCGAGCTGTGTTTCACGTACATTCATGAAAATCGGTACACACATGTAACACACCATTACCTACAAAAAAGTCTTTTGGTACCAATTCCAAAACCCAACAGGAAGTAAGTTATTTTGATTTTCCTGTATGATTTTTGTGCAGTTTTTTCCATTTCCATGCCTTGTACTTTGACGAACTCCTCCTACAGTTTTAATCGGATTATCTTAAAATTTGGTGAGGGTCATCATAAGACCTTTGTGATGTTAAATTGCGAAGGTTTTGAGTTTTCGTCAAGGGGTGTGTCCCTGGCGGCCTGACAAAGTTCGATGTTTTGCCGTGAAACAGGAAGTTGCTGTAACTCAGGCATGCAATGTCCGATCTTCCCCAAACTTCACACATGTGATAGGTGTTCTGTCCTGAACAAACACCCATGACCAAATTCAGTTATAGTCATAGAGCCACCTGCTGGTAACAGGAAGTGACAAGGTTAACACTGTTATGGAATCCTAGGAACATATTAAAAAGCATCAACAAGTGTTAAATAGGCTGGCAACATACTAGATACATACTAATACATGCTAGCAACACTTGGCTAAGTGCTAAAGCATGCTAATAATGTAGTGAAAAAGGAAGTTGCTGTAACTCAGGCAAGCAATGTCTGATTTTCCCCAAACTTCACACGTGTGATAGGTGTTCTGTCTTGAACAAATAACCATGACCAAATTCAGTTATAGTCATAGCGCCACCTGCTGGTAACAGGAAGTGACAAGATTAACAATGTTATGGACTCCTAGGAACATATTAAAAAGTGTAAACAAGTGTTAAATAGGCTGGCAACATGCTAGAAACATAATAAAACATGGTAGCCACACTTAGCTAAGTGCTGAAGCATTCTACTAAGTCAGTGAAAAGGGAATTTGCTGTAACTAAGGCAAGCAATGTCCGATCTTCCCCAAACTTCACACGTGTGATAGGTTATCTGTCCTGAAAAAACACCCATGAAAAAATTCAGTTATAGTCATAGCGCCACCTGCTGGTAACAGGAAGTGACATGGTTAACACTGTTACAGACTCCTAGGAACATATTAAAAAGTGTAAACAAGTGTTAAATAGGCTGGCAACATACTTGATACATACTAATATATGCTAGCAACACTTAGCTAAGTGCTAAAGCATGCTACTAATGTAGTGAATAAGGAAGTTGCTGTAACTCAGGCAAGCAACGCCCGATCTGCCCCAAACTTCACACGTTTGACAAGGGTCCTGTCCTGAATACATCAACATGCCCAGATTCGGTTATAGTCATAGTGCCACCTGCTGGCAACAGGAAGTGGCATGTTTAACAATTTTATGAACTATTAGCAACACAATAAAATATGCCATTGTGTGCTAACCATGCTAGAAATATTTTCAAACATTCTAACAACACTTACTGTGTGCTAAAGGATGCTATTAATACTATGAAACAGGAAGTTGTTGTAATTCATGCATACAATTCCCAATCTGACCCAAACTTCACATTTTTTATAAGAGTCCTGGCCTGAACACAACTAATGGCCAATATTAAATTATTATAGTTATAGCGCCACCTGCTGGTAACAGGAAGTGACATGGTTAACACTGTTACAGACTCCTAGGAACATATTAAAAAGTGTAAACAAGTGTTACATAGGCTGGCAACATACTAGATACATACTAATACATGCTAGCAACACTTAGCTTAGTGTTAAAGCATGCTAATAATGTAGTGAAAAAGGAAGTTTCTGTAGCTCTGGCAAGCAATGTCCGATCTTCCCCAAACTTCACACGTGTGATAGGTTTTCTGTTCTGAACAAACACCAATGACCAAATTCAGTTATAGTCATAGCGCCACCTGCTGGTAACAGGAAGTGACAAGGTTAACACTGCTATGGACTTCTAAGAACAAATTAAAAAGTGTCAATAAGTGTTAAATAGGCTGGCAGCATGCTAGAAACATAACGAAAGATGCTAGCAACACTTAGCTAAGTGTTAAAGCATTCTACTAAGGCAGTGAAAAAGGAATTTGCTTTAACTAAGACAAGCAATGTCCGATCTTCCCCAAACTTCACACCTGTGATAGGTTATCTCTCCTGAAAAAACACCCATGAAAAAATTCAGTTATAGTCATAGCGCCACCTGCTGGTAACAGGAAGTGACATGGTTAACACTGTTACAGACTCCAAGGAACATATTAAAAAGTGTAAAAAAGTGTTAAATAGGCTGGCAACATACTTGATACATACTAATACATGCTAGCAACACTTAGCTAAGTGCTAAAGCATGCTACTAATGTAGTGAAAAAGGAAGTTGCTGTAACTCAGGCAAGCAATGTCCGATCTTCCCCAAACATCACACGTTTGACAAGGGTCCTGTCCTGAATACATCAACATGCCCAGATTCAGTTATAGTCATAGCGCCACCTGCTGGCAACAGGAAGTGGCATGTTTAACAATTTTATGAACTATTAGCAACACAATAAAATATGCCATTGTGTGCTAATCATGCTAAAAATATTTTCAAAAATTCTAACAACACTTACTATGTGCTATAGGATGCTATTAATACTATGAAACAGGAAGTTGTTGTAACTCATGCATACGATTCCCAATCTGACCCAAACTTCACATGTTTTATAAGAGTCCTGGCCTGAACACAACTAAAGGCCAATATTCAATTATAAGTATAGCGCCGCCTGCTGGCAACAGGAATGACTTATTTCATACTAACTTAAACATGAGATGTCTGATCTGCCTGAAACTTTGCATGTTTGGTAAGAGTCCTGGCCTAAATACATTTACATGGCGATATTCAGTTATAATCATAACGCCACCTGTTGGCAGCAGAAAATGTGCCAAAAATAATTTACTATTTTATAAGCATATGGCCCAACGTTCACGGTTCCTCCTATGGGCACCGGGTGGTGGTGAGCCTGGTTGCGAGGGCCCGTTCAACACTGCTTGCAGCTTTAATTAGGGCCCGAGCACCGAGGTGCGAGGACCCTCTTGGATCTGCTTTGTTTATTATTATTAGGGCTCGAGCACCGAGGTGCGAGGACACTCTAGTATCAATCAATCAATCACCTTTATTTATATAGTGCTTTAAACAAAATACATAGCGTCAAAGCACTGAACAACATTCATTTGGAAAACAGTGTCTCAATAATGCAAAATGATAGTTAAAGGCAGTTCATCATTGAATTCAGTTATGTCATCTCTGTTCAGTCTAAATAGTGTCTGTGCAATCAAGTCAACGATATCGCTGTAGATGAAGTGACCCCAACTAAGCAAGCCAGAGGCGACAGCGGCAAGGAACCGAAACTCCATCGGTGACAGAATGGAGAAAAAAACCTTGGGAGAAACCAGGCTCAGTTGGGGGGCCAGTTCTCCTCTGACCAGACGAAACCAGTAGTTAAATTCCAGGCTGCAGCAAAGTCAGATTGTGCAGAAGAATCATCTGTTTCCGGTGGTCTTGTCCTGGTGGTCCTCTGAGACAAGGTCTTTACAGGGGATCTGTATCTGGGGCTCTAGTTGTCCTGGTCTCCGCTGTCTTTCAGGGCAGTAGAGGTCCTTTCTAGGTGCTGATCCACCATCTGGTCTGGATACGTACTGGATCCGGGCGACTGCAGTGACCCTCTGATCTGGATACAGACTGGATCTGGTTGCTACGGTGACCTCGGAATAAGACAGAAACAGACAAATATTAGCGTAGATGCCATTCTTCTAATGATGTAGAAAGTACGGTGTTATGTGAAGTGTTTCCGGTTCCAGTTTACCTAATTAATGCAGCCTAAAAATCTTTTAACGGATTTGGATATTAAAAGCATATTAGTATGTTATGTGTATGCCAGGTTAAAGAGATGGGTCTTTAATCTAGATTTAAACTGCAAGAGTGTGTCTGCCTCCCAAACAATGTTAGGTAGGTTATTCCAGAGTTTAGGCGCCAAATAGGAAAAGGATCTGCCGCCCGCAGTTGATTTTGATATTCTAGGTATTATCAAATTGCCTGAGTTTTCAGAACGTAGCGGACGTAGAGGAGTATAATGTAAAAGGAGCTCATTCAAATACTGAGGTGCTAAACCATTCAGGGCTTTATAAGTAATAAACAATATTTTAAAATCTATACAATGTTTGATAGGGAGCCAGTGCAGCGTTGACAGGACTGTGCTAATATGGTCATACTTCCTGGTTCTAGTAAGAACTCTTGCTGCTGCATTTTGGACTAGCTGTAGTTTGTTTACCAAGCGTGCAGAACAACCACCCAATAAAGCATTACAATAGTCTAACCTTGAAGTCATAAATGCATGGATTAACATTTCTGCATTTGACATTGAGAGCATAGGCCGTAATTTAGATATATTTTTGAGATGGAAAAATGCAGTTTTACAAATGCTAGAAACGTGGCTTTCTAAGGAAAGATTGCGATCAAGTAGCACACCTAGGTTCCTAACTGATGACGAAGAATTGACAGAGCAACCATAAAGTCTTAGACAGTGTTCTAGGTTATTACAAGCAGAGTTTTTAGGCCCTATGATTAACACCTATGTTTTTTTCTGAATTTAGCAGTAAGAAATTACTCGTCATCCAATTTTTTATATCGACTATGCATTCCATTAGTTTTTCAAATTGGTGTGTTTCACCGGGCTGCGAGGAAATATAGAGCTGAGTATCATCAGCATAACAGTGAAAGCTAACACCATGTTTCCTGATGATATCTCCCAAGGGTAACATATAAAGCGTGAGGAGTAGCGGCCCTAGTACTGAGCCTTGAGGTACTCCATACTGCACTTGTGATCGATATGATACATCTTCATTCACTGCTACGAACTGATGGCGGTCATATAAGTACGATTTAAACCATGCTAATGCACTTCCACTGATGCCAACAAAGTGTTCAAGTCTATGCAAAAGAATGCTGTGGTCAATTGTGTCAAACGCAGCACTAAGATCCAATAAAACTAATAGAGAGATACACCCACGATCAGATGATAAGAGCAGATCATTTGTAACTCTAAGGAGAGCAGTCTCAGTACTAAATCCTGACTGGAAATCCTCACATATACCATTTTTCTCTAAGAAGGAATATAATTGTGAGGATACCACCTTTTCTAGTATCTTGGACAGAAAAGGGAGATTCGAGATTGGTCTATAATTAACAAGTTCTCTGGGGTCAAGTTGTGTTTTTTTATGAAAGGCTTAATAACAGCCAGTTTGAAGGTTTTGGGGACATATCCTAATGACAATGAGGAATTAATAATAGTCAGAAGAGGACCTATGACTTCTGGAAGCACCTCTTTTAGGAGCTTAGATGGTATAGGGTCTAACATACATGTTGTTGGTTTAGATGATTTAACAAGTTTATACAATTCTTCCTCTCCTATAGTAGAGAATGAGTGGAACTGTTCCTCAGGGGGTCTATAGTGCACTGTCTGATGTGATACTGTAGCTGACGGCTGAATGGTTGCAATTTTATCTCTAACAGTATCGATTTTAGAAGTAAAGTAGTTCATAAAGTCATTACTGTTGTGGTGTTGGGAAATGTCAACACTTGTGGAGGCTTTATTTTTCGTTAATTTAGCCACTGTATTGAATAAATACCTGGGGTTATGTTTGTTTTCTTCTAAAAGAGAAAAAAAGTAATCAGATCTAGCAGTTTTTAATGGTTTTCTATAGGATATGCTACTTTCCCGCCAAGCAATACGAAATACCTCTAGTTTTGTTTTCCTCCAGCTGCGCTCCATTTTTCGGGCTGCTCTCTTTAGGGTGCGAGTATGCTCATTATACCATGGTGTCAAACTGTTTTCCTTAACCTTCCTTAAGCGTAAAGGAGCAACTGTATTTAACGTGCTAGAAAAGAGAGAGTCCATAGTTTCTGTTACATCATCAAGTTGTTCTTAGGTTTTGGATATGCTAAGGAATTTGCAGTCTTTTGTGGTAGAATTGATGGTTCTTCGATACTTGTAACAAGAAGTAGAATTTACAATTTTGGCTATATATTTTTTACACAGAACTAAATAATGATCTGAGATATCATCACTTGGCTGAATAATTTCAACACTATCAACATCAATTCCATGTGACAGTATTAAATCTAGAGTATGATTTTGACAATGAGTAGGTCCTGAAACATGTTGTCTAACACCAATAGAGTTCAGAATGTCTATAAATGCTGATCCCAATGCATCTTTTTCATTATCGACATGGATATTAAAATCACCAACTATTAAAACTTTATCTGCAGCCAGAACTAACTCGGATGTAAAATCACCAAACTCTTTAATAAAGTCTGTATGGTGCCCTAGTGGCCTGTATACAGTAGCCAGTACAAACATAACATGGGATTTATCATTAACATTGGTTTCTCTGGATAATGTTATATGAAGCACCATTACTTCAAACGAGTTATACTTGAAGTCTGCCCTCTGAGAAATCCTGAAAACGTTGTTATAAATTGAAGCAACTCCTCCCCCTTTGCCTTTTAAACGCGGCTCATGTTTATAACAGTAATCTTGGGGGGTGGACTCATTTAAAATAATGTAATCATCAGGTTTTAGCCAAGTTTCTGTCAAACAGAGCACATCTATATTATGATCAGTTATCATATTATTTACAAAAAGTGTTTTCGTAGAAATGGATCTGATATTCAATAAGCCAATCTTTATCATTTGTTTATCCATATTGCATTTGTTTTTTATTTGTTGAACCTCAATTAAATTGTTAACCTTGGTTTGGACGTTTTTTGTATTTTCTAGTTCGGGGAACAGACACAGTCTTTATAGTGTGATATCTAGGTGAAAGAGTCTCTATGTGCTGAGAATTAACTGACCTCTGTGACGGGAGGCAGCTAGCAGACGGTCGGTTTGGCCAGTCTGTCTGCTTCCTGACCTGGGCCCCAGTTAGTCAAGTATAAACACTAAGACTATGTGCCATATTTCTAGACAGAAGAGTGGTGCCACCCCAGGAGGGATGAAGACCATCTCTTTTAAACAGGTCAGGTCTGCCCCAAAAGCTCGTCCAATTGTCTATGAAACCTATGTTATTCTGTGGGCACCACTTAGACATCCAGCCATTGAGTGATGACAATCTGCTATGCATCTCGTCACCACGGTAAGCAGGGAGGGGACCAGAGCATATTACAGTGTCTGACATCGTGCTTGCAAGTTCACATACCTCTTTAAAGTTATATAATAACTATGAATAACAATCTTACTGTATTTACGTTTAGCATTAGCCAGCACTTTTAAATTTGCCAAGATGTCAGGCGCTCTGGCTCCCGGTAAACATTTGACTATGGTGGCTGGTGTCTCTATATTCACGTTCCGTACAATAGAATCACCAATAACTAGAGCACTTTCATCAGGCTCATACGTACGTAATGGAGCACTCTGAGAGCAAGTGAAAACCCGAATTCTCAGACCGAAAATCGCAGCTTCAGTCAAAATCACACTGCTCTGCTCTCAATGCACTTTAGTCCCATTCGCAGTTTTTGGGGTGGCAACCAGGGTGGCAACTGTACCCTTGTGGACATGCCACTGGTCCACGGTTCAGAAATGTCCCAGTGCTCCCGATGGCATTTGAGCGGAGCTCTTTCACTACAGCGGACACGCGCACTCAGTAGACGGGGAGAGGTAGAATGACAGAAGTGATAATGCACCTATTACAAAAAAAAAAGAATCACGAGTTTCACACAACTGTATACACCATTAAAGGGGAAGCTATAGCCTACACTATACACTATAGATTACGGACTTGCGAAACAACAAAACAAGTGGTTATACCGAGGGTATATGCAGATATTGATCCTTAGAATTCGTAATATGCAAATGACCAGGGGAAAAAATAAACATACGGCATATCCTTAGCGTGTGGCCAAATTACACCACTGGTGTTAACACGATAAAATTTCATGCATTCCGTTTAAAGACTTTTGACCCCGTCCACCTTCCATACAGCCGGCCTTTCAGCAATCTATAGCTATAGCGCAGGAGGACTTAATGTCAAATACTGATCAAATCAATCCACCATCGCAAACAGTGATTTTTTTGTTCTGTTAAATGCATTTAAGATGTTGGGTTTTCCTCAGTGTTGATATTTTTTATCTGTAAATGTTAGAAAGTCATACATATATTTCAATTTTGCTGTCAGGATTGGGCGAGGCTTACTTGAGTGAATGAGTGCTACTACGTGCATGCAAACTAAACAGATGGAATGCAATAGAATAATGGCGCAATAATTCTGGATAAAATTTGGATCCTGCTAAATATGTGTTGTTGGACATTAAATGTGACACATTTCGAATTTTAATCCTACATATAAGTTATTATTATTATTATTATTATTATTATTATTATTATTATTATTATTATTATTATTATTATATCAAAGCAGCAGTGGTGAAGTAGGGGCCATATGCAAGTATACGACGTATGCTTACTTTTCCCCCGTGGGATTTGCGTATTACGACTTTAAGGATCATTTTAAGACTTAAGACTTAACCGACCTTGGGGAAAAATCCATAAAAGAGGAGCTGACAGAGCCTGCAGATCCTATTCCTCTAATTGAGAATAGATGACTTAAAAGTTATCTGACAAACTTAAACAGCTTAAATGGATGGCCTGCCAGGCCTTCCAATCGAAATAAGTCGCAAAATGAATCTGTGCTGGGTGGAAAGGCCTAAGCCGTCTCATGCCTGCATAATTGAAAACCAGAGGGTAACCTCCTTCTGAAACACCTCTATGGTAACGCTCAGCAGATATGGCAGCCACATAAACCTGTGGCAGGTCCTTAAGGGTAATGGAGATGTTCACTCAGACCAACCTTACTCTGAACCGAATCGTTTGGAAGCAAACAGGTTGACTGGAAGGCAGAAGACTGGTCCTGGGCTATTCTTGGCTAGAGCGTCCCCACCCAGAGGCGACGGAGGAGACAAGGAAACCAGAGCGGGCAATGCGCAAGCTCGTAGCAAACAATCCACTTCCGCTCAGCCGAACCTTGCCATATGAGACTCACCCAACTGAGGGTGCAAGAGTAAGTCCACTCCTGAGGTCAGATGACACGGGACATGAACTGCTTTGATCAACAGGAACCTGGTCTGCATCCAAAGAAGAACACATCTCACCAACCTGACAGGGGGCGAGAGTGTAATCCTCTCTGACCAATGTATGAGACCACCATGTTGTCAGTCCTTGACCTAATGTGACAGCCACTCAATTGGCGTTAAAGACCAGTTCAATGGAATAAAGTATTGGCAAACTTCATTCAAAAGCAAACCTAAGGAACTTCCTGTGTCTCCTGACGATCTGGATGCAGAAGTATGCATCCTTATAAGAAATATTCTGAAGCAAGTGAATTTTTTGACTTATTTGTTTCAGCTCAATGCAGCAGCGGAGCTGAAATAAATAGTAATTAGTCGGGCAAAGTAATGTTTGGTAGCTTGAAGCGCCAAAAATCACAGTGCACAACACGTCTGTGTGGGACTCAGAGTCTGCGTCTAAAACAGTACACGAACAAGAGTTGGAAGCGTAAGCGCCAAATCAAATGAGCATGTCTGCATCAGTGCAGCGCAGCCGATAACAGAGAGAGAGCAAACCCCGCCATCTCACTGTTATAGCTTGCTATAATCACGTTAGCTCTTCCATTTGTTTCATCTCGACGCAGCAGCGGAGCTGAATGAAGTAGTCAGGCAACTATTATTGGTAGCACTAAGCGCCAAAATAATAGTGCGCTACACAAGCGCGGTAAAGTTAGTTTTAGGTTTGATATTCGCTGGATATTCGCCTAGGCTTGCTTTAGGGACCGTCTGCAAATATACCTCTCAGTACAGAACTAAGTCCAATAATTAATACAAAGTATGTTTCCAACATCACAGTAAATGTCTTGTGGGCAAACTGACACAAAATATTTAGCCAATATGTCCCTACTAACAACATCTCCCTTACTGTATGTACAGTACAAACAAATTATTTTCTTTAAAAATTTACTATCATTCACCAAAAGTTTTTTTTTTGGTTTTTATGTTAATGTTTCAAAGGTTGTAGGACATTTGTAGTTACAAGACTGACTTACTACAGGTGAAATTTTATCTCCCTTACTGTATGTACAGTAAATAATTATTCTTATAAAACAATTACTGTAAATCACCAAAAGGATTTTTTCATGTTCCAATGGTTGTAGTAAATTTGTGTTTACAAGACTGAAATACTACAGGTGAATTTTTGCCAATATCTTCCTTACTGTACGTACAGTACATAATAATTATTTAAAAACAATTACTGTAAATCACAAAAAGGGTTTTCTCATGTTCCAAAGGTTGTAGTAAGTTTGTAGTTACAAGACTTACTTACTACAGGTAACATTTTGCCATATGTTTCAAACGTTGTAGTACACTTGTAGTTACAAGACTGACTTACTACAGGTGAATTTTTGCCAATATCTCCCTTACTGTACGTACAGTACACTCTTATTCTTAAAAAAACAATTACTGTAAATCACCAAAATTGTTTTTTCCTGTTCCAAAGGTTGTAGTAAGTTTGTAGTTACAAGACTTACTTACTACAGGTGAAATTTTGCCATTATCTCCCTTACTGTATGTACAGTATATAATAATTATTTAAAAACAATTACTGTAAATCACCAAAAGGGTTTTTTTCATGTTCCAAAGGTTGTAGTATGTTTGTAGTTACAAGACTTACTTACTACAGGTGAATTTTTGCCAATATCTCCCTCACTGTACGTACAGTACATACTAATTCTTAAAAAATTCTGTAAATCACCAAAATGTTTTATTTTCATGTTTCAAAGGTTGTAGCACACTTGTAGTTACAAGACTGACTTACTACAGGTGAATTTTTGCCAATATCTCCCTTACTGTATGTACAGTACACTCTCATTCTTAAAAAACAATTACTGTAAATCACCAAAATGTTTTTTTTTTTACTGTTCCAAAGGTTGTAGTTACAAGACTTACTTACTACAGGTGAAATTTTGACAATATCTCCCTTACTGTATGTACAGTATATAATAATTATTTAAAAACAATTACTGAAAATCACCAAAAGGGTTTTTTCATGTTCCAAAGGTTGTAGTAAGTTTGTAGTTACAAGACTGACTTACTACAGGTAACATTTTGCCATTATCTCCCTTACTTTACGTACAGTACACACTCATTCTTAAAAAGAAATTACTGTAAATCACCAAAATTGTTTTTTCCTGTTCCAAAGGTTGTAGTACGTTTGTAGTTACAAGACTTACTTACTACAGGTAAAATTTTGCCATTATCTCTCTTACTGTATGTACAGTATATAATAATTATTTAAAAACAATTACTGTAAATCACCAAAAGGGGTTTTTCATGTTCCAAAGGTTGTAGTAAGTTTGTTTTTTCAAGACTGACTTACTACAGGTGAAATTTTGCCAATATATCCCTTACTCTATGTACAGTATATAATAATTATTTAAAAACAATTACTGTAAATCACCAAATGGGATTTTTTTCATGTTCCAAAGGTTGTAGTAAGTTTGTTTTTTCAAGACTGACTTACTACAGGTGAATTTTTGCCAAAATCTTCCTTACTGTAAGTACAGTATATAATAATTATTTAAAAACAATTACTGTAAATGCCCAAATGGGTTTTTCTTCATGTTCCAAAGGTTGTAGTAAGTTTGTTTTTTCAAGACTGACTTACTACAGGTGAATTTTTTCCAATATCTCCCTCACTGTACGTACAGTACATAATAATTCTTAAAAAAAATCTGTAAATCACCAAAATGTTTTATTTTCATGTTTCAAACGTTGTAGTACACTTGTAGTTACAAGACTGACTTACTACAGGTGAATTTTTGCCAATTTCTCCCTTACTGTACGTACAGTACACTCTTATTCTTAAAAAACAATTACTGTAAATCACCAAAATTGTTTTTTCCTGTTCCAAAGGTTGTAGTATGTTTGTAGTTTCAAGACTTACTTACTACAGGTGAAATTTTTCCATTATCTCCCTTACTGTATGTACAGTATATAATAATTATTTAAAAACAATTACTGTAAATCACCAAAAGGGTTTTTTCATGTTCCAAAGGTTGTAGTAAGTTTGTTTTTTTCAAGACTGACTTACTACAGGTGAATTTTTGCCAATATCTCCCTTACTGTATGTACAGTATATAATAATTCTTTAAAAACAATTACTTTAAATCACCAAAATGGTTTTTTTCATGTTCCAAAGGTTGTAGTAAGTTTGTTTTTTTCAAGACTGACTTACTACAGGTGAATTTTTGCCAATATCTCCCTTACTGTATGTACAGTACATAATAATTCTTTTAAAAAAATGCTGTAAATCACCAAAAGGTTTTTTTCCTGTTCCAAAGGTTGTAGTACGTTTGTAGTTACAAGACTTACTTACTACAGGTGAAATTTTGCCAATATCTCCCTTATTGTATGTAGAGTATATAATAATTCTTTAAAAACAATTACTTTAAATCACCAAAAGGTTTTTTTAATGTTCCAAAAGCTGTAGTAAATTTGTAGTTACAAGACTTACTTACTACAGGTGAAATTTTGCCATTATCTCCCTTACTGTACATACAGTACAAACTTATTCTTAAAAAAAAACAATTACTGTAAATCACCAAAATTGTTTTTTCATGTTCCAAAGGTTGTAGTACGTTTGTAGTAACAAGACTTTCTTACTACGGGTTAATGTCTGCCAATATCTCCCTTACTGTATGTACAGTATATAATATTTCTTTAAAAACAATTACTGTAAATCACCAAAAGGGTTTGTTCATGTTCCAAAGGTTGTAGTACGTTTGTAGGTACAAGACTGACTTACTACAGGTTAAATTTTGCCATTATCTCCCTTACTGTACGTACAGTACATACTTATTCTTGAAAAAAAATCTGATGAATCTTTTTAATCTGATGAAAATTGCTTTAAATTGTTTTATCATAAACCTCTTTTACTGAGTGTTTATTGAAGTACTTTTTACCGTACAAGTTTTTCTTTTATTGATGTGACCAAATAAATTTTCCAATAAAATAATGTGTGAGATTTCATCTGTTGATTAAATTAGTAAAAATGTTTTCTAAATTACTTTAGGAAAGCATATTCAAATAATGGAACATTTTCTTATTTTTTGACCCTGGAACACAAAACCAGTCTTAAGTCGCTGTGGTATATTTTTAGCAATAGTCAAATAATCTGTGTATGGTCAAAATTATAGATTTTCTATGCCAAAAATCATTAGGATATTAAATGTGAAGATCATGTTCCATGAAGAAATTTTTTTTTTACATTTCCTACTTTAAATACTTCAAAACTTAATTTTTGATTATTAATACTGATTGCTAAGAATTCATTTGGATAACTTCAAAGGTGATTTTTTTTACCCTCAGTTTTCAGAGTTTCAAATAGTTGTATCTCGGCCAAATATGGTCAGATCCTAATAAACCATACATCAATGCTTATTTATTCAGCTTTTGTATTATGTAGAAATCAAAATTTTGAATAATGAACTCTTAAGACTGGTTTTTGGGTCCAGGTTCACATTATGTACTTCTTTATTGCATAATGAATTCAGTTAACGTACATATATCTTAATGTTTTATTATATAGTCAATTCTTATGTTTGCTTTAGGGTTAGCCCTAACCCTAACCCTTGCATGCTTAGCAAGGGTAGACATACATTCAACAAGTAGGACCAGCTAAATTGAACAGATTGGGGCTTATAAACAAAGGGGAATGAGGATAATAAACTCAACACAGCTGGGATAAAAATGAAGAACTAATCAAGGAACATAATGGTAACAGGAAGGACCAAATAAGGGCATAAGGAAACACATTTGGTGTGCAAAACATGGAACAGGGTCTGACCATAGTCTATATAAAAATAGGGGTCTGACATGTTCCATTATGCGCACAAACATACAAATTATGCTTAAAATATTTGGTTCAAAGGATCACAAACTGAACTGAGTCAGTTCAAAGTAAATGATCAACAGAAACTCAAAATGGCATTTTATCTGAACAACATTAATTATCTACGTTGAGTTCACAAAAAAAGTTGTGTTAAACATAATGAAAATGTAGATATCTCAAAGAATATAAAGAAAGAATGAAAGAGGAGAAAAGTTAATAAAAGGTTACCTTATTACAAGCTTACTAAATGTGCTGACTAAATATCATAGCACATTCCATATATATATATATATATATATATATGTGTGTGTGTGTGTGTGTGTGTGTGTGTGTGTGTGAAAAAAGCTTCACAGTAATACACCTTTTTTCATATATGTACTGTATACACATGTGTGTAAAAGTACTTCTTGTAATTACTGTTTTATTTTGTATTAGTAATCAAATGTTTTAAAGATTTAAAATTCAAACTAAAATGTATTTATTTATTTTTAAATGCATTTATGTGGCCGCATTTAGGCCTAACTAATTTCATTTTGAAAGATGTGCAGTGCCTGAGGGCTTTTAATTTGAAATCAACAGTGCATCATTCTGTTGCTTTCTCAATCGACTCGATTTTTCCACTTACATTACCGCAAGTAAGATTTTTATTTAGAATTTTACTTTTGACATTCATTAATTTGTCTTACCTTCAGAGATCATAACTGGTGAGTATAACAACAATTGCTAATCATGACTTTCAGTTGACTGTCAGCAGCATAAAAACTTGTGATTTTAATATCAAAGAGATATTGCCCATTATGTTAACATAAAAGCAACCAAGAATATATTATCGATTACTGGGGTTCAAAAGTTGCTTATTTACCAACGGAAAAAAGTGATGCAAATGTTTTTTATAGTCTATTTCTAAACCATTGTATTTTTATGGCAGTCATCAGTCTTTACCCTTAACTGACAATGTAGGTTAGGGTTTGATTAAAATTCTTATAAAAATGGAACGTTACAAAAAAAGTCAACTTATTTGAATAAGTACATAAAAAATGTACCTTACATTAATACTGATTTAAAAAAATTGACGTTAAGCGGTACATTATCTGTATCTCTTGTGGATAATATTAGTATTACAGCCCTTATCGTTCACTTGACAAAAGCATCAGAAGTTAAGGAAAATTGACATGTTGCAAGATATATGCAAATATATATATATATATATATATATATATATATATATATATATATATATATATTTTATATAACATTATTTCATGAGGGTCTGAGTATGATGTATGCAAATTTTTGTTCAATCTGGACGAGGGGCATTGGGAATAAGGCTCTGAGAAATAAATCATTATTAATAATTATTATTATTAGTAGTAGTAGTAATAGTAGCATTTTAATATGAAGAAAATACAATTTATTGAAAATGTCGTTTCTACTACATACAGTACAACTGTATTTCTTGTAAACTGTTTCACATTGTAAATAATTGATTTCTTAAGTTAAGTTAGTAGAGCGGGTATTTATTTGTTAGTTTTTAAGCCTTCAAATTCAACAGTACACATTATTTTTCTGTTTTATTTTTTTTATTGTCATATTTTCTATTACATTTTTTTTTTTTGTACTTTAACATTGTCTATTTAATAACTTTATAGAAAATGACTGGCGGTAGGAAACAAAAGGCAGCAAAGGACCTGTGGGCTTTAGCAGGTGGTTTCAGTGTTGTTGTGAAAGAATTCTCAAAACAGAATGTAGGACATACCATTCCATATAACTCTGAGATCTGGACCAATCTGTCTCTGTCCATTTTTGGAAAGACATCAAACAATACAGACATTGGTTGTGGGTTATTTGGCATGACAACCGCAGGGGACTTAAAGACCAAGTGCTGCTATCAAGGAAACTAAAAAGCCAGCCTCCAGATCCTGTGTTAAGATGTTCTGATACTGAAGAAAAGCTCCATGGTGACACCAACATGACAAAAGAAAGGCCTACAGAAAGTGGAACACTTTGCACTTCACAAGACTCAACACACAGTAACAGTCAAATACAAGTCAGTGAAGATGATGTTGATGATACATCATGGGAGAGTGCTGATTATATTGAAAAACCATTGTTACAAGAGATTGACACTGACAAAACAAACATCAAGAATGCTGCTCAATCTTGTGCTGTCGTTCAGGAAACTGTTGGAACTGCAGTTAATGAAAGTGAAATTCTTGAAGAACTAGTCAGCGAAGAAAGTGGCATACATACTACTACGATGGAGTTGAGTGAAATGGTAACAGATTTTGCCAAAGAAAGGACAGATAGTGAACATGTGTCAGTAACAGTCAAAGATTATTTTGACTCATTGGTTTACAGCAACAGAAAATGCTGAAAATGACAGTCAACCACAGAGAAATACAAAGAAGGTTAGAAAGGTTTACTCTGTTCCAAAAACCTTTAAGATTTCACTCAGCAAAAAGAAATGGAGAGCAGTAAAACCAAAAATAGGTTCAGTGCAATTAAGAAAACCATGGACTCATATCGTATATGAGGCATTCAGCAAAGTGAACCCTAACTGTGTACTTGCCTTCAAGTACCAACATGTCAGATTGATGCACAGCAGGAAAAGGAGTTCTGCTTTTGTAAATATCCGTGCAGTTTGCACATTTCCAACGTGCAATGCTCAGTACATCTTTCTGATGAAGAGAAAACCTTCAAACATGCAAAGAAAGGTTTTCATGACTGTTTATCATCGTGGACAAATCTGCCATTTAAAAGAACACACTCGAAAACGCCAGGCATCCAATGTCCGTAGGGGAAAAATTGCAAAAGTCATCCATAAAGGAGTGAGCCAAGTTTACACAGAAAGCTCCGGAGGACTCCTGTGGAAGAAATTATGGCAGGAAATGTAACGAGGTCTCTTAACAGAGACATCTTAAAAGTAATTTCCTCTGAGGTAAAAAAGGCTGCATCACTACATGACAATGTCTTGTTAGAAATGCATTTAACACAAAAAATTATGAAGGAATGTGACACCAGTTATAGACATTTGCCAGGTTACATTCAAAACTACCAGGTGGATCCTTTCAGCTGTCACATGTACACTGAAAAGGGAATTTCAATCTTATTGACACATATGAGGAAAAAGTCACCAGTAACCCTCTATTTGGATGCCACTGGTAGTGTCGTGTCTAAAATACCAGAACAGAAAAAGAGAGTTTTGTACTATGCCCTTGTTTTGGCAGGTCAGGGCAATGGCACACCACCTTTGCCCATTGCTGAAATGCTGTCAAATGACCACACTGTGCCATCTGTTTCTTTCTGGCTGATGCAGTTTGTGCACAACCTGTCAAAGTTCACTACACTGACAATCAGGTATTTGGAAACAGATTATAGTTGGGCACTCATACAAGCTGTTCTACTGGCTTTCAATAAAGAGAGCATTCTGTCATACCTTGACAGATGTTTTGATGTTTGCCAGGGCAAGAATGATGGGATGGACAGCACAAGCTTCACAGTGATACACCTTTGTTCAGCCCATGTGCTTAAAGCTGTGGCCCAGGCAATTTGCAGGCATGTGACGGACAAGGGACACAGAGAGTTTGTGATTTTTGTGTTCGCAAGATTGCAAAATAGCCAGACTCTAGATGAAGCAATTAGGATCTTTCAGGCTCTTTGCATTGTCCTTAATACAAGGACAAATACTGCTTCTGTACAGGACAGTATTAAGGCTCTTCAAGAACTCATTCAGTTCTTCATCCTTGAGATACCCATGCCTGAAAACAGAGTCCAGGTGAACACTGCAGATGACAAGGATGAGCAGTCTAGAACAATTGTGGGAAGTTCTCGCTTCTCAACTGTGTTTAGAAGAGCGTTTGATGAGGCAACCAAAGTAGTCACTGAAGAGGAAGAGTCTTCGGAAGAAAATCTGTACTACTGTCCAAGCATCATTCGAACACTTTTCAACACATACATGGCTATCTTTCCCATGTGGAGTGGAGTCATGCTGGGTGACCTAAAAAGACATGCAGCAGACAAAGACATAACATCAATGGAGGATGGAGGACAAAGACAAGACAACAAGACACGAGAAACGAATTGCCATGTTGAAGGATGGTTTGCCATTGTAAAGCAACACATCCTAATGAAAGCTCGTAGACTGCGGCCAGGCAACTTTGTACGCAAAATGTACTCTTCTTTGCGAGGAAGATACATTGAGCATATAATGCAGCATGGCTTTCCTCTAAAACTTCTCCAAAAACCTCTGAATTTAAAGGATATTAAATTTGCAGAGGAATCATGGGCCAAAAAAGAAAAACTGACTGCTTCAAAGATGGGAGAGGCTATGTTTTACTCCGTCCCAACATCAGTACCACATCCTAAAAGGAAGTAAAGGAAGGCCAAAAGGCATGTCACAACTACCATGGATCAAGCAAGTGAAGAGATATTTAAAGTCTCAAACAATCAAATGCAAGATATCTCAAATACCACAAGTACCACAAAAGACTGCAAAACAGCAAACTACTACTACAAACTTTGGAGAGGCATCTGCTCCCAAAAAGAAGCAGCAACGAAATGAACATTCAGCACATGAAAGTGAAACACAATCCAGAACATTCAACTTTGAGAAGGTAGACTTGTCCTCCTTAACCACCATAAGACCTACTGGACTTAAAACTCACACTCATAAGGATGTTGCAAATACTTTGGAGACAACACCACTAAATGTACATGATGAAGTATGTAAAATTCACAATGTAATAAAATAATGTTAGTCTGAAAATAGCATACTACAATATTATAAAATAATTAATGTAAAATCACAGCTTGTCTTGACTTTGTTATTACAGACAGAAAAACTGTGGGGAAAAAGGAATGTGAAGTGATTGTAGCTGTCCAAAAAATGGCACACAAAAATACTTGGATGTCTCTGAGACAGTGTGACTTTATTACATTGAAGCCTCACAATCTATTGAATGGAGAGGTTAGTACAACTTTTCTGTACTTAAATGATAAATGATTTTCAAATTAACCAAATTTTAATACTGGAACTACAAAAATGTAAACATTTTAATATTTTATATTTTCCAGACAATTGAGTACTATATTCATGCTTCTATGAATAAAAGTGCAAGCACAAAAAAAATGTACATACTAAATCACTACACGATCGGGGTAATCCTGTTTGGAGAACAACAGCAAATTACCCGCCAAACCTTGAGGAAAGTAAGTAAAATTCAAAAGCCTAGGACATGACCCATACAATATCTGCTTCAACAGATCATACTGAAGTAAAGACTCACAAGTCTATAATAAGACTAAAACATTCAGAATGAATTGTTAAAGGGGGGGGTGAAATGCTCGTTTTCACTCAATATCCTGTTAATCTTGATTACATATAGAGTAGTACTGCATCCTTCATAAATCCAAAAAGTCTTTAGTTTTATTATATTCATAAGAGAAAGATAGTCTGTACCGATTTTTCCCGGAAAAACACGAGCGTCTGGAGGCGTGATGTGTGGGCGGAGCTAAAGAATCACGAGCGCGAATAGGCTTTTGCGTTGAGAGCATGTGGAAGCTGTGACATTACCGTGAGGGAAAACCCATCATCCAAAACGATCGTGACCCTTTTTCCTTGGGATTGCATCATCCTTAAGAAATAAACGATACGCAAATCCGTCGTCAAACTGGGCCTTGTGAACAAGCATCTTCGAAATGCAGAGAACAAACAAAAACACTTGTACAACTCCTTTGATGCTCTGTAAAAATAAACTCCATCCACTGGTCCCTTAATGCTGTTTTTTTTTGGTAATCTGTGCAGGGTTGTCTTGCCCTGGCAACCAAAAACACACTTCTTTTGTGACTTTTCGCGACGCTCTCGCTCTGATCACTGAATCGCTCTGATCAGTGAAATGTCTGTGCTGCTCAGCCTCGCTGTACGGGAGCGCGCGCTCTTCCGGCAGAAGTGCCTTAGGACCCATATAAGGAAATTCCGCTCCATCTAACGTCACACAGAGCCATACTCGAAAAAAACTTTCCGAAACTTGTGACAAACCGGAAGGAGTATTTTGGGAACAAAAATACTCCTTCAAACGTACAACTTAATTTTTGAAACTTTGTCCATGTTTAGCATTGGAATCCAACTCTTTAACAGTGTAAAAAACTCAGTATGCATGAAATAGCATTTCACCCCCCCCTTTAAAATGTATTATGTTGTCCATTAGTTGCGGTTAACATTATGTTTGTTTAGGGTGAAGTGTTTGTAGTACTGATTAGACTTCACATTAAATATGTTACAACAGCCTGTTAATCTGCAAATGTATAACTGCTTTTATTTTATTCATTGTAAATGTTTAAAATGCTTTAGAGGAAAACTTTGAAAATTATGATGGTGCAGTGGGATTTGTAATTGTAAATGGCAATCACTGGAAGTTTGTGGTAAGTAAAACCAGTTGTAAGTTGAAAATTGTTGTCATTCCTTAGTTTTAGTACTGTTAATTCAATGCTAACAATAATACTGTAGAGAACAGGTGAAAATTGTTTCATTTAGGATTGACTGTGGTTACATTACAAAAAATAATAATACATTAAGATATTTTTCCTTCTAATTTTCTGTTATGGGACCAACCTGGGAAATGAATCTGTAGTTCCTTCATGCCACGTCAGAGAAGATATTTGTTGTTGACCCAGCTGATGTCTCAAATGACATGAAAGACTCAAAACTAGCCGCCAGACGTTTTCAGTAAGATAAATGAGACAAAAACGACTGGCAAGATCAACTCTGAATATCGTGTGCAATCTGTCCAATGGAAGGGTTTGACGTCACGAGCGGGGTGACGTAGCGACCAGGAAGCTTTAAAGGCACGTGCCACACAGCTGACTTCAGCTTCGAGTAGAGAAGCAAAACCCAAAAACCCTTTTTAGGAGGACCGTAGCAAACAAGCAATTGGTCAGATTTTCTCCATAGGGCAGCTCTGTGGACATATGCGTCCAGCTCTCGAACTTGACACATACAGTTTAGCTTCTCCTGGTCTGGCTCCCGAAAGGGAGGAGGACAGAAGGCCTGCAGTACGACAGGTTGTGGCGTAACAGAGGGAACTTTAGGAACATAACCCGCTCAAGGGTATAATAATGCTTTGGCCATACCAGGGGCAAAGTGTAAGTAGGTAGGGGCCACCGAGAGGGCCTGAAGATCTCCAACTCTCTTTAGAGAAGTAATAGCCAGTAACAGGACAGTCTAAAGGGTCAGATATCTATCTGAGATGTCATGAATCTCCAATGAAAATGAAAATGGAGCTTTACAAAGAGCCTCTAACACCACAACCCAGGTCCCAGGGGGGAACACGGGACCATACTGGAGGTCTCAGCCTCAGCGCACCGCGGAGGAAACGTGTAACTAGGGGGTGTCTACCCACTGACTGACAGTTGAAAGGGACATGGTAAGCAGCTATGGCCGCCACGTACACCTTTAAGGTGGAGTGAGTTAACCCTGCAGAGAGCCTAGACTGGAGAAACTAGACTGGAGAACTGTAGCAACTGGGCAGTTAACAGGGTCAAGCTGGTGGTCTCTGCACGATGGGGGGAAAGGTGTACAGACAAAGCCTCGGCCAGGTCTGTGTCATGGCATCTAGTCCCAGTGGAGCTGGGTGAACTAGAGAGAACCAGAGGGGACATTGCGATGTCTCTTGCGTCGCGAAGAGGTCCACCTGAGCTTTGCCAAATATCTACCTAGCTGCTCCACCACCTCAGGGTGAAGCATCCATTCCCCCGGGCCTCGGCCCCTGTCTCGACAGCATGTCTGCTTCCACATTCAATCTCCCAGGAATATATACTGTTCTTAACAAGAGGAGTTTGCCCTGGGACCACAGGAGGATCGGGTATACCAGCTTGTATAAGGAATACCTCCCTGGTGATTGATATAAGAGACCACCGATGTGTTGTCGGTGCGCACCAACACATGGCGGCCTCTCAGGTCTGGGAGGAAATATCTCAATGCTCGATACATCGCTAGCATTTCTAGACAATTGATGTGCCATGTCAGATGGCGACCACTCTACAGACTGCAGGCAGGGTGGCCACTCATGACCGCACCCCAACTGATGAGGGACGCTTCTGTTGCTAGCGTTACACAGTGACCAAGAGCTCCCAGCACCAGGCCCTGATTCAAGAACCAAGGTCTCTTCCATATGTCTAAGGCACTAAGGCATCGCCGCGTGACCTTGATAGTTCGTAATGGATTCCCCCTCGGGGGAAAATCCCTTGGTCTTGAGCCACTACTGCAGGGGTCTCATGTGCAGGAGGCCAAAAGGTATCACGTTGGACGAGCCGTTTAACATCAAATCTGCGCTGGATATTAATATCCGAAGTATAGTGAAAACACAATCAATTAGCACAGTAACAAGATCGGCAGTTTAAGACATTAACTTGTAAGCACAAAACACAAGATACTTCTCTTTTGAATATGAATAAGGCTTTATTAGATAAATCTAAGACATATAAACTAATCTAACACATAAACGCACGTACGCACACATTCACACAAGTTGCAGGAAGATCGAAAGTTAGGGAAAGATGAGTTTAAGAGAATAGAAATATGGAATCCCAGGTTTACAGCAATACGTTAAATTGCATAGACATGAACAAATATCAATCACGTAATTAGCCCTCGCATTTAGCTCCTCAATGAGGTTAAAATTATATTAGATACACCAGTAAAGGTCACAGTCTGGAGGTTATTTGTGTCTCCTGTGAAAAGGGAGTCCCCTTTGTTGTCCGATGTCGCTGATTGGCTGGAAGTTCAGTAGTCGCTGAAGTGACATCTTGGGAAGCCCTGGTTGGGCATTGGCTGAAGACGGAGTTGTGTGCGGGTTGAAGTTGAAACTCGACGTTACAAAACTTAACTGAGAACACGAAACTCTCAAACGGAAAAGAAAAGAAGTAAAGTTTGATGAGACTAAGTTGTGTTTCTTCTCATCGTGGCTAAGTAGCAGCAGGCGTGCAGACTGAAACACGCTGGAACCGTGCTCAAAGAACAGTGATGGCAAACAGCATGGCTAAAAGCTAAAGCTAAGAAGCAAAGCTAAAAGCTGGCATGACTGATAGCAAAGCAAGGCTAGAACTAAAAGCAGACATGACTAATAGCAGAAGCATAGCTAGAGACTAAAAGCAGGCATGACTAGTATCAGAAGCAAGGCTAACATCTAAAAGCAATATTTTATGGTGTCCTGAGTATTTAAACTGGCCTGTTGGCCACACCTCAAATGTTGTCTTGACCAATCAGATATTGTCTTGGCTCCAGGGCATCATAAATCATATGTTTATCTTACCAAGCATGTGGTCAGAATTTTCCCGCTCTTGCAGGGTATAATTTTGGACATGATTCCTATAACCAGAATATGATACATGTGACAAATAAATGATTGTCTGGACTATTTCAAGCAAGCAGATTCGATTACATAGATACTAGACATGACTATGTATCCTTAAGCTATCCCATAGTTATTAAAAGACATACACAATAAGTGATTATAACATGATAGGCAAATGTGTGGGTTACACATTAATGAATATGGAGTGAAGCGATGGACTGATTCATTTATAAGTCTTTTTGAGTTCATTCTGGTCCATATATATGCACAAAAGACAGTTTTTTTGTCATTCTCTTAACAAAAACTTCTGTGAAGACCAGAGGTTCAAAGCCCCCCCTCCCCTTTAGGAATTTCTGTCTGGTTCTGCAAGGTGGGGGGGAAGTCAATGGAACTGTTTAAATCTCATAGGTTTACATTTGATGTCCAGCGCTGCATTTCCATTACGAACAACAAATTTGACACCAAATTTCTCTTCTTCGAATTGAAATTGTAAATAATTGTTCTAGTGGTGTTAATGTTGAAAGCTGTTCTGTGAAAGCATTGGTTGGTTGGTTATCTTGCTTGGGACTTGTGACACAGAATGTTTTATGACTTCCTGTTGCCTCTTTAATTTGTCTGGTTTGAGTCATTTCTGCTACAACGCGAAGCTGAAGTCAGCTGCGTGGCACGTGCCTTTATTAGCTTCCTGGTCGCTACGTCACCCCGCCCGTAATGTCACGCCCTTCCATTGGACAGATTGCACACGATATTCAGAGTTGATCTTGCCAAAGGCATTTCCTCAAAGCGCTCGAGTTCCTGAAGAGGAACGTCATGTTTCCACATTTCTTTTTTAATTTTTCCTTTAATTTTTTCCTTTCCTTTTAGACAATATTTCAAGACAAGGTTCAATCTACATAGCAAAAGGGACTGGTTGAAAATCAAATGGAAACCAAGCACCATTGACCACACAGTGGAACAAGATGCAACAAGTTGTGGGGTGTTTGTTGCACAGGTGATTTTTATTGTTTGTTTAAATGCATTTATGAAGTCAATACAAATTATTCATTATTTATACTTACATTTTTATGATGAAATATACATTTTTTATTTGTCTACAGACAATTTAAAACTTTTCTCCCAGATAAGTTGCAAGGTATATTTAACCTGGTACGCCAAACTTAACCATTTTTCATTTAACATTTACTTCTTTTAAGATGGCAAGAGAGGTGATCGAAAAATTTCCATCAATTCCACATGCTTTCAACATTGATCCAAATGAAAATAGTATCAAGGAAGTGGGACAACAGATGGCACACGATATTCTTAATGGATCAGGTAATGTACCAAGCATCTAGTAATTGAAATATTTAAATTAAAGTTAAAAAAAATATATATATATATATATATATATATATATATATATATATATATACATATTAGGGCCGGGACTCGATTAAAAAAATTAATCTAATTAATTAGAGGCTTTGTAATTAATTAATCGAAATTAATCGCATTTTAATCGTATATAAATATTTGATCTGAGAACAGTGCAAAGTAATTTTTCACATGGATTTATAGTATACCATTGAATAATGACTGAATACATAAGCTTAAGCAACAAAATATTGTTTATTTTTGTTCAACCAAGCATATTTAGAAACAATTTAGAAATAGTACATTTCAGAAATTCTGGTAGCTTATAGGTGCTGGAACCTTTTGTAAAGTGTTTTGTAAGTAATACACAAAACTGTCAATTACATTCAGAACATTGGAAACCATGACTATTAGATAACATCTCTCTGTTGCTTCAGATGCCATAACAATAACCTCAATAACCTTGGCCAAAACAATAAAGAGTTTAACATAAACTGCCAGTTGCACCAACAAAATAATACATAGTTCAACATAAAGTGTAAAGTCCACGCTAGCTGCTATATGTTTTGCGTTGAGGTGATACTTGAGGTTCGATCATGTGCTGCGGTGATATGCGAACGCTAGTTGGTGCTTCAGTATAATCGGTCCACCGAAACTCATCCAGTGAGAATCGTTCCGCGGTGCAAAAATAAGTTATAAAAATGCGGCAAATTTTTTTCTGTAATTAATTAATCTTAATTAACGCGTTATTTTTTTGTGTAATTAATTAATCTCAATTAACGCGTTAAAGTCCCGGCCCTAATGTATATATATATATATATATATATATATATATATATATATATATATAGTAACATTTCAAGCAACTTATTGAATTGTATTAGTGTAAAAATAAGAGGGCTAAATAACAGTTTAGTACATTATACAAATTATTGTTCAACATGCATGCATACATACATGCATGCAACATGCATTATTAAATAAATAAATAAATAAATAAATAAAATCTGCTGTAGAATCCAAGGAGGAGTACTGTTCGTACTGTGGATGTAAGGAGGCAAAATCCAACACTCTTTGGGTATGTATATTGAACTAAAATTTGATTAAACATGTACTAAACATGTACAATCAACTGTGCATATGTTTACTTTTTAATGGTACATTTCTGTTTACTTTTGAAGATACAGTGTGAACAGTGCCAACGATGGTTCCATGCATGCTGCCTTGGACTGTCTCAGGACAATATACTTGGAAAGGATACCCAGTGGTATTGCACTGCACAATGTGTGTCTAGTTTAAAAAAAAGTCCACTTAAATATTGGTAATGTGTTACAATATGGACATTTGAAAGGTAACTTAAACTTTGTGAAAAAGTATGTGTCATTTTGCACTTTAAGATTTGAAAAGGATGTTATAACGGTGAGAATGTGATTTAATTTTTGAATAAAAAAATAATCTTTTGTGTATTGTTTTTGTTTTATGTATCAATTAAGAAAATATGTTGTAGAAACAACAGCAGTTCCAATACCTACTCGGGGCTAATGTATTTACCAAAAAAATATTCAGTAGTGACCAGTAGACAGTATACAGTATATAGAGTAAGTGTGATAATGGCAAAATCTCACCTGTAGCAAGTCATTCTTGTAACTACAAGTGTACTGCAACCTTTGTAACATGAAAAAACCCTTTTGGTAATTTACAGTATTTTTTAAAAATAATTATTATGTACTGTACTTACAGTAAGGTAGATATTGGCAAAAATTCACCTGTAGTAAGTCAGTCTTGTAAATACAAACTTACTACAACCTTTGGGACATGAAAAAACCCTTTTGGTGATTTACAAAATATTACTGTTATTGTGTCATGAAATTTAATTTTAAAAGTATTTCAGGCGAGAATGTGGTTGTTTAAAACTCAAATCAGTGGTTTATTTATAAAGATCGACAGCACCTATTTAAAAATGTGTTTCGTCGATCTCTGCGACAGTGAGCTCCACTCGATCAGCGGGAGCTCAGTCCTCATGTATCCACAGAGAGCAGCCTCTCCTGGGATAGACCTTCTGATGTGTGCCGCTGGCTCTGATGTGTCTGTAGTGGTAAAACATAAAATATAATTCAGCTGCGGGGTCAATCTAACAGGTTTTCTTTGGTCTGTATTCAATTTATCCATATGTTAAAATGAAAATAAAAAAGGCAAATTTATATAATATTTCGTTTCATTGTAATGGCTGCATATATCCCTGAACTAAGTACATTTCTGCAGCTGTTATTATGCTTAAATGAAAACCAAAGAGGACAGTGGTATTTGATATCCTATTTCGTTGTATTGTAAATACACAGTAAGGAAAATTGCAGTAGCCAAGACGAGCTGACTGAAGTTATCAAGAACGCTGCTGTTTATAGATTTACCGGACTTGCATCGTTGTGGACATCACACTCCCCTGTCGAATGCACAAAGTCTGAACTAACTACCGATGATGCACGTCCAAAATCAGCGTACTTTTTTTTTTTTTTTTTAAATCAGCGGTACTTTGTATTGAGAAACGCGCATGGACCTACGTCACCAGTCATTTGCCTAATCTTCCCGGTACTTTACACTGCGGTGGAAACGCAGAAAGCAACAGGTCTGGGGGGAAAAAAGTTCCTGGGAAAAAAAGTTCCTGGTAAAAATGTTCCGGGTAATTTTGGTGGAAACGTGGCATAAGTCTTGTAACTACAAACTTACTACAACCTTTGGAACATGAAAAAACTATTTTGGTGATTTACAGTAATTTTTTTTTAAGAATGAGTGTGTACTGTACGTAAAGTAAGGGAGATAATGGCAAAATTTTACCTGTAGTAAGTAAGTCTTGTAACTACAAACTTACTACAACCTTTGGAACATGAAAAAACCCTTTTGGTGATTTTCAGTAATTGTTTTTAAATAATTATTATATACTGTACATACAGTAAGGGAGATATTGTCAAAATTTCACCTGTAGTAAGTAAGTCTTGTAACTACAAACGTACTACAACCTTTGGAACAGTAAAAAAAAACATTTTAGTGATTTACAGTAATTGTTTTTTAAGAATAAGAGTGTACTGTACGTACAGTAAGGGAGATATTGGCAAAAATTCACCTGTAGTAAGTCATTCTTGTAACTACAAGTGTACTACAACCTTTGAAACATGAAAATAAAACATTTTGGTGATTTACAGAATTTTTTAAGAATTATTATTTACTGTACGTACAGTGAGGGAGATATTGGCAAAAATTCACCTGTACTAAGTCAGTCTTGATAAAACAAACTTACTACAACCTTTGGAACATGAAAAAAAAAAAACATTTGGGGATTTACAGTAATTGTTTTTAAATAATTATTATATACTGTACATACAGTAAGGGAGATAATGGCAAAATTTTACCTGTAGTAAGTAAGTCTTATAACTACAAACATACTACAACCTTTGGAACATGAAAAAAACCCTTTTGGTGATTTACAGTAATTGTTTTTAAATAATTATTATATACTGTACATACAGTAAGGGAGATATTGACAAAATTTCACCTGTAGTAAGTCAGTCTTGAAAAAACAAACTTACTACAACCTTTGGAACATGAAAAAAACCCTTTTGGTGATTTACAGTAATTGTTTTTAAATAATTATGATATACTGTACCTACAGTAAGGGAGATATTGGCAAAAATTCACCTGTATTAAGTCAGTCTTGTAACTACAAGTGTACTACAACCTTTGAAACATGAAAATAAAATATTTTGGTGATTTACAGAATTTTTTAAGAATTATTATGTACTGTACGTACAGTAAGGGAGATAATGGCAAAATTTCACCTGTAGTAAGTAAGTCTTGTAACTACAAACATACTACAACCTTTGGAACATGAAAAAACCCTTTTGGTGATTTACAGTAATTGTTTTTAAATAATTATTATATACTGTACATACAGTAAGGGAGATAATGGCAAAATTTCACTTGTAGTAAGTAAGTCTTGTAACTACAAACATACTACAACCTTTGGAACAGGAAAAAACAATTTTGGTGATTTACAGTAATTGTTTTTTTAAGAATAAGAGTGTACTGTACGTACAGTAAGGGAGATATTGCCAAAAATTCACCTGTAGTAAGTCAGCCTTGTAACTACAAGTGTACTACATCCTTTGAAACATGAAAATAAAACATGTTGGTGATTTACAGAATTTTTTAAAGAATTATTATGTACTGTACGTACAGTGAGGGAGATATTGGCAAAAATTTACCTGTAGTAAGTCAGTCTTGAAAAAAACAAACTTACTACAACCTTTGGAACATAAAAAAAAAAAACATTTGGGGATTTACAGTAATTGTTTTTAAATTATTATATACTGTACATACAGTAAGGGAGATAATGGCAAAATTTCACCTGTAGTAAGTCAGTCTTGTAACTACAAACATACTACAACCTTTGCAACAGGAAAAAACAAATTTGGTGATTTACAGTAATTGTTTTTTAAGAATAAGAGTATACTGTACGTACAGTAAGGGAGAAATTGCCAAAAATTCACCTGTAGTAAGTCAGTCTTGTAACTACAAGTGTACTTCAACCTTTGAAACATGAAAATAAAACATTTTGGTGATTTACAGAATTTTTTTAACGAATTATTATGTACTGTACGTACACTGAGGGAGATATTGGCAAAAATTCACCTGTAGTAAGTCAGTCTTGAAAAAACAAACTTACTACAACCTTTGGAACATGAAAAAAAAACAATTTAATACAGTAATACAGTAATTGTTTTTTAAGAATAAGAGTGTACTGTACATACAGTAAGGGAGATATTGGCAAAAATTGACCTGTAGTAAGTCAGTCTTGTAACTACAAGTGTACTACAACCTTTGGAACATGAAAAAAACCTTTTGGTGATTTACAGTAAATGTTTTTAAAGAATTATTATATACTGTACATACAGTAAGGGAGATATTGTCAAAATTTCACCTGTAGTAAGTCTTATAACTACAAACGTACTACAACCTTTGGAACAGGAAAAAAACATTTTGGTGATTTAAAGTAATTGTTTTTTTTAAGAATAAGTGTGTACTGTACGTACAGTAAGGGAGATAATGGCATAATTTCACCTGTAGTAAGTCAGTCTTGTAACTAAAAACTTACTACAACCTTTGGAACATGAGAAAACCCTTTTTGTGATTTACAGTAATTGTTTTCAAAGAATTATTATGTACTGTACGTACAGTAAGGGAGATATTGGCAAAAATTCACCTGTAGTATTTCAGTCTTGTAAATACAAATTTACTACAACCATTGGAACATGAAAAAATCCTTTTGGTGATTTACAGTAATTGTTTTATAAGAATAATTAGGTAGCACTTTATTTTACAGTCCTGTTCCTCATGTACATACTATGTACTTATTATAGCAATTACAATAACTATGTAATAACTAGGTACTAACCCTGAACCTACCCCTAAACCTAACCCTACCCCATGTAGTTACTGAGAGGTATATTTGCAGACGGTCCCTAAAGCAAGCCTAGGACAAGTACACGGTACACGGACAAGATTTGGAAGCATAAGCGCCAAACCAAATGAACGTGTGTGCATTAGTACAGTGCAGCAGTTAACGTTAGGGAGAAAGGGGAATTTTTAACCTCCTGCCTACTCACCGTTGTAGAGAATATTCTAAAGCACGTGATTTTATTATTATTTTTTACTTATTTGTTTCAGCTCAAGGCAGCAGCGGAGCTGAAATAAATAGTAAGTAGTCGGGTAAATTAATGTTTGGTAGCTTGAAGCGCCAAAATCATAATGCACAAACACCTGCTGCAGGACTCCTTAGAGTCTACATTTAAAAACAGTACACAAACAAGAGTTGGAAGCATAAGCTCCAAATCAAATGAACGTGTCTGCATTAGTTCAGCTAAGCAGATAACAGAGAGAAAGGTTAAAAACGCCTGCTCATTGTTATAAACACATGAGCTCTTCCACTTATTTGTTTCAGCTCAATGCAGCAGCGGAGCTGAAATAAATAGTAATTAGTCGGGCAAACTAATGCTTGGTAGCTCTAAACGGCAAGTTCGTAGTGCACGACTAACGTCCTCAAATCAGTGCCATATTATATATATATATATTAGTGCTGTCAATCGATTAAAAAAAAATAACTAATTAATCACACAATTTTTTTTAATTAATTAAAAGACTGAAACTTTTTGGATATGTAAATGTAAAATGTAAATAATTAATGTAAACTCAAGACAAAGAAACTATTTAAATTCAAAATATGATTGTTTATTGGAATTTTTGTTTAACTTGTAACAAAGATTTTCTCATGTAAACAACATACCTGCAATAAACCATCAATATCCTCCAAATTAACTGTTGGCTTGAAAGCCATATTTATTACAGAAATAAAAACACAGGCATGTAAGTACCATTTGAATTTCAAAACAATCAATGCCAATAAAAAACAAGAATGATTTCCATGTTGAATTCTAAGTGGACTGCAAAAAAATTCCAAATTATAGTCATTGCCAGTGCTTTAAGTGGGCCGGTACGCACCTGTACTCAGTACCGCCACTTCCAAATATAGCTCTTGAGCGTACCGCCACCTCTCCGTGCGCCCAGAACGTGCTTGTACCTTACTGGTACGCTCATTTGGACATCTGTTTTAATAGAGGTTTTAATCGTTTACCTGCACTGCCGATTTTCAGAGCGCCCTTCACAATGCAAGCTTCCTAATTCATCCCACCCAGAGCAGAAACTACATTACCCATTCACCCTTAAGTTATACAAGTGAATAGCGCATGTGTCGCTTTTCCCACTGTTAAGTGTCAACAACTCAACGTGGCCGGAGAAGGTGTGTGAAACTCGTTATGAGTGTACACCACACTCGGTTCGGTTAAAAATCAAATACAGTTAACAACAACACTTAATATGTTTTCTTGGCTTCAGACTCTGAATACTGCAAGAACAAGACCAGAATCAGATGATTCGCTGACTGACACCTCACCCAATATGAATCCCATCATTGCTGGTCAGACTCAAGCTAATGAAGCCGGCAGCCATATCACCCTGGAGCCCAAGACCGGTTGCCCACTGAAGCTAAGCAGGGCTGAGCCTGGTCAGTACCTGGATGGGAGACCTCCTGAGAAAACTAGGTTGCTGCTGGAAGAGGTGCTAGTGAGGCCAGCAGTGGGTGCTCACCCTGTGGTCTGTGTGGGTCCTAGCGCCCCAGTGTAGTGATGGGGACACTATACTGTCAACAAGCACCGTCCTTCGGATGAGATGTTAAACCGAGGTCCTGACTCTCTGTGGTCATTAAAAATCCCAGGATGTCTTTCGAAAAGAGTAGAGGTGTGACCTCGGCATCCTGGCCCAATTCGCCCATTGGCCTCTGACCATCATGGCCTCCTAACAATCCCCATATCTACTGATTAGCTTCATCATTCTGTCTCCTCTCCACCAGTAAGCTGGTGTGTGGTGGGCGTTCTGGCGCACTATGGCTGCCGTCGCATCATCCAGGTGGATGCTACACACTGGTGGTGGATGAGGAGACACCCCCTGACTATGTAAGCGCTTTGAGTGTCTAGAAAAGCGCTATATAAATGTAAGGAATTATTATTATTATTATTATTATTATTATTATTATGAAGTAATGCAGCTCTTTCAGGAAGGGTGACCAGACGTCCCGAAAAATTCGGGACAGTCCCGAAATCTAAACTGTTGTACCGACTCCGGAATCTGGCCCTAATTGTCCCGGAAGTTATACTAAAGCAAAATCTTGAGTATTTATTGTCTGATAAACATTAAAAACTGTCCGCGGAGGTTGAGTCGTCCTGCAGCCCCTGCTGGCTGCTCATTGGATGCAGCATCTTTTTTCTAAGTTCTAAAAAAATACCGTAGACGGCAAGGCACAAATTGAGATATTTATTTATCTAATCAATCTATAGCCTATGCACAAAGACAATATGATCTTTTTGTCCCCTTTTTGTTTTAAAGCTTGATGAAGAGAGAGAGCGCAAGTTGCTGCAGCTGCGAGGAGGACAGTGATGCACGCGTACAGGAGTGATTGACAGTTCGCGGCACTGTGTACAAAAAATACTCCGCTACATAATTATTTCGTTATTTTCGTTTAAGCTTATTAACGTTAGCGTTACAGAAAGGTCTGATTTACGCACTGTTACAACAGTCATTGTTTTTTTTTGTTATTTTAAACAATGACATTTGAGTTCATGATTTTAATGTTGCTGTTTCTTGTGGCAGACTGAATGAAGAGTAATGTTTCTTGTGGCAGACTGAAGAGTAATCCGGCAGAGTTTTATACTGAAACTTTCTGTCTAAAAGTCCTTCCTTGGTCTTATCCATATTTCTTTGCACGTTGAACACACATAGGCCACAACCGGAAATAAAAAAAACTGCAACCGCGTTAATTGCGTTATTTTTTTTAACGCGTTAAATATTTCAAATTAATCGAATGCGTTAACGCGCTAATTTTGACAGCACTAATATATATATATATTACTTTTATAAATTTGAGAAAACACTTTATCCAGGTTGTTACGAACCTCACTGTTAGTCTAGGGGTTAAATGACTTCGTAACAAAATATAAATAAATAAAAAGTCTGACGGTCACATCAATCCCCTGATCCAGAAAAGCACAGACACTAAATTAAGCAAATAACTTAATTTATTAATAACAAGAGGAAGCAAATCTTCAGGAGAGGGCCAGGCCAACATAACAAACAAAAAACCCTCTAGCTAAACACAGAAACTCTAAATAACCTTAACTAAAAAGAAAGAAAATAAATGACAGAGTCTTACCTATCTCCCTGTCTACCATAAACAATATTATATATTCAAAACAAATGGCACCCTCTCCCTACCGCTTCCTAACAAAGACAAACAAAGGTATTTACATAAATTAGAAAATAACACAAAATAATCATAAACACACCCACCATAACGTTCACACACTCTCTCATAGTTTGTAATTGACAAGTTCATTCACAAAGTTAAGAGGTAATAAAGACCACACTTGGTCCCACTGAGATACACAAAATAACACCAATCTGGATCAGGAAAAAGAGTGAGCGCATAGCCGTCAGTCCTCCAGCATTATTTCTTTGCCATCTTATACACCTTGGATCTCTGTAGCATTCACTCAGTACTGATGAATGATGGACATCAGCTGGAATCCAATTAGCGATCTATAGTGGAGAGAGAGACAGAAAGAGCAAGAGAAGAAAACATGCAATGCCGAACTTGCCCAGTAGGTGAAGTCACTCTCCCAAGAGCGCACAATCCCCAAATACGTCCACAGGACGTAACACAGGTGTAACGAACCACTGGACGCACCACAGGATCAGCCCAAATAAAGACAGACACCAACAAGCTCCTTTTGCTTTTGTGTGTTTACTGCAAGCATAAAATGGGACAGTGTTACAATCACTTGTTCTGGATCAACAATCTCTCTTCAGAGTGCTTCCCGCAAACTGAAGAGTGAAACACGTGAGGAATGTACCACTGGTTAAAGAGGGGGGTTATACCAAATCAGTAATACAAGAGAACACAACACATCTTTATCGTTAAACTTATACAGTACAGGGCAGTAGTGCAATTATAATGTTCAAGAAGCACAAAAACGAAATGCTGGATAAAACAATTACAATTTCCATCCTGAGTGAATTTAATATTCCAACCTTCCCTACTTTAATGAGATGTGGATCATCTCTCATTATCAAGCTCAATCTCTCCCTGCAACTGATTGGAAAGCAGAAGTTTGATGAATTATACATTTTTCACACTATTACATTCACCCTTCCCAATTTCATCAAACTTTATGGGACAAGAGAAAAAGTTATGAAAGGGGACACATTTTTCCTTAAAACATGACCGTAAAACCATGACGTGAAGTCGTCTGTGAAGACTGCAGATTAATCTACCAGGTAGATAAATGCCCATATACATATATCCACAGATCAGTTAAATATTTTTTCCCCTTTTTTTTTCTCTTTTTCTTTTTTTTTTTCTCTAAAGATCATATCACATTTTAGTTTTCAACAAAGGTAGAGAGCATCTGCATCAAAGCAGTAAGAGTCTCTTTCTGACCAGGTTCAGCAATCAATATACTCATGGACTCAATTAATCTCCTGACTGGCTTTACCATTCTACCAGACCGTGTATGCAAGGTACCACCCTCCAATCCTACAATGATATCTTTCTCTCTAGTGTCCATCTCTGCAACACTTCCAGGACTATCCAGACTAGAGTAATGGCTTAAACGGGCATGCGTGCCACTGATACTGCTTAGAGCACAGTCTGATGCGGTTGTGTCGCCCAAAGTATCTTCCGCCTGATTGTTTTCACTCCATTGTTCACTTGGGTCTCCCCTGTCAGATTTATTCCCAGGGTGTTCGAAGAAAACATTAGGTGGATCTTGATTATGTACCGGATCCTGTGTGGGTTCGCTTTGTACATCAACTCCCGAGATTCATAGGATTGGATCTCAGGGCCCTCAGTTTGAAACACCCTAGCAGCTGTCCTTTGGTCATCATAGTCTTCATCAGCATACACCGGTGTTCCTTCCTTCTCCGTCCATTTCATATCTAATCCGTCATTTGACAAGGTTGAAAGAACAGTTGATTCTGCATCACTTTGGCTGATCGGAAGGAACTGAACAGGCAGTATGAAGTTCCTATGAACTACTTTGTTCTTCTTTGTGACAGGATCCTCAACTCTGTAAACATGCACATTAGGATATTTCCATGTGATTACATAGACAGTTGAATCCCACAGGTCTGCCAACTTCCCTCATGCCCGTCCCCTACGATTGGCCAACAGAACCTTGTCTCCAATCTCCAAGGCAACGCCTTTGACTCGCTTGTTGTACTGTTCAGCTTGCTTCTTCTGAGCCTGTGTTGTGTTGCTTTGAGCAATCCTGATGGCTTCCTTTAGGTCTTTCTCGAATGAATGGACGTAGTCATTATAATCCAATACTTCATTGTCTCTCAGCACACTCCCAAACATGATATCCACTGGTAGTCTCGGAACTCTGCCGAACATGAAGTGGAAGGGGGGAAAGCCAGTAGTCTCATGTATTGTGCAGTTGTATGCAAAAGTTAAAGTTTGTATCATCTGGGGCCAATTCACTTTTGCTCTAGCAGGGAGAGAACGAATCATGTTGCCGAGTGTTCTGTTAAACCTTTCTGTTTGGCCGTTCCCCATAGGGTGATAGGGGGTGGTGTGAGATTTCCTTACTCCTGATACTTCCAGCAGCTCAGCTATAAGTCTGCTCTCAAAATTTGCTCCTTGGTCGGAGTGGATCCTATGAGGAAAACCATACACGCAGAAGAATTGGTTCCAAAGTTTTTGGGCCACCACTTTTGCCGTCTGATTAGGGCAAGGGAACGCATGTGCCAATTTGGTAAAATGATCTGTGAGAACGAGTACATCCACATTGTCGTTATTTCTCCCCTCAGCAGACCAAAAATCAATGCACACTAGTTCCAGTGGCTCACAAGTTTTGACCGATTCCAAAGGTGCTCGGGCATCTGGCTCAGGCGTCTTACTAAGAACGCATTGCTTGCATCGTGTCACATACTTCCTCACCTCGTCGTCCATGCCACTCCAGAAAAATCGTTGACGAACTAAATGGAGGGTTCTAGTTTGGCCCTGATGGCCTACATCGTCATGGGTTCCCCTTAAGACGGTTGACTTCAGAGAACTGGGCACTACAAGCTGATACCTTCTCTTTCCCATTTTATCTTTAGATCTCCTATAAAGGACTCCATCTCTTATCTCAAACCTTTCCCAATGCTTCAACATACGGAGTACCTGAGACGTCTCGTGAACCTTCTCCCTCCGTGATGGCCGTCTTTTTCTCTCAAGGAAGTAGATCACCCGCACCACCACATCATCTTCTCTTTGCTTCTTTCTTATTTCTGCAACAGTAAACGCTGGAAGAGTGGACAGACCACATGACATATAGCTTGAGAATTGGGACCACTGAGCTGTGCACACCGGTAAGGTGGAATCCCAGTCTAGAGTAGACTCTATAATGGCTTTCACCTCCTCCCTCCCCACTTCTTCTTTGAATTTACACTCATTCTTGCAATTATGTTGCTCTTGAGTATTGACAGATAGCTTGAATGCATTCTGAATAGATTCAGGACTCATGTGATTTGTCTTGTTGCCTGGTTCGGTAATTCTAACCCCTTTTGCAAATGGCTCACGACTAAAGAGATCGGCTGGGAGGTTCTGTGATCCTGGAATGTACTTGAGATCAAAGTCGAAAGGCGCTAACTTTGACACCCACCGTTGCTCGCAAGCGTCTAACTTGGGCTTGGTCATTATGTATGTTAACGGATTATTATCAGTTAGCACTGTGAAATGAGCTCCTTTTAACCAATGAGCAAACTTATCACACACTGCCCATTTAAGTGCAAAGAACTCTAACCGATGTGCTGGGTACCTAGCTTGAGAGCGGGACAAGGATTTGCTTGCGAATGCAACTGGTCTTGGTTTGAGCTCGCCATCAACTATTTGACTCAGAACCACTCCCAAGCCGTCCATGGATGTGTCAGTAGATAAGAGAAATGGCCTTTCAAAGTCAGGATGAGCCAAAACAATGGTGGTGCTTATAGCCTCCTTAAGCTTTTCCAATGACATTTCACAATCTGGTGTCCAATCTTCTGGCTTGAGGCATCTGTGTGGCTTGGCACTAAACTTTGCACCTCTGCGCTTTACTCTCTGTCCTACCGTTAAGTGGAATAATGGTTTTGCCAGACGCGAAAAGTTCTCAATAAAGTGTGAATAATAATTGGCCATACCCAAGAAGGATTTGACCTTGGTGTAGGAAGGTGTTTTACCATCTTCTCCCATTAGATCCTTTGCTGTGATCTCATTTATTGCAGAAACTTTTGCAGGATCTGCAGCAATGCCTTCTGCTGTGACTATATGGCCTAAGAATTTGACAGACTTCCTTAGGAAGTAGCACTTCTTTGGGGCTAGCTTCAGATTATGTTCTTTCAAGCGTGAAAATACCAACTCGAGACGATCCAGGGCTTCTTGTTCACTCTTGCCAAAAACTAATAGGTCATCCAAATAACACAGGAGTGACATGTAATTTTGATCACCAAATATTGAGGTCATCATCCTAGCAAACGTTGCAGGACTATTACACAATCCTTGTGCCATTCGATTGTACTCGTAGAGCCCTACAGGTGTAGTACACGCTGTGTATTTACGATCATCTTCGTGTATAGGTATATTATAGAACCCAGATGTAAGGTCCATGGTACTGAAAAAGCAATTGCCCCCTAAGGCAGCAAGGGCATCCGCCTGATGAGGTAAGGGATAAGCATCCTTTTCAGTTCTCTGGTTCAACCATCTGAAATCCGTACAAATTCTCAGCTCACCTGAAGGTTTCCAGACTAAGACAAGTGGAGAAGCCCACTCGCTGCTGGACTTCCTGATGATTCCCTTCTCCTCCATTTCATCAAGTGTCTGCTTAAGTTTCTGAAATTGTGATGGTGGGACTCTCCTGTATGGTAACCTGAAGGGTTTCTCATCTTTCAGTCTAATCCGATGTACTACGTCCTTTACTTCACCACAGTCAAGTCTATCCCGTGAGAAAATTGATTTGTATTTACCAACAAGGTTGACCAGTTTTTCCTTCCATTCCTCAGATACATCACATGACTGGATATCTATTTGATGTAGACCCAAATCATGAAGCTTTCCTGAGTATCCAGACCCAACCAACGGCTCCTCTACTGCATTGACGGCACATGTACATTGAATCACCTCTGGATCGTTTTCATTGCCACAAGTTAGTTCTAGATCTTCTAATGCTAGGCAAGGGTAAACCTGTGCAACTTTAGCATTTCGCCTGAGTGTAAGAGGACGATCTAGAAGATTGACTACCTTCATTGGAATCCATTTGTCGCCCCATAAAGGACACACTGTACGTGCAACTAGGACATTTCTTGGTGCAGACTTGGATGTTGTGGGCTCTACAACAACAGTGCTACCAATGGATAAGGGTACTTGCTCTTTCAATTTCCCCCATACCAGGTGCTCATGTCGGGGGGCCAAGGTAATACACTGTTTTAAAATTACTGTACCCACTCTCTTGGGTATTTCCTTGCCTTGCCACCGATCCACATTGGCTAATAAGTTCATCAAGAGTCCTTCTGAATCATCTGTGGCAGGTTGAGAAAGGTTGTCCCAATACCACTGTTTTTTTCAGATGTTGGATCACATGCTTTATGACATTTGACCCTACAATCATGTCATCTACTTGGCCAGGTACTACAAGCACGGGCACTGCTATTTTGCATTTGAATAGGTCAACATTTAATTCATATTCACATTTGGGTGGTGTCTGCTTTCCTCCACACCCAACAAGTATTATCTTAGAAGGTTTGCTTGACTCTCTTTGTAAAACCCCTTCATGGATTAACTTATCTTCGGCTACTTCACTTAACGTGCAGGCCATGGATCCACTATCTATTAGAGCCTTAAGTTCAACAGAACCCTGCACTAATATGGGTGCATAGAAGAGACTGTCATTCCCGACGACTCTCTGATATACAACATTACTACTGCTAGTGGGCCTTTCTGCTTGGGATAGATGATCATTGATTGTGGCATCTGGGGGAATTACTGCTTCGCCCACACTGACCCCCTCCTTGTATGGGCGATTTAGTTTAAATTGTGACTCTGTCCAGAAGGAGTGGGTTTTCTTGCTGTGCCTGATTTTCTCTCTGGACACTCGAACCCCCTGTGGCCGGGTTTGTGACAACTAAAACAAAGGCCATCTCTAAAACAGTGTGATTGTGTAGTATGACTCTGCTCACTACACACCTTGCATGGAAAATCATCAGTGGGTCGACTGTTCCCTTTCCCTCGGCTCTTCTCTTGTGTGGACAGCAGTTTCTCTAGAAGGAACACCACTCTATCCATTGTAGCATATTCACTGTTGGAGGCTTGGGGAGCTGGGAGAGCAGACTGTTGAGGCATGCACCACGCACCATAATTTTCTTCCTCTTCAACTTTTGTGACACGTTGAACTCTGCTAGGTTTTGTTGAAAGTGTGTCCCTGTGATGACTGTCAACCATTTCTTGAACTTCTCCAGCAGTCCATTTCTCAACTGGTTTACTCCGAAAAGCAGTGTAAAGGGCTGGTTCGGGACAGTGCTTTACAAACATCATAGCTGCTTCATGGCCTGGATCTTCAACCCTCTTCCCTTGTCTCTGCAAACATTCATTAGCAAGATCAATGGTTTTATTAAGTCTTATCCAGTAGTCCAGGCTGCTTTCTAGTTGTCTAGGCAAAGTTGAGTAAAAGTCAGCTAGAGGGGTTGTTGTAGAAATGGACTCTCCAAAGTGCTGTCTGAGAATATCATAGATAATATCAGGGTCTCTGCTTATGTTCACTAATGGGCTATTGCGAATCCCTTAGCATGCCCAAGTAGTCTGTCCATTATTTCTGCACCACGTTCAGACATGCTACACCCTTTCTTGGTTAAGTACAGCTGCATAATTTCTTGCCATTCAGTCACTGTACATTTGTCTGAACCATCACCGCGGAAAAAAGGTGGTTCCTTTATTTCTGGCTTTAGAATCAGATTTACTTTTGACCAGTCGTGATGTTGCCCTGTAGTGCTTGAATATGGCGGGGTCATTGCAACATTAGGTTCTTGAATCCTTGGGCTTGCCAAACTTGAGGCTACTTGTGCTCCTATTTCACCACCTAGTTGTTTGACTAGATCTACTAAGGTTTGTTTTAAATCCTCAGGCTGACTTTGGCTGAGGCTGGGGGCTTCATCTCTTTGACTTACACCATCACCTGGTCTGTGTATTGCCAATGGGGACATTGTAGAAACCTTAGCCTTGTGTTCTATCATACTAATCTATCATACTAATATCATCTATCATACTAATTGGGGAAGTCGTGGCCTAATGGTTAAAGGGTTGGATTCCCAGTCGAAGGGTTGTGAGTTCTAGTCTCGGGCCGGATGGAATTGTGGGTGGGGGGAGTGCATGTACAGTTCTCTCTCCACCTTCAATACCACGACTTAGGTGCCCTTGAGCAAGGCATCGAACCCCGAACTGCTCCCCGGGCGCCGCAGCATAAATGGCTGCCCACTGCTCCGGGTGTGTGCTCACAGTGTGTGTGTGTGTGTTCACTGCTCTGTGTGTGTGCATTTCGGATGGGTTAAATGCAGAGCACAAATTCTGAGTATGGGTCACCATACTTGGCTGAATGTCACTTCACTTTCACTTTCACTTTCACTTTAATCAACTGCTTCCCCCGTCCTATACCTGCAACATTACCTGCTGGTGTTTGGGGGGTGCTCATTTTACCAGTAACAACAATGCTACTATCCACATTTTCCCCACTGTTAATATTACATTCAGCAGCTACGCGCTCCGGGAATGTCTGATCACTGTCTTGAAAGTCATAATTCACTGACATTTTCGTTACAATTTCTGTATATCTGTCTATTAAACTTTGCGTTGTGTTTGCACAGTCTATAATGTTCCCTGCTGAGTTAATTCACAACTTGGTCACCTTCCTTTTTAGGATAACCGGATGTAGCCTTGGAGTCCTAGTTGTTTCTGGGTCCCCGGTGATCTGCTAATGCTGATCTTTGATCCAGGTCACGGCACCAATCTGTAACAAACCACTGGACGCACCACAGGATCAGCCCAAATAAAGACAGACACCAACAAGCTCCTTTTGCTTTTGTGTGTTTACTGCAAGCATAAAATGGGACAGTGTTACAATCACTTGTTCTGGATCAACAATCTCTCTTCAGAGTGCTTCCCGCAAACTGAAGAGTGCAACACGTGAGGAATGTACCACTGGTTAAAGAGGGGGGTTATACCAAATCAGTAATACAAGAGAACACAACACATCTTTATCGTTAAACTTATACAGTACAGGGCAGTAGTGCAATTATAATGTTCGAGAAGCACAAAAACCAAATGCTGGATAAAACAATTACAATTTCCATCCTGAGTGAATTTAATATTCCAACCTTCCCTACTTTAATGAGATGTGGATCATCTCTCATTATCAAGCTCAATCTCTCCCTGCAACTGATTGGAAAGCAGAAGTTTGATGAATTATACATTTTTCACACTATTACACAGGGAGGAAGTAGAGCAATATTGTAGAGCTTATATAGTAAGCTCGCCCCTTAACCCATAGCTTATATCTACAGCTTGTGTTGCCTGCGAGCTCATGAGCCAGGGGCTGCTGAGTATGCGTCATCCACCGCAGCTGAGAGAATTGATTACGAGCTTCCGGAGTGGGACACAGATATGACTAACCACCTGACTCACAAGGTGCTCTTCTGCTAAGCGTGCGCGATCCAGGGAATAGAGCTAGAGAAAAGGGGGATTAATTCCGCTCTTTCACTCACTGAACACTCGGGCTCATCGCCGTTACCCCAAGCGTCGAGCTCGTGCGGCGCCTCGGCAACTGCAGAACTAGAACAGCGGGGGTTGAACGAACATCTCTCCTTCCTCAGAAAGAGAGCGAGCCCAGAGCCCAGAGATAAAATATAAATGTCAGTGTCTTTTATAAATAAGGTGTGTATTATTTACAAATAATAAAGTTCTTAAAGGGATAGTTCACCCAAAAATTTAAATAACCACTTATTCATCATCATGTAATTCCAAACCTCTATGAATTTCAGACACACTCTCTGTTTAAATCTAGATTAAAAACACATCTATTTCGCCAAGCATTCAAATAATGCATGTCTTAAATTATGACTGCAGTTGCATCTGATCAAATGTGCATTCCCAGATAGCAAATGACATGTGGCCCAGTTCTGGCCCACATCTCCCATATTCTTCTGGCCCACATACCGCGCGGAATGACGGCGATGACTCAACCTGAGTCTGGCTGACATATGTCAGCCACAACTGAACCAGATCTGGGCCACATCTCAGAAATGGTGTGGGTGACATCTGGGCCAGATCTGGCCCAGTTTTGTCAGACAGAAGTCAGCCACAACTGTACCAGATCCATGCCGCATCTCACAAATGGCATTGGCGACACCTGGCCCAGATGTCAACCACGCCATTTCTGAGATGTGGCCCAGATCCGTCCCAGTTGTGGCTGACTTCTGGGTTAGATATGTCCCATATTTACCCTTTCTAGACACAAAATAATATGTAATTCATCCAGAATAAAGAAAACACTCATGTAGTCTAAACTGCTTTATTAAAATATAAAAATTAGACAAATAAATATACATACATGAATACAACTGCATGTATAGATATAAAACAAATACATTTACATTATTAAAAAATAAAAAATACAGATAAATATTTATAAATATAGTTAAATACAAATTAACATTACATTTACATTTAGCAGACACTTTTATCCATAGCAACTTACAAATGAGGACAATGGAAGCAATCAAAATCAACAAAAGAGCAATGATATACAGGTGCTGGTCACATAATTAGAATATCATCAAAAAGTTGATTTATTTCTCTAATTCCATTAAAAAAGTTAAACTTGTATATTATATTTATTCATTACACACAGACTGATATATTTCAAATGTTTATTTCTTTTAATTTTGACGTTTATAACTGACAGCTAAGGAAAATCCCAAATTCAGACGCGGTAGAGAGGAGTGAGTATGAGAAACATTCAGATACACAGGCTGATTCAGTCTTCTGAATTGGTAGTAGCGAACATGCATTATAAACTTTCAAATTAGAATCTGTTGGGGAGATAAAATGTGCAAGATAACGTATATGTACTAATAAAAACATCAAACAAAATTTTTTTTTTTTATCTTTTACTCTCCAGTACTGAAAGCAGAACTGATAAGGGATCCCTTGATACTGTGACACAGCTCTTTCAAGTTAACATTACCTTTTTTGTAGTGGCAGTAGTTTGTATGTCCATCTATAGTTGCCATCATCTAAGGTCTTTTGAGTACTGGTATCATCTGAAGTCCTCACAAGTCCTGCAAGTCCTGTGCTGTGCAGTTTCTAATAACCCTGGGATGGACATTTGCAGAAACAGGAAGGCAAAGGGAGACAGATTAGCATAGCTGCTGTTCATATCATTTCAGGCAATGTGCACTTTTTACTATTTCATCAATGGAGTACATTGAGTACTATTTTTAATCTAGTAGGTTTAAACTGAAATATTTTCTCTAGATCCCTTAATAAACATATTATTTGTTGTCTGTTGTTGGGGAACAGACACACTCTCTATAGAATGGACTGCATATGCCAGAGTAACATTTAATACATTTTAATAAAATTTAACTGGGAGGAACATCATAACTGTAATTTACACAACCATTCAAGAGTTTGGGGTCTGTAAGATATTTTATGCCTTTATAAAAAATCTCTTATGCTCACCACGGCTCCATTTATTGAATCAAATTACAGTAAAATAGTAACACTGTGACTGTTACAATTCAAAACAACTCTTTCATTCCTTTGATCAAAGCTGAATTTTCAGCATCATTACTTCAGTGTCACATCTTCAGAAATCATTCTAATATGATGATTTACTGCTCAAGAAACATTTCTGATTATGATCAATGTTAAAATACAGACGTGCTGAATATTTTTTGGATTCGTTGTTACAGACTCCAAACATTTAATGTTAGTGTTACATGCATCAAATTGTTCAAAATCATCTGTTTAAAACAAATGCAGGTCTTTTGAACTTTGTATTCATCTGTGAATCCTGAAAAATAAAATGCATCACGGTTTCCACAAAAAAAAAAAATGAAGCAGCACAACTGTTTCAACGCTGATAGTTAGTTTCTTGAGCAGCAAATCAGCATTTCTGAGGGATCCATGTGAGACTGAAGACTGGAGGAATGATGCTGAAAATACAGCTGCACATCACAGGAATAAATTAGTTTATAATGTATTCACATGGAAAACAGCTATTTTAAATTGTAATAATATTTCACAATATTACTCTTTTTACATATTTTAATCAAATTATTACTACAGAGGTGAGCAGAAGATAATTATTACAAATTGTATCAACTTCAAGCTTTTGAACACTAGTGTACTGTATATTTGAGGTTTGACTTACTGTACTAGTCTTGTGGTCAATAGCATCTTGGAGATGTTGTCTTACAGTAGGTTCACTGCGACTCTGCTGGATGCAGCAGGCCATCAGCACTGAAGAATCTAGGAACAAAACAAGCAATTTGACACAGAGCCAAACAATATTTAGTCCGCAGTTCCAGGTTTATTAGATGGAAACAAGCTAGAGCAGGTGAAATGCAAAAAAATAAATAAATAAAATAACAGATTCATTGCGATATATGTTGTGAAAAAAAATGCATATTAGGTTACTTAACCTTTTCAGCGCTTCCTACATCTCTGTCAGCAGCTACCTTCAGAAATATCGAAATCTTGGACACTCCCTTCTGTTGTAGAAGGATTATTTTGTCACTCTTGAAATCGCAGAACAGTTTTATGTTTACCATAAAAGATCAAAACAACTTTAGTTTTCTGCCAATTTTCGCGCTCCTTGATAACGTGACGTCATCGATAAACAGTAAAGTGTAAATGTTAAGGTTAAATAAATTAAGCAATTTCCAATCATCCATTGAAAGATTACCAACAAAACAGTCAAAAGCTATCATCTACAGATGAAGATTTGATTAAAAGCCCAAACTTTCATAAATAAGAGAACAATAGAGTTATCATACCTGACGATATGTCGTCTTAAAACGGTAGAAATGCTAACAGATTTTTTCGAAGACATTAAACCATTCCTATAAAGTAAATAAGCCACAGAAGCGAGTCAAATACAATTAAGAGAAGTGTCAACAACAGTTATAAGTAATATTTGTGTGATTTTATGGACTTAACTCACCTGAAAACAGTGAAATCAGCGAGAAACAGGGTGTTTCCTCGTGACATTTGCAGTGTTGCGCTCTGTTTCCATGGCAACTCCATCCGGTCCACGCGCACGCCCATGAAAGCACGTCACGAATTAAAAGTCACACGCTTAAGTTACATTAATAAACATATGCCCCTTATTTTTCTTCATTTGTAAATTTAATGTGTCTGGCTTTCGGTGTCATTCCAGCTATATTAGCTGTACAAACAGCTGTACTGTTGCAAACTGCTGTATCTTACTATGTTATTTTTAATGTATTGTCTTAATTATGAACGTACTGGTTTGTAGTGCAAACAGTTTTACCGTTTACTGCACTTTGTTCTTCTTGTTATTTCCCTATAACCATGACCATAATTCTCACACATTCACATACAATTGTTTGGTGGATAGAATTAGATCACTACATAATTCAAAATGTCATTCAATTATGATATTGCTAATTTAAAATTCATTTTGTAGTTCTATAGCCCAGTGCAAAATGCCAGGCCTGCACATAATAGTGGGACAAAGTGGCACTTTTATAGTTTAAGATTTTGTATTGTTGCTTTTACGAACACTCATATTTATATTTATATGTGTGTGTGTGTGTGTGTGTGTGTGTGTGTGTATAAGGTGCATCTTGAAGAAATGTGAATATCATGAAAAAAGTGAATTTTTTGTAACTTTTTTTTATTAAAAAGTGAAATTTTCATATATTTCATTCTAAAGATTCATTTTTTTTTTGATGATTAGAGCTTAATTTAATGAATGTAATTATTGCATTTAAAAGTATAAAAAAGGAGTTAAACAAATATTATTTAATTATTTAAAATTATTTTTAAAGAAACTTTGTCCTGTGGTGTGACCGTACAGGTGTCACAATGGAGGACTTTTTTTTTTTTGTTTTTAATCACACCAAAGGACGTTTCAGCCTTTTCTGTCAATTAATGACCTTGCTATTCCAAGCTAACCTGTCATTAGTGGCAAGCAAGACACATTTGCAAACTTTTCTAGGATTATGTAGCTTAACATGCACTTTTAAATAAAAAATATATATATATAATTTAGGGGTGTCATATTAATGCACAACAAAGCATAAAAAAATTGTAGTGGTTCCGAAAAAGTTCGTGCAAAATGCCAGGCCTGCACATAATAGTGGGACAAAGTGGCATTTTTATAGTTTAAGATTTTGTATTGTTGCTTTTACGAACACTCATATATGTATGTATGTATGTGTGTGTGTGTGTGTGTGTGTATAAGGTGCATCTTGAAGAAATGTGAATATCATGAAAAAAGTTAATTTTTTGTAACTTTTTTTTTTATTAAAAAGTGAAGTTTTCATATATTTCATATATTCTAAAGATTCATTTTTTTTTTGATGATTAGAGCTTAATTTAATGAATGTAATTATTGCATTTAAAATTATAAAAAAGGAGTTAAACAAATATTATTTAATTATTTAAAATTATTTTTTAAGAAATTTTGTCCTGTGGTGTGACAGTACAGGTGTCACAATGGAGGACTTTTTTTTTTTATCACACCAAAGGACGTTTCAGCCTTTTCTGTCAATTAATGACCTTGCTATTCCAAGCTAACCTGTCATTAGTGGCAAGCAAGACACATTTGCAAACTTTTCTAGGATTATGTAGATTAACATTCACTTTTAAATAAAAAAATATATATATAATTTAGGGGTGTCATATTAATGCACAACAAAGCATAAAAAATTTGTAGTGGTTCCGAAAAAGTTCAAAGGACATGGTGTCACACCAGAGGACATGGTACAAAAATGTAAAAAACAAATAACATTGCAGCTTCATAACAGGTCCATTTAGGTCAAATAAATGTGTGTATGTATTTATATTACGTGTCCTAAAATATTATGGGCATCCAGTACTCAAAATAGTTTTAGAACCACTGACCGGTAAAGTAAGGTGATCTGCCAGGACGTGTCTTTAGAAAATGGCACATCTGGTCACCTGGTATAGGCCATATCTGGCCCACATACACCAAGCCAGAACTCAGCCTAAAACCGGTTTGTCACACACGGGCCGGATCTGGCCCACACACAGCAAGCCACGACTCAAATTAAAGCCGGTTTGTCACACACGGGCCAGATCTGGCCCACACACAGCAAGCCACGACTCAAATTAAAGCCGGTTTGTCACACACGGGCCAGATCTGGCCCACACACAGCAAGCCACGACTCAAATTAAAGGCGGTTTGTCACACACGGGCCAGATCTGGCCCACACACAGCAAGGCACGACTCAAATTAAAGCCGGTTTGTTGCACATGGGCCAGATCTGGCCCACACACAGCAAGCCACGACTCAAATTAAAGCCAGTTTGTCACACACGGGCCAGATCTGGCCCACACACAGCAAGCCACGAATCAAACTAAAGCCGGTTTGTCGCACACGGGCCAGATCTGGCCCATAAACAGCATGCCACAACTCAAACTAAAACCGGCTTGATGTGTGTGGGCCAGAGATGGCCCATATAACCTCTGCCGCTGCCAGAACTGAGCCAGATGTGCCATAGTTGGCCCAGATGAGGCCCGGATATGTATGCTATAATGTGCATTCTTATTCTTTAGCTTGGGTTAAACTAATTAATTTTACTTTGTTGGAACAGCAGCTATGCTAATGAAGTCTCTATTTGTTTCTCTGTTTTGCCATGGAACATACATCCTGTGGTAACTAAGATATATACAAGCTCCAGTCTGGATCCAGAACACCTGAGAAGAGATGATGCTGACCACTCAGAGGACCCCAGATGATGCTAACCCTGAATCAACAAAGAGAACTAACAAATATTGCTACAAGTGTGATTGCATAATAATTGCTGTTAATAATGTTCATCGTCTGGCTGACCACGTCTGGTATTAATTTTATGAAAAATCCTGTCATATGCACACAAACTGACAGTCACTACTTATAAGCTACTAATAAATATTGTAGAAATTGAATTTTCTGTAGAGTTGCTTTGTAATTATTTGTATCGTAAAAAGCGCTATACAAATAAACTTGAATTGAATTGAATGAATTTCTTTCTACTGTGGATCATAATAAATAATATGATTTGAGAAATTAAATACATTTTTTGTCTATACAGTAGTGTAACGGAAACAGGTCAATTTAGCTCAAAGGGAATCATTTTAAAGATTTTAAAGGGAATTTGAACAGAATCACTGTTTCACGGCTGGTCACTGAGACGCCCTGCGATTCAATGAACGAGCCGTTTAACATCAAATCTGCGCTGGATACTAATATCCAAACTATAGTGAAACACTATCAATTAGCACAGTAACAAGATCGGCAGTTTAAGACATTAACTTGTAAGCACAAAACACAAGATACTTCTCTTTTCAATATGAATAAGGCTTTATTAGATAAATCTAAGACATATAAACTAATCTAACACATAAACGCACGCACACACACATTCACACAAGTTGCCGAAAGATCGAAAGTTAGGGAAAGATGAGTTTAAGAGAATGGAAATATGGAATCCCAAGTTCACAGCAATACGTTAAATTGCATAGACATGAACAACCATCAATCACTTAATTAACGCTCGCACTGAGTTCCTCAATGGGGTTAAAATTATATTAGATACACCAGCACAAATGTCAGAGTCTGGAGGTAAAGTTATTTGTGTCTCCTGTGAAAAAGGAGTCTCGGTGAAAGGGCTATCCCGAGGTCGTTGATTGGCTGGAAGTTCAGTCGCTGAAGTGACGTCTTGGAAAGCCCGTGGTTGTTGGGCGTTGGCTGAAAGTGCAGAGTCGTGTGCGCTGGTTGAAGTTGAACGGGCACCCGAGGTCAGGCGTCGGAGACTCGACGTTACAAAACTCAAAACACGAAACTCTCAAACGGAAAAGAAAATAAATAAAGTTTGAAGAGACAAGGTTGTTTTCCTTCTCATCGTTGCTAGCAGCAGGCGTGCAGGCTGAAGCACGCTGCAACCGCGCTCAAAGAATAGTGATGACAACAAACATGGCTAATAGCAGAAACACAGCTAGAGACTAAAAGCAGACACTAAAGGCAAGATTTCATGGTGTCCTAGGTATTTAAAGTGGCCTCTTGGCCACACCTCAAATGTTGTCTTGACCAATCAGATATTGTCTTGGCTCGGGGGTATCATAAATCATTTGTTTATCTTACCTAGCCTGTGGTCCTAATTTTCCTGCCTTGCAGGGTCTAATTTTGGACATGATTCCTATTACCAGGTTATGATATATTTTACAAATAAATGATTGTCAGGACAATATCAAGCAAAAAAAATCAATCACACACATACCAGACATGACTATGTATCCTTCAGCTATCCCATAGTTATAAAAAAAACATACACAATAAGTGATTATAACATGATAGTCAAATGTGTGGGTTACACATGAATGAATATGGGGTGAAGCGATGGACTGATTCATTTATAAGTCTTTTTGCGTTCATTCTGGTCCATATACATGTACAAAAAGCAGTTTCTTTGCCATCCTCTTGACAAATACTTCTGTGGAGACAAAATTCCTTCCCCCTTAGGAATTTCAGTCTGGTTCTGCTAGGTGTGGGGAAGTCAATGGAAGTGTTTAACTCATGGGTTTCCATGTGATGTCCAGCGTTGCATTTCAATTACGAACAACAAATTTGACACCAAATTTCTCTTCTTCGAATTGAAATTGTAAATAATTGTTCTAGTGGTGTTAATGATGAAAACTGTTGTGTGAACAAGTTGGTTGGTCATCTTGCTTGGTTCTTTTGGCACTAGAACTGATTTATGACTTCCTGAGGAATTCGGCTCGTGTTTCAACGCACAGCTTTGATAGACTCTTTAAGGGGGGGGGGGGGGGGGGTGAAATGCTCGTTTTCACTCAATAGCCTATTAATCTTGAGTACCTATAGAGTAGTACTGCATCCTTCATAACTCCAAGAAGTCTTTAGTTTTATTATATTCATAAGAGAAAGATAGTCTGTACCGATTTTTCCCGGAAAAACACGACCGACTGGAGGCGTGACGTGTGGGTGGAGCTAAAGAATCACGAGCGCCAGTAGGCTTTTGCGTTGAGAGCGTTTGGAAGCTGTGACCGTGAGGGAAACAACATCATCCAAAACAAACCATGGCTAACAGTCAGATTCAGGAGGCTGAAACTGAACGAGAGCAGCAGCAGCAACGACTCGCTCCGAGCGGGGCTCGAACCCGGGTCTCTGATGGGAGGTGGACGCACTAACAAGGAGGCAGAGATATTTTAAGCAGTTTTACTCACCGCCTGCAGTTCCAACACATGATCGTGACCCCTTTTCGTTGGGATTGCATCATCCTTAAGAAATAAACGATACGCAAATCCGTCGTCAAACTGGGCCTTGTTTGTAAAAAAAGCATTTTCGAAATGCAGGGAACAAACACAAACACTTGCACAACTCCGTTGATGCTCTGTAAAAATAAACTCCATCCACTGGTTGTCTTGCCCTGGCAACCAAAAACACACTCCTTTTGTGACATTTCGCGACGCTCCCACTCTGATCAGTGATTGTCTGTGCTCAGCCTCTCAGTGCTTTGCTATACGGGAGCGCGCGCTCTTCCGGCAGACGCGCCCTTAGGACCCATATAAGGAAATTCCGCTCCATCTAACGTCACACAGAGCCATACTCAAAAAAAAACTTTCCGAAACTTGTGACAAACCGGAAGGAGTATTTTTGGAACAGAAATACTCCTTCAAACGTACAACTTAATTTTTGAAACTTTGTCCATGTTTAGCATGGGAATCCAACTCTTTAACAGTGTAAAAAACTCAGTATGCATGAAATAGCATTTCACCCCCCCTTTAATTTGTCTGGTTCGACTCATTTCTGTTACAGTAGAAATCAAAGGCATAAGCAAAATTGTTTGGCAACATTCTACAAAATATCTTCTTTTGTTTTCCACATAAGAAAGTAAGTGATACAGGTTTGCAAAATCTTTTTTTTTTTTTTTTTTTGGCATTCTAGCTCAAAATCATTGCTTCAGTGGCAAGCGCATTTCTACCTGACAAAAAATGCATTTGCTTAGAATTTCAGTAATAACTATCATTATTTGTTAATATCCTGTTTTATGTATTCATTTATTTAGTCCAATTGAAGGCCCTATAACCCAGCAGAACATTCATGGGGGAACCTGTGGGCTGGATATGTCCAGGGCCGAATTTGAACCCCAGTCCAGCCCTGCCTACATGCTTAAAAATCCCCTTGCAGGAAGAATAGTTTCCTTCTTAAATAATACAAAAAGTGTATAAAAGCATAATAAGACATAAAAAATCAAATTAAGAAAAATAAAATTATAAAATATATATATATATATATATAATACAAAAACAACATTAAACTCAGATGTATCTCTAAAGCACTTTTCACAATGAAGATAATTCCAAAGAAACATGTTGAAATTATAAAGAACTGTAATAAATAGAAAACCACTTTTTTCTTTGGGATTACACCACTGCATAGCAGTAACTGTAAATCAAATTTAAGCTGCTAATACAGCCCTACTATCTCAAATGAGTTAATGTGTGTTCTTATCAATGTAGTCTGATTTCTATTATTTATTTTCATCTTTAATTAAGTGGGTTTAACTTTTAATCTAGTGTTTTAAATGGTTTAATGCTTTAAAGTGCAATTTTAGATGGTAATGTCTTAATGTTCTACTAATAACCATAAAAGGTACAGCTGTCATAAAACCTGAGAGAAAGGCTGCATGGCTAGAAACTGCTGATCAACTGATTGGGCAAATGGCAACTATATTTTCATATATATATATATATATATATATATATATATATATATATATATATATATATATATATAATAAATAAAAAAAACTTACCTTACATTACATTTTGGGCACAATACATTGAATATAGTTGGTCGTACCCTATTTTACAGTATATTTATTTGTTTATTTAAGTTGCATTTACTGTATACTTTTAATTTTTGGACTTATAATAAAGTAAATTAATTGTAGCATATGTGAGAGAGTCTGTGGTAATATCAATGCGTTCCTATTGGTCAGTGTTAGAGGAGCTCAGCTTAGCCTGACAGTAAGCCTGCTCAGGACAAGGTTAGTTTCCCAGCATAAGTTGCCACAGTGACTGAGCTTGGGCTATGGTAATTTTTCTTTACGAAACCAAATCTAGTGAAAATAAGTCAGACTAACTGAAATAAGCCTGGTTTATTTGGTATACTTGTTTTATGATACAGACACCCGGTGCTCCTGATTAGCTAATGCAGACATGGATTTGTGAGAAATAAATATGTCAATGAGCCATTTTACTTCTGCAGTTAGATTAATTTATTGTATTATACTGTATTATATACAGCTAATAGCTCAGAAATGTTGATTTGATTTAAACATGAACAAAAGCTGTTGAAAAGTTTTCTAAAAGAAATGCATCAATCAACAACATATCAACATATCAAGTGCAGACAGCAGATTTAACCTCATCTACAATATTTAAGGACTGAAGCACACTAGTTAATGTGATGAGATACAATGTGAACAATTCTAAAAGGTGATTGGGTGATTCCACTGTTAACACAGAGGATGGGGAAATATTTTCAATCCTTTTTTTTTTTTTGACACAAACCCTATTCACTGAGAACACACATGTAACTGTACTTCACATTATGGAGGCATATTCAGCCTAAAATAAATATTCATTAAAATGGCATCACATTAAATTACAGTGCAAGTACAATACAGTGCATGCTCTACATAAAGTAGGAACAGATTGTTGACGATTGGTGTCCATGTTTACATTCTAATCCATGAATCCACCATATCTCTTCTGCATGTTGGGCAGGACAGTCTCGCCTCCATCCTCCCAAGTGTGTTTTAGAAACCCACTGCTTTTCTGGTTGTCCAACCAGTCAGGCCTGCCCACTCTGCGCATAAACCCCCCATATCTCTTGTGCAAGTCTCTCCCTTGCTCCCCTAGACCCTGTACACTCCTCATAAATCCCCCATAGCGCTTGACCATATCCCTATCATGATGCTCATCTGACTCTGAGGTGAGACCTACCCTGAGGATCTCTCTCAACAGCTCCACCTGTTGGTCTTCCACTCCACCTTCTACCTTGTCCTTCTTTATAAAGCCTCCATATTTCTTACTAATGACCTCTATGCCGTCATTCTCAGGTGGGGCTCCCATGCCAATCTCTGCTGCTTTCTTGATCATGAAGCCCCCATAACGCTTCATGAATCCACCATATTTTTTGGTGAGAAGATGGTCTGCACTCTCTTCCTGTTGTCTGAGGGTGTCCAATGCAAGGCTATCCTCTTCACTGAGGATTTTTTTGCAGATTTCTAGTTTTCTGGAGTCCACTGTCCCTTCACACTGTAATGAGCAGGTCTATCGGAGACATGAATCCAATCAATGCAAAAACAAAACAAAAAACAATTGGTCCACCAGAGGGCATAAATGTTCATTCTGCTGGTGTTCAATGCAACTGCACATTAAGGAGTGCTAGTAGCCTACTTACAACTGACAATTTGAACAGTGGAAAACACAAGATTTGGTAACACAAGATTTGAAGATATTGCTTTGAATTGCTTTTGAAAACTATTATGCTGCAGAACAAATATCTCTAAGTAAAAACTATCATGCTATATAGATTAAAATTACATCACTTGTGCATGTGTACTGCATTCACATAAATATACAAAATATGAAAATAAAGTACACTTGTTTTGAGATAAGTGGTTAAAACACATTTAACTAATAACTAATTGGTTAAAACACATGCAAAGTACTTAATTTTTTTATTGTAAAGTGTTATTCAATATTATATTTAAAATTTATATATTTTAATTGTACTAAACATCATCATGACAAATATGTAATTACAAATAGATTTAAATACATGACATACATGTTTAAATAGAAATTGCATTATATTTTAGTTTTCCATAAATTGTTGTACACTCTGCAGTCCCATTTTACACCATATTAAAAAGACAAAAGAGGTAATTATGAAATAAATAAATAATAATAATATGTGTTAAACATTTAAACTATAATGTATTTAATTTTGCACTTGCACTTGCATTTATAAAATTAGTTTTATATTACGTTTTATTTTAAGTATGCTTTTCTTCTTCTTCTCAATTTCTTTTTTTTTTTTTTTTTTTTTTTCTAAAGGGAAATTAATTAAGAACAATGTTTGTTAAGGCTTGTCTACAAAAAGCTAAACAGCAAACACGTCAAATATAACATTATTTGAACAAATTGTAATTAAAAAAAATGTATGATTTATTTTTCTTAAATCACGTGACAACTTGCCCCGACCTGACGTTTATGAAACATGCACAGTGCAAACTTTTAGTTATATCTAGCTTTATTAGTTGACTTTTATATATATATATATATATATATATATATATATATATATATATATATATATATATATATATATATATATGGAGTTGAATCTCACCAGTGTGTCCATTTCTGTCCGTTGACGGAACAGCCGGTAAACGCAGAGCGCACAGTCTCTGCTGCATTCGGCGCGAACCATCAGCACGAGACAGGCGCTCAAAGCCAGAGTCCACCAGTTCACAGTTAACGCCATGGGCTGTAAACAAGCATTTAACATTTACTTTCATGAGGAAAATAAAGCAATCTCTGTCAGACATTGCATATTGGACAGAGGCTTAATGTGGTAAACTATATAATATATTACAAAAATAGTCTATAATACGCACGCTCACAATTTATTTAGTACAATAATCGCAATTGTTTATGAAATAACCCGTCAATAGACCAAACTACGTATCCAGTATATTAAATTAGTATATATCCAGTGTATTACATTAATCATTTTCAATATGCTACTTTAAATTCTGTACAGAGTTTTTTTTTTTTTTTTTTTTTTACCTGTTTACAGTTTTCTTTTGCAGTGTCCACTGTAGTGCTGAACAGCTTCTTACAGGGAGCAAAAAAAGAGAGAAAAATATCACTAGCCAGTCGCTTTTCACTGAGCGTTGAAGCCTCTGAGTGTTGAAGTACCTTTTATCTCACAGCGCGAGGATAAACTCCAGACCTGCTCTGTTCAGAAACGACCGTCAACTTAAAAGCAGCCACAACTCATGACACCATGCCGTTTGCAATCTGACGTCAGCAGGAAGCTTCATGCATCGAGGGACCACATAATTAATTAATGAGTGATATATATATATATATATATATATATATATATATATATATATATATATATATATATATATATATATATATATATATATATATGTGTGTGTGTGTGTGTGTGTTCTCTAATTATACAGTATCTACTTATGAGTAGACCAAGTGCATTTGATCCTAGATCCTAGTAAAATACTGTGAATACTGTGAATATTTATGTCTGTGGGTAATTAATAAGCCAAATAACCATACATACACACACAATCACAGGGTAAAATAAGTATTGAACACATCACCATTTTGCCCAGTAAATATGTTTCTAAAAGTACTGCTAATTTTTTTTTCTTTCTTTCTTTTTACCAGATGTCGGTAACAACCAAAATAACCCATACATACAAATAAAACAAAACAAATAAATTCAGAAATTAAGCTATGTGTAATAAATTGTGTAATAAAATGGAATGACACAGGAAGAAAAAAAAAGAATTTAACTACTGTTACAGTGCCTGGTCTGTGTTTCCCTGGGTGTCCACTAGTGTTCTCACTTCCCCATAGTCACCCCACTGCAAGCACTACATTTCCCACAAGCCTTTGTCCCATTCATCACTGTTAATTGACACCTGTTAATTGCACTCAGCTGTCTCCACTTTCATCGTTTTCACCTGTCCATATAAACCAGCCTGTCTGTATCTGTTTCATGGAGTCCTTGTTTTCCCATCACCTGGCTTTCTCCTGTTCCTTTGTGGTTTTTCTTGTTTCTGGACTGATTTTGTGTGTTATGACCTCTTGCCTGCTTTTGGATGTGATTTTTGGATTGCCCATTAAATTGGATCTCTTGTTTCTTGTGTGCATTTGTTAAAACTACTGAAATGTATTTAATACTTTGTATTAAAAAAAAAAAAATGTATACAAGTCTTTGTTGGTAATGACATCTTCAATATGCCTCCTGTATGGAGGAACTAGTCGCATACATTGCTCGGATGTGATTTTCAAATCTTGAAGGTTCTGTGGGCCTCTTCTATGAGCTCTGATCTTTAGTTGTTATTTTCTATTGGATTCAAGTCAGGTGATTGGCTGAGCAATTTCAGCAGCTTTATTTTATTTTTGCTGGAAACAATTGAGTTTCCTTGGCTTTGTTTGGGATCTTTGTCTTGCTGAAATGTCCATACTTGTTTTATCTTTATCATATTGTACTGTAGGGGTTGGGATTGAACCAGATAATACTATTTTTTTCCACTGACTAAGGGCAGGATTGCTTTCTTACTATTGATAGATTTTAGCTGGTGTCTTGGCTTTCCATGCCTTTTTGCACCTCCCTTTCTTCATGTGTTCAATACTTTTTGCCTGTGTCATTCCATTTTATTACACATAACTTAACTGCTGAACTTAATTTTTTTTTTTCATTGTTTATAAAGGATCACTTGGGTTGTTACCAACATCTGGTGAAATCAAAAAATTGTGAAACTCTTGTATTAAATAAATTCAGTGGACACAGATTGAGGTAATTTAAGTCTTTGGTTCTTTTAATTGTTATGATTTTGGCTCACATTTAACAGAAACCCACCAATTCATCTCACCAAATTCAAGTATGCTGACATGCCAATCAGCTATTCAACTCAAAACACCTGCAAAGGTTTTCTGAGCCTTCAAAAAGGTCTCTCAGTTTGGTTAACCAAGCTACACAAATAAGGTGAAGACTGCTGATCTAACAGTCTACGACACTCTTCACAAAGAGGGTAAGCCGCAAACATTCATTGCCAAAGAAGCTGGCTATTCACAGAGTGCTGTATCCAAGCATGTTAACAGAAAGTGAAGTGGAAGCAAAAAGTGTGGAAGAAAAAGATGCACAACCAACCGAGAGAACCACAGCCTTATGTGGATTGTCAAGCAAAATCGATTCAAGAATTTGAGTGAACTACACAAGGAATGGACTGAGGCTGGAGTCAAGGCAGTGGCGGATACAGAACGTCATTAATAGGTGGGCCTGGTGAATATACGGAGGGGCCTCAGGTTTTTTATACACCTGATTCCAGGGCTCCGTATTATAGAGCTTTCACACTGCGCGCGGATGCGATTTTAATATAAGTACTACATGGTTAAATATTTTACCACTTTTTTGAGCAACTTAATATATAAATCTATATAAGTAGCGCTGAATAATACGTTGTTTAAATTGTATTAAAACATCTATGGAGTGTATAAGAGTGTGTATGTACAAAGAGAATCGCAATGCTGACAAACCTTTTTTATTTTATTTATTTTTTTTACTTTTTTTAATAAAAGTTTCTGATAACTTCTGTATTTGAAATACAAATAGTGAGTATGTGTTTGTGGTAGCCTACAGTCGTGGATCAGTCACGCACTGCACACACGGAGTAGCCTATGTGTGTTTCACAGTGTAACAGTGGCATGTGGCCGGCCCGTGCAGGAAAAAAAAATCACAAGAGAACGAGCTGATTCTGTGTTTTAAAAGAATCATGACAGAAGAAAACAGGTATGCTATGTGTTATATATTCACAAGGCAAACAATCAAATGCTATCAAACATGTTTTTACTGGTGTTCAGGTCACACACAGATTACATACACAGATATTCTGATTGGGTGGGCCACCAGTCAATCCTGCCCACCCAGGCCCACCCATAAATCCGCGCCTGAGTCAAGGCATGCAGAAGTGTCAAGAAATTTGGCCACAGTTGTCCTATCCTCTTGTTAAGCCACTCCTGAACCACAGACAACATCAGATGCTTCTTACCTGGGCTAAGGAAGAACTGGACTGTTGCCCAGTGGTCCAAAGTCCTCTTTTCAGATGAGAGCAAGTTTTGTATTTAATTTGGAAACCAAGGTCCTAGAGTCTGGAGGAAGGGTGGAGAAGCTTATAAATAATAAAACAATAAAGGTTGCTTGAAGTCCAGTGTTAAGTTTACACAGTTTGTGATGGTTTGGGGTGCAATGTCATCTGCTGGTGTTGGTCCATTGTGTTTTTTGAAAAGTCACTGCACCCGTTTACCAAGAAATTTTGGAGTACTTCATGCTTCCTTCTGCTGAATAGCTTTTTGAAGATGCTGAATTCATTTTCCAGCAGGATTTGGCACCTGCCCACACTGCCAAAAACACCAAAATAGGAGAACAGCAAACATTGGGCCATATGCATATAAAATGGGTAATATTTGTGCCACATTTCCACAGGTGGCGCTATGAATATTGGCATGTAAATGTCTGCAGGCCAGGACTCTTAGGCCGGGCATACACTGTGCGAATGTCATCTGATTTTGAGCCGAATTCTGACTCGTGCGACTCTTTTTCGGGTCAGGTATCAAACTATTGAAGCAGGGCTACGAATGATTTTCTGCATTTCCCTCAATGTGCATGCGCGAAACCATAAACGAAACCATGGCGACACAGCGTGTAGTATGGACTGAAGTAATGGAGGGAAAACTTGTGGAGTTATGGCAATAAAATAAAATAAATAAAAGAGGGGAGAAAATGCCTGCTTACCTCCAGTTTGCGTTGCAAAATGGATAAACCATATTGGCCATGTCTTCTGAGCCACCTGCGCGTCCAGATAGGCCGACGCCTGTTCTTTATTTTTATTTTATTTATTTTATTTTTTTTCTTGGATGTTTCAACACACTTCTTGCACATATCACCAAAGGAGTGAATTTATCCCAGGAAATTGCACAGTGTATGCCCGGCTTTACCAAACATGTGAAGTTTGAGGCAGATTGGACATTGCATATTTAAGTTGGTGTAAAACAAGTAATTTCCTTTTGCCAGCAGGTTTCAGTGTATTTATAGCATGCTTTAGTTAAGTTTTGCTAGCATGTTTTAGCATGCTTCTAGAATTTTGCCAACTTATTTAACCTATTTAACACTTGTTGATGATTTTTATTATGTTGCAAGGAGTCCATTACAGTGTTAAACATGACACTTCCTGTTGCCAGCAGATGGCGCTATGACTATAATTGAACACGGGCATGTTGATGTGTTCAGGACAGGACTCTTATCAAGCATGTTCAATTTGGGGCCGTTTGGAAACCGCATGCCTGAGTTACAATAACTTCCTGTTTTACTGCATTAGTTGCATGCTTTAGCACTTAGCTAAGCATTGCTAGCATGTTTTACTATGTTTCTAGCATGTTGGCAGCCTATTTAACACTTGTTGATGCTTTTTAATATGTTCCTAGATGTCTATAACCGTGTTAACCATGTCACTTCCTGTTGCCAGCAGGGGGCGCTATGACTATAACTGAATGTGGGCATGTTGATTTGTTCAGGACAGGACTCTTGTCAAATGTGTGAAGTTTGGGGCAGATCGGACATTGCTAGCCTGAGTTACAGCAACTTCCTTTTTCACTGCATTAATATCATGCTTTAGCGCTAAACTAAGTGTTGCAATCATGTTTTAGTATGTTTTTAGCAGCAGGTAGTGCTATGACTATAACTGAATTTGGGAATGGGTGTTTGTTCAGGACAGATTGTATGGGGCAGATCAGATATTGCTTGCCTGAGTTACAACAACTTCCTCTTTTAAGGCGAAACATCAAAATTTGTCCCTTGGCGAAAACTCAAGATCTTCGCAATTTAATGTCATAAAGGTCTTATGATGACCTTCACCAAATTCGAAAATGATCAAATTAAATTTGTAGGAGGAGTTCGTCAAAGTAAAAAATATAATAATATGTCAATAAAAAAATGTAAATGTCATTTAAATGTGGAAATCTTCCTGCTGCCAGCTGGTGGTGCTTTGACTATAACTGGATTTTGGCATAGATTTCTTCAGTTCAGCATTTTTATCAACCAAATGAAATGTGTGTATGACATGTAAATATATTCAGGTCTGGAGTCTTATCAAACAAGGGCAGACTGGACATTGTATGTCTGAGTTATAGCAACTTCCTTTCGTATGGCGAAACATTGAAATTTGTAAGGCCACCACGGACACGCCCTTCAATGAAAATTTAGCATTGCAAAGGCCTTAAGATTTCACTGACTAAATCTGGTTTTGATCTGAATAAATTTCTAGGAGGAGTTCATTTATGTACAACCCCTGAAAATGGCAAAAAGTACACACATTTTGTGTAAAATAACCAACTTCCTGTTGGCTTTAGGATTTAGGTACAACAAGTACATGAAACTAAGCTCGAGGCGCACACTGTTGAACGTGTATAGGTGGCGCTGTCGAGCCATTTTGCAACGCCCACTTCTGAAACCCATATCAGACGTAAATTTTCGCCAGTTTGGAGGTGTGTGCTAAGTTTTGTGACTTTTCAAGTATGTTTAGGCCCTCAAAAATGCGAGAAAACTGAATGACGAGTAATTTCTACAGCTAAATTCTGAAAAAACAGAGGTGTTAATTATAGGACCTAAAAACTCTGCTTGTAATAACCTAGAACACTGTCTAAGACTTGACGGTTGCTCGGTCAATTCTTCATAATCAGTTATGAACCTAGGTGTGCTATTTGATCGCAATCTTTCCTTAGAAAGCCACGTTTCTAGCATTTGCAAAACTGCATTTTTCCATCTCAAAAATATATCTAAATTACGGCCTATGCTCTCAATGTCAAATGCAGAAATGCTAATCCATGCATTTATGACCTCAAGGTTAGATTATTGTAATGCTTTATTGGGTGGTTGTTCTGCATGCTTAGTAAACAAACTACAGCTAGTCCAAAATGCAGCAGCAAGAGTTCTTTCTAGAACCAGGACATATGACCATATTAGCCCGGTCCTGTCAACACTGCACTGGCTCCCTATCAAACATTGTATAGATTTTAAAATATTGCTTATTACTTATAAAGCCCTGAATGGTTTAGCACCTCAGTATTTGAATGAGCTCCTTTTACATCATAATCCTCTACGTCCGCTACGTTCTCAAAACTCAGGCAATTTGATAATACCTAGAATATCAAAATCAACTGCGGGCGGCAGATCCTTTTCCTATTTGGCGCCTAAACTCTGGAATAACCTACCTAACATTGTTCGGGATGCAGACACACTCTTGCAGTTTAAATCGTGAACGCCCTGATCCATTAACATGGGCTCGGAAAAAAAGCGCATCACAGTCAGTGTGTGAACCTGGAGTTAGGCATATGCCGAGTCTGTTCTGTTCTCGCGCTAGCCGCATTGCATTCTGATTGGATCGGATAGCATTCTGCGGGAGGTCAGGGCCGCTGAAAATCGTGATATAAAGGCATTTAGAAATCGTGCACGCTCAAATCGTGATTTTATGAAGATTTCTATTAATCGCACAGCCCTAGAATGAACAGGTAATGAACAGAAAATAACTGGGGCTGGCACCGCTATTCTAAACAGATAGAATAAAAAAATAAAAAATAAAAGAACAAGCTAGTTAGAGGTCTTTACACATACACACACACATACATATAAAATTGCATAATAAATTAAAAGAAAATAGAACACAAAAAGATTAGAAAGGTAGTTAGATTTTTTTAAAGAATAGAATTAGAATATTGAGTGTTAAAGTTAGAGGGTCAAATAAAGATGGAAGAGATGGGTTTTAAGCCGATTCTTGAAGATGGAATCTTCAATATAACAATACAATAATATATATATTGTTAAATACAACAATATATATATATATATATATATATATATATATATATATATATATATATATATATATATATATATACATATATATATTGTTGTATTTAATTATATATATGAAATGGTGTTATTATGTTATGACTTAGACATTTTTTACATATATTAACAACATTATTATTTCTTTTAATAGTAATTGGCGGCCCACCTGCAATACCACCGCAACCCACTAGGGGTCCATGGCCCATAGGTTGAAAACCACTGGTCTAGATATCATTAATACTGATATGTGTTCTGAGTTTCATGTATATCTGAGCTTGTTATCTGCCTCAAAATCACCATAACAGAATATTCAAGTTTGACACGTTGCCATGGCAACACTATATTAGATATCAATATCCCTCAACAGATTTACATCAGCTGTGTATTTTTCATTATTCTGATGAAGTTTGAAGCAAATCAAGTAAAAATAAGATGCTGAATTCAAAGTGTTTTGAAAATGACTCACTTCCTTCTGTCAGTTGGTGGCACTATAACGTTGACTCTTAATAGTCAATGTCAATGTCACCTTTATTTATATAGCGCTTTAAACAAAATACATTGTCTAACGCATATGCAGGTTATCGATTCATCGGTTAAATTCAGGCAAATAACATGAAACCTTTTTACACTAAATGCCTGGCCTGGCGCCAGCCTGGCTGGACTTAAATTATTTACGATACCTGTACGAGCCTCAAAAGAGACATGAAACCCCCAACCACATTCCAACACATACACAAAAAGAAACCTTCCCATATAAATTGGGACTATCTGCAATTTATTAGCGTGTGTTAATCGTTAAATGTGTTTAATTCTGCATTTGAATGTAACTTCATGTTTTGATCATTTATATATATTATTTTTGGTATTTGTTTAATCGTCATGCTTTGACAGACCCATTTATCTAAAGCAAAGTAATGAAAAATGTATTAATCTGGAATTACGAACTTGCTAGAATATCACTGCTGAAATCTGATAAGCCCCAAAGTTAGTAGGGTGGGTGTTTCCACAGAGACAAAGGAACTTTTTCCCACTTCAGATGGCAGACGTTCATTGGTTGTTCACGCGAACAGAGGCGTGAACCATCTCAAGCCATAAGAGCTGACCGAACAAGGTCCGCTCTCTCTTCCTTCTCTCACACGCTGCTAACCGGCTGCGACCCTCGTCGCTCCCGCTCGTCCCTCTCATATCGCCGTCCCCCTCAGCACAGGGGCTGAGAGAAGGAGCCATTCTCATGGCTCCTTCGGAAGCTTTCGTTTTCGTTGTTTTGTTTTGTTTTCTTTACTAAGTTTATTCAACTATTCGCCTCTCCACACAAGGAAGACGAATTCTGGAACATTCAGCCCACGTGCGCGCCGGTCTGGCGTCACACCGAGACTTTGCAAGTATCGTTTTCTATGGAGATTTAAATGCTGCTTAAAGTGTGCCTATGATTTGATTCGTTTGGTGTCTTTCAAGGGTACTGTCTGTGATTCCCTTACGAAAAATAACCATGGTTTTATTATAGTAAAACTGTAGTAACCCATGTTTTTTGGCGTGTTGACCACCATGTGTACAACCACAGATTTACTACAAATACCATGGTTAAACTATGGTTAATATAGCGAAACCGTGGTTATTTTCTGGTTACCATGGTTTACCTATACCAACCATGGTTTTTTGGTTTCATTTGTAGTAAAACCATGGTTAATTTTCGTAAGGGTTGTCATACCTGAGCTCATTCTGTGATCTCTCTCTCTTTCTCTCTCTCTCTCTCTCTCTCTCTCTCTCTCTCCCTCATTTGGATTCCGTTATGTCTTGTACAAAGTTTACTGTCTGTATTGTTGTACGCGTATTTACTCTGTGTGATTTGTAGTTTGATGTATTATTAGTTCAATTATTAAAAACCCATATATTCATAATTGCCTCCACACCACTCACATTATGAGTCACTGAAGTGTCTGATCTTTAGCTACAAGCTTTATTTTGAGAAACTAAATTTATCATAATGAAAGGATAATGTTTTCATGGCCAGAGAATATTTTTCCTTGAATTATAAGAAGTGATAACTTTATTGAAAATTGATAAGTTAATCTTATGGCCGTGATTTGCAGTAATTTACAGTAAGAGATATCACAATAATTGATATGAAGAATGGAATATTGACATATTAATGAGTAAATTAAAGTGCCCTGTAATGAGTTATTGATGAATGCAATTGAGCTATTTTTCATAATCAATAAAATTTAGTGTAACTGTCATATGAGATATATATTAATCATATTCCTGATTAATTATTCAAATTACCTATATATCATTTGAGTTAATTATTATGTACAACCCAGTGTGGTTACAATGGCGTCAAAGCAACTGAAAAACAACTGAACACAGGAAAACAGTGTGTCAATGATGCAAAATGATAGTTAAAGGCAGTTCATCATTGAATTCAGTGATGTCATCTCTGTTCAGTTAAATAGTGTCTGTGCATTTATTTGCAATCAAGTCAACGATATCACTGTAGATGAAGTGACCCCAACTAAGCAAGCCAGAGGCGACAACGACAAGGAACCGAAACTCCATCGGTGACAGAATGGAAAAAAAAAACCTAGGGAGAAACCAGGCTCAGTTGAGGGGCCAGTTCTCCTCTGACCAGACGAAACCAGTAGTTCAATTCCAGGCTGCAGCACAGTCAGATTGTCCAGAAGAATCATCTGTTTCCTGTGGTCTTGTCCTGGTGCTCCTCTTAGACAAGGTCTTTACAGGGGATCTGTATCTGGGGCTTTAGTTGTCCTGGTCTCCGCTGTCTTTCAGGGCAGTAGAGGTCCTTTCTAGGTGCTGATCAACCATCTGGTCTGGATACGTACTGGATGCAGGTGAGTGCAATGACCCTCTGATCTGGATACAGACTGGATCTGGTGGCTACGGTGACCTCGGAATAAGAGAGAAACAAACAAATATTAGCGTAGATGCCATTCTTCTAATGATGTAGCAAGTACATAGGGTGTTATGGGAAGTGTTTCCGGTTCCGGTTTACCTAATTAATACAGCCTAAAAATCCTTTAACGGATTTGAATATTAAAAGCATATTAGTATGTTATGTGTAAGCCAGGTTAAAGAGATGGGTCTTTAATCTAGATTTAAACTGCAATAGTGTGACTGCCTCCCGAACAATGTTAGGTAGGATATTCCAGAGTTTAGGCGCCAAATAGGAAAAGGATCTGCCGGCCGCAGTTGATTTTGATATTCTAGGTATTATCAAATTACAAAAAATAAAGTTTTTTATATCGACTATGCATTCCATTAGTTTTTCAAATTGGTGTGTTTCACCGGGCAGCGAAGAAATATAGAGCTGAGTATCATCAGCATAACAGTGAAAGCTAACACCATGTTTCCTGATGATATCTCCCAAGGGTAACATATGAAGCGTGAAGAATAGCGGCCCTAGTACTGAGCCTTGAGGTACTCCATACTGCACTTGTGATCGATATGATACATATTCATTCACTGCTACGAACTGATGGTGGTCATATAAGTACGATTTAAACCATGCTAATGCACTTCCACTGATGCCAACAAAGTGTTCAACTCTATGCAAAAGAATGTTGTGGTCAATTGTGTCAAACGCAGCACTAAGATCCAATAAAACTAATAGAGAGATACACCCACGATCAGATGATAAAGCAGATCATTTGTAACTCTAAGGAGAGCAGTCTCAGTACTATGATACGGTCTAAATCCTGACTGGAAATCCTCTCATATATTCCCTTTTTTTCTAAGAAGGAATATAATTGTGAGGATACCACCTTTTCTAGTATCTAGGAAAGAAAAGGGAGATTCGAGATTGGTCTATAATTAACTAGTTATTTGGGGCTTTTTTGATGAGAGGCTTAATAACAGCCAGTTTGAAGGTTTTGGGGACATATCCTAATGACAATGAGGAATTAATAATAGTCAGAAGAGGATCTATGACTTCTGGAAGAACCTCTTTTAGGAGCTTAGATGATATAGGGTCTAACATACATGTTGTTGGTTTTGATGATTTAACAAGTTTATACAATTCTTCCTCTCCTATAGTAGAGAATGAGTGGAACTGTTCCTCAGGGGGTCTATAGTGCACTGTCTGATGTGATACTGTAGCTGACGGCTGAATGGTTGCAATTTTATCTCTAATAGTATTGATTTTAGAAGTAAGAAGTAGTTCATAAAGTCATTACTGCTGTGGTGTTGGGAAATGTCAACACTTCTTGAGACTTTATTTTTCGTTAAATTAGCCACTGTATTAAATAAATACCTGGGGTTATGTTTGTTTTCTTCTAAAAGAGAAGAAAAGTAATAGGATCAAGCAGTTTTTAATGCTTTTCTGTAGGATAGGTTACTTTTCCGCCAAGCAATACGAAATACCTCTAGTTTTGTTTTCCTCCAGCTGCGCTCCATTTTTCGAGCTGCTCTTTTTAGGGTGCGAGTATGCTCATTATACCATGGTGTCAAACTGTTTTCCTTAACCTTCCTTAAGTGTATAGGAGCAACTTTATTTAATGTGCTAGAAAAGAGAGAGTCCATAGTTTCTGTTACATCATCAAGTTGTTCTGAGGTTTTGGATATGCTAAGGAATTTGGATACATCAGGAAGATAACTTAAAAAGCAATATTTTGTGGTAGAAGTGATGGTTCTTCCATACTTGTAACAAGAAGTAGAATTTACAATTTTGGCTATATGAAGTTTGCACAGAACTAAATAATGATCTGAGATATCATCACTTGGCTGAATAATTTCAACACTATCAACATCAATTCCATGTGACAGTATTAAATCTAGAGTATGGTTTCGACAATGCATAGGTCCTGAAACGTTTTGTCTAACACCAATAGAGTTCAGAATGTCTATAAATGCTGATCCCAATGCAACTTTTTCATTATCAACATGGGTATTAAAATCACCAACTATTAAAACTTTATCTTCAGCCAGAACTAACTCGGATGTAAAATCACCAAACTCTTTAATAAAGTCTGTATAGTGCCTTGGTAGCCTGTATACAGTAGCCAGTACAAACATAACAGGTGATTTATCATTAACAGTCACATATATACGATCGGTATCATACAATGAACAAACCGATGAAGTTTGATGAAACTCAGGCAATGTATGTGGATGTTATTAGGCATTTCCTGTTTCTCATATTTTGCCTTAATTTCAACACCTCGCCAAGGGCAAACCATTCGAGATATCAAAAATCCCCTCACAATTTTTCATCCCCAATGTCTTGAGATCATGTTCACCGTGTTTCGTGGTGAACGGGTGGAAAACCTCTAAGGAGTATTTCAAATTCCAGAGCATGCTATTTTTAAACAGCACTGAATAGCTGACCCTATGCCTGGGTGCTGATGGCCACAGGTTCCAACGTGTGTGCCATTTTTTTTTTTTTAAATAATAATAATAAGAAAAAGAAGAATTAAAGCTGCAAGCAGTGATGAACGGGCCCTCGCACCCAGTCTCACCGGCAGCGAGTGGCTGTAGTAAAAAGGTGAACTATGAGAAATATACATTTATATATTCCACTTATATTAATGACTTTAAATGCATATTCCATATATGTGCCAATTTTACTGTTGCCAGCAGGTGGCGCTATCATTATAATGGAATATTGGCCTTCGGATGTGTTCAGGCCAGGACTCTTATCGAACATGTGAAGTTTGGGGAAGATCGAACAATTTATGCCTGAGTTACAACAAATTCTCTTGCTGTGGCAAGACATCAAATTTTGTCATGGCGCCCTTTAACAAAAACTCAAGATCTCCACAATTTAACATTGCACAGGCCTTTAGATTAGACTGACCACAAAAAAATACATTAATGTCAAAAAATCTCTAGGAGTAGTTTGTCTCAGCGTAAAATATGTCACTTCCTGTTGCAAGCAGGTGGCGCTATGACTATAACTGAATATGGGCATGTAGATCTGTTAAGGGTAGAAGTCTTATCTAACATGCGAAGTTTGGGGCAGATTGGACATTGTATGTCTGAGTTAAAGCAACTTCCTTTTTCGAAATTTGTCAGACCGCCATGGACACGCCCTTTAATGAAACCTCAAGATCTTCGCAATTTAACTTCGCAAAGGCCTTTAAATTACTCTCACCAAGTTAGGTGTTGATCTGAATAAATCTCTAGGACGAGTTTGTTAAAGTTCAACCCCTTGAAAATGCCAAAAACAACACCAATTTTGCAGAGAAAATTCTAAATAACTGACTTCCTGTTTGGATTCGGATATCGTACCAGATACTTTTTCGTAGATATTGGTGTGTTACATGTGTGTACCGATTTTTGTACATGTTCGTAAAACATAGCTCGAGGTGCACTCCGTTGAAAGTGTATAGGTGGCGCTATCGAGCCATTTTGCCACACCCGATGGAATATTGTCTTTCAGATGTGTTCAGGCCAGGACTCTTATCACACATGTGAAGTTTGGGGAAGATCAGACATTTTATGCCTGAATTAAAACATCTTTTATTCCCATGGCGAGACATCGAAATTCGTCACGGCACCATGGACACGCCTTTTAACAAAAACTCAAGAGCTTCACAACTTAACATCGCACAGGCGTTAAGATTAGACTGACCACAAAAAAGACATTGATGTCATAAAATTTTCTAGGAGTAGTTTGTCGCAGTGTAAAATATGTCACTTCCTGTTGCCAATAGGTGGCGCTATGACTATAACTGAATAAGGGCATGTGAATCTGTTCAGGTTCGGAGTCTCATCAAACATGTGAATTTTGGGGCAGATTGGACATTGTTTGTCTAAGTCGTAGCAACTTCATTTTTCAAGGCGAATCATCGAACGTGGGGCCATATGCTTGTAAAATAGTAAATATTTTTGCCACATTTCCTGCTGCCAACAGTTGGCGTTATGATTATAACTGAATATCACCATGTAATTGTCTTTAGGCCAGGACTCTTACCAAACATGCAAAGTTTCATGCAGATCAGACATCTCAAGTTTAAGTTATTATGAAATAAGTCATTCCTGTTGCCAACAGGTGGCGCTATACTTATAATTGAATATTGGCCTTTATTTGTGTGGCCAGAGGTATAAATACGGATGCTAGCAAGGATGGTTTAGGTGCTGTCCTTTACCAGCAGCAAGGTGACTCTAGGAGAGTGATTGCCTATGCAAGTCGCCGGCTACGTAATGCAGAGAAAAATGAGGTGTTTTCAAGTGGACTGTCTTAGAAAAATTTAGGGGGTACTTGTTGGGTGCAAAATTTGTGGTTGTCACGGATAACAACCCATTGTGTCATCTGAAGACAGCGAAGTTGGGTGCCATCGAGCAAAGATGGGTGGCTCAATTAGCTTTTTTGATTTTGAGGTGAAGTACCGTCCTGGACGGCATAATCTTGCAGCAGACGCCCTCTCAAGGCACCCGTTGGAAGGGGAGCCTGACAGTTCTGAAGAGTTGGATGACTGTGTTGCCATTTGTAATGTAGTCAACAAGGGTACACCTTTAGACCCTGAATTGTTGATTGTGGGTGACCAATGCTGTAGGGTTAGACAGATCCGTGCACAAGAGGGTAGTCCCGGTAAAAGTGACGTCCAGGATTGTATGTTTGCTCTTCCAGGTTACACCAAAGCTCAGTTGAAATAATTCCAGCTAAGTGACCCTGTTTTGGGCTGCTTCAATGAGTTTTGGGGTAATCAGAGAAAGCCCACGAATCAAGAGAGAAGCAGCTTACCTAGGCCTGTGTTGTCACTGCTGAAACAGTGGAAATATATCCGGGTGATGGATGGTTTGTTTTACAGGGTTGTGAATGACTTTCGCTTGGGTGAGTGCAGACAGTTGCTTTTGCAAGCCTGTTTAAAAGGACAAGTCCTGAGCAGTGTCCATGATAAGATGGGACATCAAGGCATTGAGCGTACACTCGACCTGTTGAGACAGCGTTGCTTCTGGGTCGGTATGTACAAGGATGTTGAGAGGTGGATTAAAAGGTGTCAAAGGTGCATCCTAACCAAAATGCCACAGCCGCGAATCCGTCCGCCTATGAAGCCATTTTTAGCATCCAGACCACTGGAGGTGGTGGCCGTGGATTATACTGTGCTTGAACCTGCCACGGATGGTCGTGAAAATGTGTTGATTGTCACCGATGTGTTTACTAAATTCACACAGGCGTTCCCCACCAGAGACCAGAGAGCTGATACTACAGCGAAGATACTGCTGAAGGAGTGGTTCATGAAATACGGGGTACCAGAGCGGTTGCATTCCGATCAGGGAAGGAATTTCGAGAGTGAGGTGGTGGCTGAGTTATGTCGCTTGTATGGGGTAAAGAAAACATGTACAACCCCCTACCATCCACAAGGTAACGCTCAGTGCGAGCGGTTTAACAGAACGCTCCACGAGTTGTTAAGAACACTTTCTCCAGAAAAGAAAAGACGATGGCCAGAACACCTTCCTGAGCTGATCTATGCATACAATGTAACCCCACATGCTACAACTGGGTATTCACCTTATTTCTTGTTATTTGGTGTAGAACCACGCCTTCCAGTAGATGCTCTCCTGGGTGAGGAACATCCTGTGAATCGAGGGCAGGATTGGTTAGTAATCCACCAAAGCCGACTCAGGGAAGCTCATGAAAAGGCGAGAGCATTTGCAGAGCAGAAAGCGGCAGAGAGATTGGCTCCATTGAATGACAAGGTTTACTGTCCATCTGTTGGTGTTGGGCAGACGGTGTACTTGCGCCACCGCCCTGTAGGCAGACACAAGATACAGGATTCCTGGGCTCCAGTTGTGTATCGGGTAGTAGAGGTACAAGGTACCACATATACAGTTGAGCCTGTAGAGGGAGGTCCTCATAAACGGGTCCACAGAGTTGATTTGCGACTGTGCGAGAGACCTGTGGTTGAGACAGCAGAGGCAGTGAGTAGGGTGACAGCTCCAGCAGCTAAGTTTCCCTCTGATTTAGTGGAAGCTGAACCTGTTGATCCAGAGTTTGTAATACTGGAAGAGGTTACTTTGCCTCACATGGAAGAGTCGAGAGATGTGGTAATGGAAGTCTCTGGGTTAGCAGAGAAAACTTTAGCAGTGGGTCCTGATTTTGTTCTAGAGAATGATGGACAGCTACCCTCAGAGTTAGAGCACATGGGGGAAGATGGGATTGTTCTTGATGCTGATAGACCCGTGCCAAAGAAACCGGTTCCTGCACCAAGAAGGACTAGCCGTGTCAATGCTGGTGTGCATCCAAACCCATTTAATGAACCCAGGTCAGCTTGTAATTCCGTCTCAATCAGCCCTGAAGTCTTTTCCCAGGTTTTGACCAGTCTTGGTAGTGTTTTCTTCAGGGAAGCAGTAAATGAGGTTAGGAACCAGCACTGAATGTCATTGAGGACAATGATGGGTTTCAGCAGGGGAGAATGTGGCCAGAGGTATAAATACAACATATTTTCAATGGGTGTTAAAACAGAGTATGGCCCCTTTAAGAGATCCACCGATCTCTGCTCGCAAGATTTCCTGTTTGGCATGTGCGCGAACAGAACAGCCATTTCGTGATGATTCGATGTAGCAGCCGAGTGCCGTGTCGTCGTGTTGGCATCGGGGAGATTTATTTTGAAGTTTTGCTGTCTTCCTGGATGTGATCAGATCGAGTGTGATCCACTCTTGGAGTGTTAATTTGTATTTAGTAATTTTTCTTAATTCTATTTTTTTGGAATTTTATTTACTTTTATTTATTTATTTTTGCTCAGCTGTGTTTCTGCCGACCGCTGTAACTTATTTTAAAGGAAACAAACAGCAGTCAGATAAAACCCCAATATAAAAAAATTAATCTGTTGCCGTGTGTGTTTCTTTTTCCTGACCACCCGGTTACATTTGTGTTCAGGCCAGGACTCTTATAAAACATGTGAAGTTTGGGTCAGATTTGGAATTGTATGCATGAATTACAACAACTTCCTGTTTCATAGTATTAATAGCATCCTTTAACACATAGTAAGTGTTGTTAGAATGTTTGAAAATATTTCTAGCATGATTAGCACAGTATTCAGGACAGGACCCTTGTCAAACGTGTGAAGTTTGGGGCAGATCTGACATTGCTAGCTTAAGTTACAACAACTTCCTTATTCAATGCCATAGTTGCATGCTTTAACACATAGCTAAGTGTTGCTAGCATGTTTTAGTATGCTTCTAGAAGGTTGCCAGCCTATTTAACACTTGTTGATGCTTTTTCATATGTTCCTAGGAGTCCATAACAGTGTTAACCTTGTCACTTCCTGTTACCAGTAGGTGGCGCTATGACTATGACTGAATTTGGTCATGGGTGTTTGTTTGGAACAGAACACCTATCACACAAGTGGAGTTTGGAGAAGATCGGCCATTGCTTGCCTGAGTTACAGCAACTTCCTTTTTCAATACATTATTAGCATGCTTTAACACTTAAAAGTGTTGCTAGCATGTATTAGTATGTATCTAGTATGTTGCCAGCCTATTTAACACTTGTTTACACTTTTTAATATGTTCCTAGGATAGTGTTAAACATGTCACTTCCTGTTACCAGCAGGTGGCGCTATGACTATAACTGAATTTGGTCATGGGTGTTTGTTCAGGACAGAACACCTATCACACGTGTGAAGTTTGGGGAATATCGGACATTGCTTTCCTAAATTACTGCAACTTCCTGTTTCACAACGAAACATCAAACTTTGTCAGGCCGCCAGGGACACACCCCTTGACGAAAACTCAAAACTTTCGTAATTTCACATCACAAAGGTCTTATGATGACCCTCACCAAATTTTAAGATAATCCAATTAAAACTGTAGGAGGAGTTCGTCAAAGTACGAAGCATGGAAATGGCAAAAACTGCACAAAAAATTATACAGGATATTCAAAATAACTTATTTCCTGTTGAGTTTTGGATTTTGTACCAAGAGACTTTTTTGTAGGTAAAGGTGTGTTACATGTGTGTACCAATTTTCATGAATGTACGTGAAACACAGCTCGAGGCGAACTCAGTTGAAATTTAACAGGTGGCGCTATTGAGCCATTTTGCCACACCCACTTCTGAAACCTATATCAGATGTAATTTTTTGCCAGTCCTGATGCGTGTGCAAAGTTTTGTGAGTTTTGGAGCATGTTTAAAACATCGTATAGATTTTAAAATATTGCTTATTACTTATAAAGCCCTGAATGGTTTAGCACCTCAGTATTTGAATGAGCTCCTTTTACATTATACTCCTCTACGTCCGCTACGTTCTCAAAACTCAGGCAATTTGATAATACCTAGAATATCAAAATCAACTGCGGGCGGCAGATCCTTTTCCTATTTGGCGCCTAAACTCTGGAATAACCTACCTAACATTGTTCGGGAGGCAGACACACTCTTTCAGTTTAAATCTAGATTAAAGACCCATCTCTTTAACCTGGCATACACATAACATACTAATATGCTTTTAATATCCAAATCCGTTAAAGGATTTTTAGGCTGCATTAATTAGGTAAACTGGAACCGGAACACTTCACATAACACCGTACTTTCTACATCATTAGAAGAATGGCATCTACGCTAATATTTGTCTGTTTCTCTCTTGTTCCGAGGTCACCGTGGCCACCAGATCCAGTCTGTGTCCAGATCAGAGGGTCACTGCAGTCACCCGGATCCAGTACGTATCCAGACCAGATGGTGGATCAGCACCTAGAAAGGACCTCTACTGACCTGAAAGACAGCGGAGACCAGGACAACTAGAGCCCCAGATACAGATCCCCTGTAAAGACCTTGTCTCAGAGGAGCACCAGGACAAGACCACAGGAAACAGATGATTCTTCTGCACAATCTGACTTTGCTGCAGCCTGGAATTGAACTACTGGTTTCGTCTGGTCAGAGGAGAACTGGCCCCCCAACTGAGCCTGGTTTCTCCCAAGGTTTTTTTCTCCATTCTGTCACCGATGGAGTTTCGGTTCCTTGCCGCTGTCGCCTCTGGCTTGCTTAGTTGGGGTCACTTCATCTACAGCGATATCGTTGACTTGATTGCAAATTAAAACAGACACTATTTCAACTGAACAGAGATGACATCAATGAATTCAATGATGAACTGCCTTTAACTATCATTTTGCATTATTGAGACACTGTTTTCCAAATGAATGTTGTTCAGTGCTTTGGCGCAATGTATTTTGTTTAAAGCACTATATAAATAAAGGTGATTGATTGATTGATTGATTGATGTTTAGGCCCTCAAAAATGCGACTCATTACGGAGAAGAAGAAGAAGAAGAATTAAAGCTGCAAGCAGCGATGAACGGGCCCTCGCACCCGGGCTCACCACCACCCATAGGAGGAACAGTGAACGTTGGGCCATATGCTTAAAAAATAGTAAATATTTGTGCCACATTTCATCCTCCAACAGGTGGTACTATGATTATAACAGAATATCGGCATGTTAATGTCTTCAGGCCAGGACTCTTACCAAACATGCAAAGTTTCAGGCAGATCAGACATCTCACGTTTAAGTCAGTATGAAATAAGTAATTCCTGTTGCCAGCAGGTGGCGCTATACTTATAATTGAATATTGGCCTTTAGTTGTGTTCATGCCAGGACTCTTATAAAACATGTGGAAATTCAAAATAACCGACTTCCTGTTGGGATTCGGAATTTGTACCAAGAGACTTTTTTGTAGCTATTGGTATGCTACATATGTGTACCGATTTTCGTACATGTACGTGACACGTAGCTCGAGGCGAACTCCATTGAATGTGTATAGGTGGCGCTATCGAGCCATTTTGCCACACAGATGTGTGCAGGTCAGTACTCTAATCAAACATGTGTAGTTTGGGTAAGATCTGATATTTTATGCCTGAGTTACAACAACCTCTACTCCCATGGCGAGACATCGAACTTCGTCGCGGCGCCATGAACAAGCCTTTTAACGAAAACTCAAGATCTTCACAACTGAACATCGCACAGGCCTTTAGATTAGACTGACCACAAAAAAGACATTGATGTCATAAAATTTCTAGGAGTAGTTCGTCGCAGCGTAAAATATGTCACTTCCTGTTGCCAATAGGTGGCGCTATGACTATAACTGAATATGGGCATGTCAATCTGTTCAGGTTCGGAGTCTCATCAAACATGTGAAGTTTGGGGCAGATTGGACATTGTATGTGTGAGTTATAGCAACTTCATTTTTCATGGCGAATCATCGAAATTCGCCAGGCCGCCACGGACACGCCCTTCAACGAAAACTCAAGATCTTCGCAATTTAACATCGCAAAGGCCTTTAGATTAGGCATACCAAATTTGGTGTTGATTTGAAGAACTCTCTAGGAGGAGTTCGTTAAAATACAACACATGGAAATGACCAAAATTACACAAAATATGCTCATAATATTAAAAATAACCGACTTCCTGTTGGGTTTAGAATTTCGCTCCAAGAGTCTTTTTTGTAGGTATTGGTGTGTTACATATGTGTGCCAATTTTCGTGCATGTACGTGAAACATAGCTGGAAGGCTGTTGATTTTCTTGGTATAGGTGGCGCTTTTGCCACACCCTCTTCTGAATCCTATATCAGACGAAAATTTTCACCAGGTTTGACGCGTGTGCAAAGTTTCATGACTTTTTGAGCATGTTAAAGCCCTCAAAAATGCGATTCATTCGGGAGAAGAAGAAGAAGAAGAAGAAGAAGAAGAAGAATTAAAGCTGCAAGCAGCGATGAACGGGCCCTCGCACCCGGGCTCACCGCCATCGTGTGGTTTTAGTAAAAAGGTGAACGTTGAGAAATATGCATTTAATGTCCTAAATATAAGTTGAATATATCAAAGTATATCCCATATATGTGCCAATCTTACCGTTGCCAGCAGGTGGTGCTATCATTATAATGGAATATTGGCCTTCAGATGTGTTCAGGGCAGGACTCTTATCGAACATGTGAAGTTTGGGGAAGATCGAACAAATTATGCCTGAGTTACAACAACTTCTCTTGCTGTGGCGAGACATCAAATTTTGTCATGGCGCGATGGACACGACCTTTAACAAAAACTCAAGATCTCCACAAGTTAACATTGCACAGGCCTTTAGATTAGACTGACCACAAAATATATATTAATCTCAAAAAAATTCTAGGTGTAGTTTGTCGCAGCGTAAAACATGTCACTTCTTCTTGCCAACAGGTGGCGCTATGACTATAACTGAATATGGGCATGTAGATCTGTTAAGGGCAGAAGTCTTATCTAACATGTGAAGTTTGGGGCATTTTGGACATTGTATGTCTGAGTTACAGCAACTTCCTGTTTCATGGCGAAACATCGAAATTTGTCATGCCTCCATGGACACACCGTTTAACGAAACCTCAAGATCGTCGCAATTTAACATCGCAAAGGCCTTTAGATTACACTGACCAAGTTTGGTGTTGATCTGAATAAATCTCTAGGAGGAGTTCGTTAAAGTACAACCCCTGAAAATAGCAAAAACAACACCAATTTTGAAGGGAAAATTCAAAATAACTGACTTCCTGTTCAGATTCGAATTTCATACCAAGAGACATTTTTGTAGGTATTGGTGTGTTACATGTGTGTCCCTATTTTTGTACATGTACGTGAAACGTAGCTCGAGGCGCACTCCATTGAATGCGTAAAGGTGGCGCTATTGAGCCATTTTGCCACACCCGATGGAATATTGGCCTCCAGATGTGTTCAGGCCAGGACTCTTATCACACATTTGAAGTTTGGGGAAGATCGGACATTTTATGCCTGAGTTATAACATATTTAATTCCCATGGCGAGACATCGAACTTTGTCACAGCGTCATGGACACGCCCTTTAATGAAAACTCAAGATCTTCACAATTTAACATCGCATATGCCTTTAGAATAGACTGACCACAAAAAAGACATTGATGTCAAAAATTTCTAGGAGTAGTTTGTCGCAGCGTAAAATATGTCACTTCCTGTAGCCAATAGGTGGCGCTATGACTATAACTGTATATGGGCATGTCAATCTGTTTAGGTCAGGAGTCTTATCCAACATGTGAAGTTTGGGGCAGATTGGACATTGTATGTGTGAGTTATAGCAACTTCCTGTTTCATGGCGAAACATCGAAATTCGCCAGGCCGCCACGGACACGCCCATTGACGAAAACTCAAAATCTTCGCAATTTAACATCGCAAAGGCGTTTAGATTAGGCATACCAAATTTGGTATTGATCTGAATAAATCTCTAGGAGGAGTTCGTTAAAATACGAAGCATGGAAATGACAAAAATTACACACAATTTGCTCATAATATTAAAAATAACTGACTTCCTGTTGGATTTAGAATTTTGGTCCAAGAGTCTTTTTTGTAGGTATTGGTATGTTACATGTGTGTGCTAATTTTCGTGCATGTACGTGAAACATAGCTCGAGGCGAACACCGTTGAACGTCTAAAGGTGGCGCTGTCGAGCCATTTTGCCACACCCACTTCTGAAACCCATATCAGACGTGAATTTTCGCCAGGTATGAGGTGTGTGCAAAGTTTCATGACTTTTTGAGCATGTTTAGGCCCTCAAAAATGCGATTCATTTTGGAGAAGCGGAATAATAATAATAATAATAATAATAATAATAAACGGAGCAATTCCAAGAGGGTCCTCGCACCATCGGTGCTCGGGCCCTAATTAAAGCTGCAAGCAGCGATGAACGGGCCCTCGCACCCGGGCTCACCACCAGCGAGTGGCTTTAGTAAAAAGGTGAACGGTGAGAAATATGCATTTAAAGTCATAAATATAAGTGGAATATATCAAAGTATATTCCATATATGTGCCAATCTTCCTGTTGCCAGCAGGTGGCGCTATCATTATAATGGAATATTGGCCTTCAGATATGTTCAGGCCAGGACTCTTATCAAAAATGTGAAGTTTGGGGAAGATTGAATATTTTATGCCTGAGTTACAACAACTTCTCTTGCTGTGGGGAGACATCAAATTTTGTCATGGCACCATGGACATAACATTTAACAAAAACTCAAGATGTCCACAATTTAACGTTGCACAGGCTTTTATATTAGACTGATCACAAAAATTACATTAATGTCAAAAAAATTCTAGGAGTAGTTTGTTGCAGCGTAATATATGTCACTTCCTGTTGCCAGCAGGTGGCGCTATGAGTATAACTGCATATGGGCATGTAGATCTGTTAAGGGCAGAAGTCTTAACTAACATGTGAAGTTTGGCGCAGATTGGACATTGTTTTCATGGCAATATATAAAAATTTGTCAGGCCGCCATGGACACGCCCTTTAACGAAACCTCAAGATCTTTGCAATTTAACAATGCAAAGGCCTTTAGATTACACTGACCAAGTTTGGTGATGATCTTAATAAATATCTAGGAGGAGTTAGTTAAAGTACAACCCCTGAAAATGGCAAAAACAACACAAATTTTGCAGAGAAAATTCTAAATAACCGACTTCCTATTGGGATTCGGATTTCGTACCAAGAGACTTTTTTGTAGGTATTGGTGTGTTACATGTGTGTACCGATTTTTGTACATGTACGTGAAACATAGCTCGAGGCGCACTCCGTTGAAAGTGCATATGCACTCTGTTGAAAGTGTATAGGTGGCGCTATCGAGCCATTTTGCCACACCCAATGGAATATTTGCCTTCATATCTGTTCAGGCCAGGACCCTTATCACACACGTGAAGTTTGGGGAAGATCGGACATTTTATGCCTGAGTTATAACATCTTTTATTCCCAATGGCGAGACATCGAACTTCGTCACGGCGCCAGGGACACGCCTTTTAACAAAAACTCAAGATCTTCACAACTAAACATCACACAGGTCTTTAGATTAGACTGACCACAAAAAAGACAGTACTGTCATAAAATTTCTAGAAATAGTTTGTCGCAGTCTAAAATATGTCACTTCCTGTTGCCAATAGGTGGTGCTATGACTATAACTGAATATTGGCATGTAGATTTGTTCAGGTCAAGAGTCTTATCCAACATGTGTAGTTTGGGGCAGATTGGACATTGTATGTCTGAGTTACAGCAACTTCCTTTTTCATGGCGAAACATCGAAATTTGTCAGGCCACCATGGACACGCCCTTTAACGAAACCTCAAGTCCATCGCAATTTAACATCACAAATGGCTTTAGATTACACTGACCAAGTTTTGTGTTGATCTGAATAAATCTCTAGGAGGAGTTTGTTAAGGTACAACCCCTGAAAACGGCAAAAACAACACCAATTTTGCAGGGAAAATTCAAAATAACCGACTTCCTGTTTGGATTCGGATTTTGTACCAAGAGACTTTTTTGTAGGTATTGGTGAGTTACATGTGTGTACAATTTTTTTTACATGTACGTGAAACATAGCTCGAGGCGCACTCCGTTGAAAGGGTATAGGTGGCGCTATCGAGCCATTCTGCCACACCCGGTGGAATATTGGCCTTCAGATCTGTTCAGGTCAGGACTCTTATCACACGTGACATTTGGGGAAGATCGGACATTTTACGAAAACTCAAGATCTTCGCAATTTAACATCGCAAAGGGCTTTAGATTAGGCTTACCAAATTTGGTGTTGATCTGAATAAATCTCTAGGAGGAGTTCGTTAAAATACAACGCATGGAAATGATCAAAATGACACAAAATTTGCTCATAATATTAAAAATAACCGACTTCCTGTTGGGTTTTGAATTTTGCTCCAAGAGTCTTTTTTTGTAGGTATTGGTGTGTTACATGTGTGTACCGATTTTCGTGTACACACATGTAACACTCTAGGAGGAGTTCGTTAAAATACAACGCATGGAAATGATCAAAATGACACAAAATTTGCTCATAATATTAAAAATAACCGACTTCCTGTTGGGTTTTGAATTTTGCTCCAAGAGTCTTTTTTTGTAGGTATTGGTGAGTTACATGTGTGTACAATTTTTTTTACATGTACGTGAAACATAGCTCGAGGCGCACTCCGTTGAAAGGGTATAGGTGGCGCTATCGAGCCATTCTGCCACACCCGTTGGAATAATGGCCTTCAGATGTGTTCAGGCCAGGACTCTTATCACACATGTGAAGTTTGGGGAAGATCGGACATTTTATGTCTGAGTTATAACATCTTTTATTCCCATGGCAAGACATCGAAATTTGTCACGCTATCATGGACACGCCCTTTAACGAAAACTCAAGATCTTCACAATTTAACATCACAAAGGCCTTTAGATTAGACTGACCACAAAAAAGACAGTGATGTAAAAAATTTCTAGGAGTAGTTTGTCGCAGCGTAAAATATGTCATTTCCTGTTGCCAATAGGTGGCGCTATGACTTTAACTGAATATGGTCATGTCAAACTGTTCAGGACAGGAGTCTCATCAAACATGTGAAGTTTGGGGCAGATTGGTCATTGTATGTCTGAGTTATAGCAACTTCCTGTTTCATGGCGAATCATCGAAATTCGCCAGGCCGCCACACACAGGCCCTTCGACGAAAACTCAAAAGCTTCGCAATTTAACATCGCAAAGGCCTTTAGATTAGGCATACCAAATTTGGTGTTGATTTGAAGAAATCTCTAGGAGGAGTTCGTTAAAATACAACGCATGGAAATGGCAAAAATGACACAAAATTTGCTCATAATATTAAAAATAACCGACTTCCTGTTGGGTTTAGAATTTTGCTCCAAGAGTCTTTTTTGTAGGTATTGATGTGTTACATGTGTGCACCAATTTGCCACGCCCACTTCTGAAACCCATATCAGAGGTAAATTTTCGCCAGTTCGGAGGCGTGTGCAAAATTTGGTGACTTTTTGAGTATGTTTAGGCCCTCAAAAATGCGATTCATTTTGGAGAAGCGGAATAATAATAATAAACGGAGCAATTCCAAGAGGGTCCTCGCACCATCGGTGCTCGGGCCCTAAGAAACGGAGCAATTCCAAGAGGGTCCTCACACCATCGGTGCTCGGGCCCTAATTAAAGCTGCGAGCAGCGATGAACGGGCCCTCGCACCCGGGCTCACTGGCAGCGAGTGGCTTTAGTAAATAGGTGAACGGTGAGAAATAAGCATTTAAACTCATAAATATAAGTAGAGTATATCAATGTTTATTCCATATATGTGCCAATCTTCCTGTTGCCAGCAGGTGGCGCTATCATTATAATGGAATATTGGCCTTCAGATGTGTTCAGGGCAGGAGTCTTATCGAACATGTGAAGTTTGGGGAACATTGAACATTTTATGCCTGAGTTACAAACAACTTCTACTCCCATGGCGAGACATCGAACTTCGTCACGGCGCAATGGACACGCCTTTTACCGAAAACTCAAGATCTTCACAACTTAACATCGCATAGGTCTTTAGATTACACTGACCACAAAAAAGACATTGATGCCATAAAAATTCTAGGAGTAGTTTGTCGCAGTGTAAAATATGTGACTTCCTGTTGCCAATAGGTGGCGCTATGACTATAACTGAATATGGGCATGTCAATCTGTTCAGGTTCGGAGTCTCATCAAACATGTGAAGTTTGGGTCAGATTGGGAATTGTATGCATGAGTTACAACAACTTATTGTTTCATAGTATTAATAGCATCCTTTAGAACATAGTAAGTGTTGTTAGAATGTTTGAAAATATTTCTAGCATGATTAGCACACAATGGCAAATTTTATTGTGTTGGAAATAGTGCATACATTTTTTTAAAATGACACTTCCTGTTGCCAGCAGGTGACGCTATGACTATAACCGAATCTGGGGATGTTGATGTATTCAGGACAGGACCCTTGTCAAACGTGTGAAGTTTGGGGCAGATCGGACGTTGCTTGCCTGAGCTACAGCAACTTCCTTATTCACTACATTAGTAGCATGCTTTAGCACTTAGCTAAGTGTTTCTAGCATGTATTAATATGTATCTAGTATGTTGCCAGCCTATTTAACACTTGTTTACACTTTTTAATATGTTCCTAGGAGTCTGTAACACTGTTAACCATGCCACTTCCTGTTACCAGCAGGTGGCGTTATGACTATAACTGAATACGGGCATGCTGATGTATTCAGTACGAGTACTCTTGTCAAACGTGAGAAGTTTAGGGCAGATCGGACGTTGCTAGCTTGAGTTACAACAACTTCCTTATTCAATGCCATAGTTGCATGCTTTAACACTTAGCTAAGTGTTGCTAGCATGTTTTATCATGCTTCTAGCATGTTGCCAGCCTATTGAACACTTTTTGACACTTTTTAATTTATTCTTAGGAGTTCATAACAGTGTTAACCTTGCCACTTCCTGTTACCAGCAGGTGACGATATGACTATAACTGAATTTGGTCATGGGTGTTTGTCCAGAACAGAACACCTATCACACATATTAAGTTCGGGGAAGATCGGACATTGCTTACCTCAGCTACAGCAAATTCCTTTTTCAATGCCTTAGTAGAATGCTTCAACACTTAGCTAAGTGTTGCTAGCATGTTTTATTATGTTTCTAGCATGTTGCAAGCCTATCTAACACTTTTTGACACTTTTTAATTTGTTCCTAGGTGTCCATAACAGTATTAACCTTGTCACTTCCTGTTACCAGCAGGTGGCGCTATGACTATAACTGAATTTGGTCATGGGTGTTTGTTCAGAGCAGAACTCCTTAGTTACAGCAACTTTATTTTTCACTACATTATTAGCATGCTTTAACACTTAGCTAATGTTGCTAGCATATATTAGTATGTATCTAGTATGTTGCCAGCCTATTTAACACTTGTTTACACTTTTTAATATGTTCCTAGGAGTCTGTAATAGTGTTAACCATGTCACTTCCTGTTACCAGCAGGTGGCGCTATGACTATAACTGAATTTGGTCATGGTTGTTTGTTCAGGACAGACCACCTATCACATGTGTGAAGTTTGGGGAACATCGGACATTGCTTGCCTGAGTTACAGCAACTTCCTTTTTCACTACATTAGTAGCGTGCTTTAGCACTTAGCTAAGTGTTGCTAGCATGTATTAGCATGTATCTAGTATGTTGCCAGCCTATTTACCACTCTTTGACACTTTTTAATTTGTTCCTAGGAGTCCATAACAGTGTTTACATTGTCACTTCCTGTTACCAGCAGGTGGCGCTATGACTGACTGAATTTGGTCATGGGTGTTTGTTTGGAAAAGAACATAGCTATGACTAGAATCGAATACGGGCATATTTATGTGTTCAGGGCAGGACTCTCATCAAACTTTTTCAATTTGGGGCAGATTGTACACTGTATGCCTGAATTACAGTAACTTCCTAATTCACTGCAGTAATAGGATGCTTTAGGATTTAGCCAAGTGTTGCTAACATGTTTAAGTATGTTTCTAGCATGCTACCAGTGTATTTATCACTTGCTGGCACTTTTTAATATGTTGCTAGGACTCCATAACATAGGAGTCCATAAGACTGTTACACATGACACTTCATGTTGCCAGTAGATGGCGCTATGACTATAACGGAGTACGGGTATGTTGATGTGTTCAGTACAGGACTCTTGTCAAATGTCTGAAGTTTGGGGCAGATCGGACGTTGCTAGCATGAGTTACAGCAACTTCCTTATTCAATGCATTAGTTGCATTCTTTGACACTTAGCTAAATGTTGATAGCATGTTTTATTATGCTTCTAGAATTTTGCCAGACTATTTAACAATTTTTGACACTTTTTAATTTGTTCGTAGGAGTCCATATCGTTGTTAACCATGTCACTTCCTGTTACCAGCAGGTGGCGCTATGACTATTACTGAATTTGGTCATGGGTGTTTGTTCAGAACAAAACACATGTCACACGTGTGAAGTTTGGGGAAGATCGGACATTGCTTGCCTGAGTTACAGCAGCTTCCTTTTTCACTGCATTAGTAGCATGCTTTAGCCCTTAGCTAAGTGATGCTAGCATGTTTTAGTATGCTTCTAGAATGTTGCCAGCCTATTAAATACTTATTGTTGCTTTTTATTATTTTGTAAGGAGTCCATAACAGTATTAGACATTCCACTTCCTGTTGCCATTAGGTGGCGCTATGACTAGAATCGAATACGGGCATATTTATGTGTTCAGGGCAGGACACTCATCAAACTTGTTCAATTTGGGGCAGATTGTACACTGTATGCCTGAATTACAGTAACTTCCTGATTCACTGCAGTAATATGATGCTTTAAGATTTAGCCAAGTGTTGCTAACATGTTTAAGTATGTTTCTAGCATGCTACCAGTGTATTTATCACTTGCTGGCACTTTTTAATATGTTGCTAGGAGTCCATAACAGTGTTACACATGACACTTCCTGTTACCAACAGGTGGCGCTATGACTATAACCGAATACGGGCATGTTGATGTGTTCAGTACAGGACTTTTGTCAAACGTGTGAAGCTTGGGGCAGATCAGATGTTGCTAGCCTGAGTTAGAGCAACTTCCTTATTCAATGCAATAGTTGCATGCTTTAACATTTAGCTGAGTGTTGCTAGCATGTTTTATTATGCTTCTAGTATTTTGCCAGCCTATTTAACACTTGTTGATGCTTTTTATTATTTTGCAAGGTGTCCATAACAGTTTTAAACATGCCACTTCCTGTTTCCAGCAAGTGGCACTATCATCGAATATGGACATGTTGATGTGTTCAGGAGAGGATTTATTAAATTTGTTCAATTTGGGGCAGATTGGACACTATATGCCTGAATTGCAGTAACTTCCGGTTTCATTTAATTAGTAGCATGCTTTAACACTTAGCTAAGTGTTGCTAGCATGTATTAGTATGTATCTAGCATGTTGCCAGCCTATTTACCACTTTTTGACACTTTTAAATATGTTCCTAGGAGTCCATAATAGTGTTAACCATATCACTTCCTGTTGCCAATAGGTGGCGCTATGACTTTAACCAAATACGGGCATGTTGATGTGTTCAGGACAGGTTTCTTGTCAAACAATTGAAGTTCGGACATTACAGCCTGCGTTACAGCAACTTCCTTTTTCTCTGCATTAGCAGCATGCTTAAGCACTTAGCTAAGTGTTGTTAGCATGTATTAGCATGCTTATAAAAATTTCCCAGCCTATTTAACACTTGTTGATGCCTTTTATTATTTTGCAAAGAGTCCATAAAAGTATTAAATATGCCACTTCCTGTTGCCAGCAGGTGACGCTATGAATATAATAAAATACGGGCATGTTGATGTCTTCAGAACAAGACTCTTGTTAAACATTTGAAGTTTGGGGCAGATAAGGCATTGCTTGACTTAGTTTCAGCAAATTCCTTTTTCACTGTATCAGTAGCATGCTTTAGCACTTAGTTAAAAAAATAAAACAAATTAGCACTTAGCCCCTTAGATCGGACAATTTATGCTACAACAACAACTTCTATTCCCATGGCGAGACATCAAATTTTGTCACAGCACCATGGACACGCACTTTAACAAAAACTCACCCAGCAGGCACCGGATGTCAATATAACGTCATACTGACATTGGATCCCAACGTTGGTCAGACGTTGTAATTTGGTTGAAAATGAAAATCGGGTTGACGACAGAACCAAACGTCAGACTGACGTCAATCTCCAACGTTGGTCAGACGTTGTATTTTGGATGGAAATGAAAATCTGGTTGACGTCAGAACCCAACGTCAGAATGACGTCAATCTCCAACGCTGGTCAGACGTTGCATTTTGGATGAAAATTTAAATCTGGTTGACGTCAGAACCCAACGTCAGGATGACGTCAATCTCCAACGTTGGTCAGACGTTGCATTTTGGATGAAAATGAAAATCTGGTTGACGTCAGAACCCAACGTTAGACTGACGTCAATCTCCAACGTTAGTCAGATATTGCATTTTGGATCAAAATGAAAATCTGGTTGCCGTCCGAACCCAATGTCAGACTGACGTCAGTCTGCTACGTTGGTCAGACGTTGAATTCTGGATGAAAATGAAAATCTTTTTGACGTCAGAATCTAATGTCAGATTGACGTCAATCTCCAACATCGGTCAGACGTTGCATTTTTGATGAAAATGAAAATCAGGTCTATTAGAATCCAACGTCAGACTAACATCTATCTCCTTCATCTGACAGACATTGCATTTTGTTGGAAAATTAAATCGAAATCATTATGTCACAAATCAACAACTGTCAAAATTGTCAAACTATCAAATTCAAACTTTAAAGAAAGATATGGCTAGTATGGAACTTGTTGACATGACATCAAACCTTTAACAGAGACAAGACTTTTGTTGTAAAATAAAAATCAACATACAGAGAGAGAGAGAGAGAGGGAGAGAAGAAACATAAAAACATACAGAGAAAGTGTAACATAAGATCAGATAGAGTTCAAGATTAAATGATTAAAATTTAAAGGGTTAGTTCACCCAAAACTGAAAATTATGTCATTAATGACAGAAAGGTAACAAAAATTATCAAAGTAGTCCATGTGACATCAAAGGGTCAGTTAGAATTTGTTGAATCATCGAAAATACATTTTGGTCCAAAAATAACAAAAATTACGACTTTATTCAGCATTGTCTTCTCTTCCCACTGCAGTGATGCTGCTGATGTGTTTATTGGGTGCACCAGAAAACACATCCGCAGCATCATATGTCCGCAACTTTGATGATGTTTTTTATTACCTTTCTAACCATGGACAGTATACCACAGATACACTTTCAATGGAGTGACAGAAAGCTCTCAGACTAAATCTTAAACTGTGTTACAAAGAAGAATGGATGTATTACGGGTTTGTAACGACATGAGGGTGAGTCATTAATGATAATTTTTATTTTGGGTTGAACTAACCATTTAAGACATTAGCAAAAATAATAGTTTAACTTAATCTGAAAATTGAATACACAAATGTTTTTTAGTTTTATCAGAAAAATGAATAAGAGATGAACTGGATTATAACAAATATAATTTATTTATTCATTTGTTCTATCATTTACATTTAACATGGAAAAGAACATTTACAAAATAATTACATTTTAACATCAACATTATTGGAACTGAATAGTTTTGAAAACATTAACATACATTTTTTTAACATATTTTTTTTCCTGCCACCTCCACCCACCCTGTCTGGTGCACAGTACCGTCGCAAGGGCTGTGCAAAGTGTGCAACTTCACAGGGCCTCACACCTCTAGAGGCCCTCGCTCCTGGCCTGCATTTTATGTCATTTATGTCTCATTTTTATAATTTTTTTTCCACCCATCTTGTCCTTTGGTAGACTAAAATAGTCATAGTGGATAGACAGTACAAGACTCTGAGTATAAGAATGAGTAAAGCTGTTTGTTGTTAGGACGACAAAAAGTTATAAAGTTTAACTTTTAGGCTGGTCTAGAGCCCTGCATTTCACCCAGACTTTTTTTACACTTCGGGCCAATTTTCACATCATAGTTCAGATGCGGGCCGGCCTCAGGCCCGTTTAAGGTTTCTCCTTATTTTTAGATTTTAGAAATCCATCAATTAGTGATGAAAAATTGCCGCACTGAGGGAAACAACACGAGACCGTGCTTCTGTGACTGTCAATAGCGGCTTAACAGTGTTAAGTGTACCGCAGCATCGCAGGGTTCTGCTTTTAAATGCACGCAATAGGCTTAAGCTTGACATAAATCATCTGCAAAAAATTATTACCATAAATGAGTCATGGGGGAAATAGGAATGAGATATTTGAATAATTTACTAATAAATCGTTTTCTGAGTTGGTGTTGCAAGGATGATGTTGGCAAACCTGACTCGCCACCTCTTCATTTTATGGATCTTTACGGATTATGATTATAATGAATTAATTTTTGTTTCTGATGTGTTGTATTTCGTTAAGTAGTCATTTAAAGAGCCACACAGATGGGAAATCAAAAATTACCTGTATTACAGTGTATGATGTAGCTGTCCACCAGTGTAAACAATGTGCAAAGTAATTAAACCAAAAAGTACACGATTTATAAAGTTATTGGCTTCTAAAGTAAGGAGTCGATTCTGAATTGCTGAAACGAGTCGTTATAGATTTCAAATCTTTTGCCCATCTCTATGTACGTCACTAAGAACACTTTGCATAATAATCTCCGCCTACCGTCTTGGGAGAAACGGAACTCTGACCTGCCCCCCCCCCACACACACACAGACGCTCTGGTTGGAGTGATAGCATCATGTCGAGGAGAAAGTGTGTTTTTAATTGTAAAGGCAAGTTTGTTTTATTTTCACTGCCAAAGAATGAAGATCAGAAGAACCAATGGCTAAAATTCATTTTTACCACAATACCAGAGCAGTACAACAAATCCTTGTTGTGTTCACAACATTTCACTGATGACTGCTTTTCTAATCTCGGTGAGTATAAGGCGGGATTTTCAAAGCGTTTGGCCATAAAAGAGGGTTCATTACCAACTTTATTTAGACCAACGAGCATCTCCGAATCACAACACGAAGTATGATTATGAAGTTATGTGTTTGTTTTCTCCCGAGCGTCTTATCAGTATGTGTGCTGTCTGCAGCCTGTCTGCGCTGATCTTCGTTTACAAAAACGTCATTAAAATGAAGTGTAACTCCGTAAATACTCAACAAAGAGACATGAGAGAGATATCTATAGAAAGCTTGACATGTCTACTTTAAAACTAAGCAAGTGCTGCCGAAAACAGATATTCTGTGATAAAGTAATCCATATGAAAACAACGTGATGTCTGTTTTTCACGTCTCCCTTCACTATATCTAATGTGACCAGACGCACCCCCGCGTTGAACGCGCTATTCAGATTCAAACTGAAGCGCGCGGCTTGAATACACCCACACAGAAGAAAAAGCAGCGAGACTGTTCAAGTTTTTTATTTTACTGTTTGCTTCGCGGTCAGAGGAATAAGACATAATTCACCCCAAACAGATGCTAACGCATTGTTCACCGTGAACAACCAATCAAAACTATGTCAGTTGACCAATCAGAACACAGTATGCAACCGAAAGGTGGGGTTTAAGGAAACTGAATCTTTTGAACAGCTTCGCGCGAACTGTTTGGGGATCTCTGAGAATTGAGGTAATTTTAAAATGATATTTTGACAAAATGACAATGTTTTTTAACCTTGGATGGATTTAAACCTAATGTACAGGACTTATAAACAGTGATAGGAAGCTTAGAATTTTCATCTTACTGGCTCTTTAAAGCTTTCTATAGATATATTTGTCACGTCCGTGAGCCATGCATGTATCCACTGAGCTTTGGTTAATTTTTGTGAAGCACTCCTGTTCAAGACGAGACGGTAGAAAGCGCATCATGACTATTTTCTTTTTTTATAAAAGCACAACGATTTGTTGATAATGTAATTGCACATAAATAAAAGTAGACACTTTACAGTTACGAATGATGCATTACTCTTACCTTTATGAGCAAAAATTACTGCAAATCCACTGAAAAAAATGCAAGTGATTGCGCTGGCAAGCACACTTTTGCTTGCACTCTCCGCACAAACTATTGGATATAGCGCACATTTATCTAGGTTTAATGTTTAAACATGCTTGAACTATTTTATATCTATAGATTTTATTTTAGGCAAGTCGTGATGATTTGTTGAAGGCTAAACTGATCAATAGGTCTGGCACTGGCCGCTTGACCATAAAAAAAATAAAATAAAATAAATAAATCTAGGTCTAAGGCCTGAGTGTCTCGGGATAGGGCTTAAATTTGAGGTCCGTGCAAGGCTCTAGGCTGGTCTGCCTCAGTGGTCGAGATGGTTAATCATATCAAAGAATGCGGGTCTTACTGTCACAACATAACTAGAGTTTGTGGAAAAATGTAAGCAGTAGCCTACGGTATTAGAGAACTGTTTTATGATAGAAATGTTCAGCGACCGACATAATAGACTATCTAGAGATGCAAACTACTCAACCTTTTATGAAATTACGCCCTTATGAATTGAAAATATGCGATATGTTAATGATTCATGTAAAACATAAAATAAATGTGACAATAGACATTTGCGTTTTCGACTATTAAACATACAAATAAGAGTGAGAGTGCACATGTTAAAAGAAAATATTATTTTCAAATAGTGCAAATTGATTATAGATGAAAAGTTCAGCTGCAAAAACCTTGTACCGTTTGAAATTTTCTTCTAAAAAAATAAATTTTTATCGGGCTCAAATTTGTAGGTTCAGTAATTTCACTTAAATAGTAATGAAAAGTTTATTTTCTTTCCCATTAAAGTGAAATACTGAACATAAACTTAGGAAGATGAGAAAATAATTATTTTAGAAGAAAATGTTGGATCGCACTTTCCATCTGAACTCTTCATATATAACTGTCTACAAGCCTAGAACTAATTTAAGCATTCTTATTAGCTTATTATTATTATAATTATGATTGTAGATCCTTATGAGCTAGTGCGTGGCCGTGATTTGTGCGCAAGCATGTCAGTGAGCAAGGCATCACTATAGAACAGATGCATGTTAAAGTTGAGTTTGTTACAGTTCCGGCTTTGCTACTGTTCGGACGTTCTAGCCTACTGTTCTGTGCTTTGCTTCTTATTTCTGTACTTTTCTCAGATTTTTCTAATATATTTTACTTTAGCAAATCAGCACAGTGCTCAAACAAAATATTTTTGGCACAAACACTGTTGCATGAACTGCTGCAAACTTCTACAAAGGATTGTGATTCTTGAAACAAAGTTACTTGCTGGACTTCCAAAGCAGGCAGAACACTCAGCAGACTGTCGTCATGGACCCCCTCAGGATACAGCCGGTGAGTCTCATCAATCTTCTGAATCTCAACAGTTTGTACCAAGTGTAGAGGAACAAGCCAAAACTGATCATCACACTAATCGATGGCACAAACAGGGACCAAGACCCAAAGTAACATGAGACATCAGATTGTCATGAGTTTCTCGTATCGCTGCCGTAGCTTTCTCTACCCCAGATTCGACTATGACAAGGCTTGTAAATACCAGTATTCTACCTCCCCCTATACATCTTGAAAACAGATTTGAAGAATTAATGAATTTGGGTGAGGAATCCACAAATGTGATTAGCAGCTAACACCGCTACTAACAGGCGCTCAAGGATGAACAGACAGTGACATTCAGCTCAGAGCGTAGCTGAGCCCAGGACTCTGATAGTGGGTGACTCTATTATCAGAAACATCCGTAGCAGGACTACAACAACATGCTGCCTTTATCAAGCAACGGTCTCTGATGTGAACAAGGAACTTCAGAATATTCTGATGAAGCACAAGACTACAAATCTAATTATCATCCATGTGGGGAAGAATGATACTCTGAAAGGGCAGTCCGAACTCCTTAATAAGGACTTCAGTGAACTATTTCAAACACTTTGAAGACTCAAAGTTCAGTTGTTCTTCAGTGGACCACTCCCAACTGATAACACCATGCAGCCACAACAAGCACTGCTGATGGACACCATCCCGGAAGAGACCTGCCCTCAGAGCTCCTCACAGACAGACTGTGATGTATCAAAACAGATACAAGACTCAGCACTCAAGGATGACTTTCTGGAAGACAGCCGGGGAAGCCAAGACAACATATCACAGCCACAGGAAACACCAGAGACAAAGCCCATCTCACCAGACACATTATTCCTCTCTCCAGCATCTCCACTTCTGTGCTTTTCACAGAAAATGGTAGAATTGGTGTATGCTGGGACTAAACTCTCATTCGCTGCAAGCCCGCAAATATCAACAAGAAAACAGCAGGCCCCCAAAACATGTGGTCCCTGCTCCTGTGAGAGCTCTCAGACTGCTGCCACAACAGCAGGCCCCAAACCATCAATCTGCTGAAGGTGAACCAAAAACAACCGATAGAAGCTCTCAGTGATATTTGTCGGGTCCCTGCTATAATAACAGCAACATACACAATTGTTTAAACAACAAGCGGGAACCTAATGTGCATGTAGCTTTCTCGATTTTATCATGTGACATAAAGTTTAAGGCCATCTTAAGCCGAAGGGCAAATTCATCTAATCTGCAACCTATTATGCAACTAAAATTGATGTTATGACATAAAGAACTGCCATCAAGTTAGCATCTTTAAACATTCGCTCAATAAAAAAAAAAATTATCATTTTCTAATCAATGACTTTATAACCACAAACAATTTGGATTTTATGTTTCTAAATGAAACATGGCTAGAAGACAGCTGCAGTTCAACAGTCCTCAATGAAGCAGTCCTTCCTAACTTCACTTTCCTGAGTGTCTGCAGGACTATAGGAGAGGTGGAGGTGTGGCTGCTCTGTTTAAAGATGTCTATCAATGCAAGCAAGTGTCATTTGGTCATGACTTGTCTTTTGAATATCTAGGGATTGTGCTAAAAGGTGCTCAAGACATTATTTTTATTATTATTTACAGGCCTCCAAAATACTCTCCAGCATTTGTTGAGGTCACAGAAACATTACCAATGATTTCCTCAGAGTTTGACTGTTTTGCTATTGCAGGGTATTTTAATTTTCAGATAGACAATGCAGAAAACAAAACTACAAAATAAATGATAACAGTTCCTTTGACCTGATTCAACATGTGCATGGACCCACACAAAGGTGGACACACTCTAAATCTAATTATCAGTAGGGCTCTAAACATTTCATCCATTGTTATTAAGGATGTAGCACTATCTGATCACTTCTGTATTTTTTTTTATATATTGATCTCTGCTACCACTGAACCTAGAACTGTCTCTGTCAGAAGGAGATGCTTTCAAATGTAGCCACACTTAATAGACCGAGCCGTAGTTCGCTGACAAGCGGTGCAATATCACCTTCAAAATCGCAGAAGAATCTCATGCGGTTTTAAACGCGATATTGCGTAGCTTGTCAGCGAACTACGGCTCTGTCTATTAAGTGCGGCTCCATTTGAAAGCAGGTTATGGACATTAACCGCTAATCACAGAACCAGCTTTACTGACGAGACGCACATGACAATTGCATGTGATTAATAGTGCAGCCCTAACGAGAACACTAGTGTACTATTTACGGAGGCCATATCTTTAACATCAAGTATTTTTTGCCGACTCTGTTGATATTCATTGATGAAATTAATAGTTGGATGTAGGGGTGTGCTCAAAATATTGATTCTTAGATACATACCGATATAATAAAAAAAGATACAGTATCAATATTCTAGCCCTTAGTATCAATACTCCGCCCAGCCATTAGGGGGCGCAGCGGCGCTGGTGGAGTGGGACCTCGTATCCAAAGACCAAGCTATTGTGACTGACAACGCCGCAAATATGAGCGTCGCAGCGGAGCTTGCCGGTATGTTGCATTTCAGGTGCTTCGCTCACACTTTAAACCTTGCCTCGTGCACTGAAGCTTCCTGCTGTCGCTCGTTTATTGGGACGTGTTAGACAGATATCCACCTTTTGTATGGGCAGTACCACAGCCAGCCACGTACTTCGAAAGAAGCAGAAGTTGCTCGAGTTGCCTGAACAAAAACTGATCACTGATGTTGTGATGCGCTGGAATAGCGCGCATGATATGCTCGAGTGCTTTCTTGAAATCTTAAGTCATAGGATAAAGCTAGCATTACCAAGAGTATCCTCAGGTTATTGTTTTGTTGCTGCAGTGATTTTTGTTCAACCTGCCTTTTTGAGGACAAACCTGGTTTAGCCTTAAGAATTAAAAAATCCATCCTGTTATGAGGTAGATTAGATTTGTTGTTGTGCCAAATGTTAAAGCATGATGTAGCATTTAAGTGATTTCATAGTTAAATATGTTATGGCAGTACATGGTGTCACAAAAAAGAATTATAAGAAGATTTAAGAAGAAGAAGAAGAAGAAGAAGAAGATTTTATGCTTGTGTGAGCTCAGACAGTACCCTTGGAAAGTTAAATGTTGACTTGTGGTAATTTCCAGATTAATACAATTTGTGTACAATTAATCAGAGCACTTAAAGTTGCAAATATTTAAGCAAAATGCACTGTTATAATGCACTTTTGTCTTCAATAAATTGAAGAAAAATGCAGAGTTCTGTTTGTTGAGTAAATGTGTTCAGCATTAACTAATTGGCTGTGGCCCATGTAGTTTTATTGAATCGTATCAAATCGTGTCACATTGTATCAAATCATATCGAGACAGCTCTGTATCGAGGTACGTATTGAATCGTGACCTGTGTATCGAAGTATGTATCGTATCGCCAGGTTCTCCAAGGTATACAGCCCTAGTTGGATGTGCCAGGACTTTCTTAGGTTAAACAAGGAAAAAACTGAAGTCATTGCATTTGGAAACAAAGATGAAGTTTTCAAGGTGAATGCATACTTTGACTCTAGGGGTCTAACAACTAAAAATCAAGACAGGAAACGTGGTGTGATTCTGGAGACAGACCTTAGTTTCAGTAGTCATGTCAAAGTAATAACTAAATCAGCATACTATCATTTAAAAAACATTGCAAGAATTAGATGTTTTGTTTCCAGCCAAGACTTGGAGAAACTGGTTCATGCCTTTATCACCAGCAGGGTGGACTATTGTAATAGGCTCCACACCGGCCTTCCCAAAAAGACCATTAGACAGCTGCAGCTCATTCAGAACGCTGCTGCCAGGATTCTGACTAGAACCAGAAAATCTGAGCATATCACATCAGTCCTCAGGTCCTTACACTGGCTTCCAGTTACATTTAGGATTGATTTTAAATTACATTTACTCATAAGTCACTCAAAACCTAGGACCAAAATACATTGCTTCCAGAATCAGCTTCCAGGAGAGATCAGATGTGCTAAAACACTAGTCACATTTAAATTTAGACTCAAAACTCATCTGTTTAGCTGTGCATTTATTGAATGAGCACTGTGCGATGTCCGACCTGATTGCATTGTATTTTATGTATTCACTGTATTTTATGTAAAATCATTTTCTATTTCTAACTGTTTTAAATTCAAGTCAATTTTTAAATAATTTCCAAAGTTTTAAAATCGCTTGTTTTAGTTTTGTTCTTCATGATTATTTTACTTAATTTTATGTAAAGCACTTAGAATTAACATTGTGTACGAAATCTGCTATATAAATTAACTTGCCTTGCCTTAATACAGCAACCTCCCCCACCACACACACAAACACACGCTAGCGCACACACCCACGCAAAATTGTAGAGGGCCTCGCACATCAACTTTGCACAGGGCCTCTCACCCTCCTTGCAACGGCTCTGCTGTGGCATGTTTTAAACAAAAGGCGGTGGCCGCTGCAATATTTGCCCCGTGTCTTTTGATGTTTTCTGGACACTCTCTGTAAGAAATATGTGAATAAGAAAATGTATAAGTATAGGAAATGATGCACTATAGTAATCACTGAATTTAATCATTAACTATTTATTTGCCTTCCACAGAATACATTTAGATCACTTAAACTATTGATTGGGTTTTAATCAGTTTCTGAGAAGAAGAAAAAAATCTACCCTAGCTTTAAGAGCCATGAATGTAAATGACATGCTATAAATAATCAAAATATATTTCAGCTTGTGATGCAATTCACAAACATTAAGCAGACAATCTAGCAATAGAAAACCATGACAAAGACACATTGCAGTGTTTTTGCAGAGTGTCTTTAAGGTAAATTAACATTTCATGTCTAATACATATCTTTAAGAATGCAAAAACAATTGTTAGAGTTCTGAACAATAAAGATAGGCTGGCAACAGGAATGACCTTCCAATCAACAAAAAGTGTATATATGGACGTTTGCGTGATTTCTGTGTGACAGAGGAGTACCTACAATACGAGGTTACTGGTTTTCACTAAACCAACTAAAACAGAAACTAAACAACGCTGAATGTCACAGTGATATGATGCTAATATTTGTATTATATGTTAATTTTGTTTTACCTGTGACAACAGTGTACAGATTGACCTTGGTGAAAGCAAGCTTCCCCTTCCCCCACTTCATACTGAAACAGGCCATGACCTCATTTCTCATCAACCTGTGGATACAAGAGTAATGCCGAAATAATTAATTATACATGACACATTATGAGGCAGGTGTTATAGTTTGTGTTACGTGTTCATCATATCTATTATAATGCAGATATCATACAGGTCCTCCAGTTGACTAGATTAAAAGTCATAGGTTCACCCAAACTGGCAGGTTTTTATCTTATTGCAGAACAACTGATATTGTGCAATTTGAAAATGTAAAACCAATACTATTTCAACAACTTGGCCTGAAAATATTAATTTCATTCATTTTCTCCTTTCTAGCAACTGTAAAGAGCAAAATTATAGGATAACAGAAGTGCACACAAGAAAATCAGAAGAATCAGATTAACTACCTTCAATCTATTAATATTTTGAATCTAATATGTAATATATTAAAACATGAGTGTTCTAGCGGCTCTTTTATAAATGAACAAAAAAACATACCTTACAACAATATGGCTTCTTCAGACCATGGCAAAGAGATAAATGCAAAACAAAGCAAAAAAAAAATAAAAATGTTATAACCTCTTATAACTTTAGTATAGCTCCTGTAATCACACATTATTAAATACTAGACTTTACGAATTTCATGATGAAAAGCTTAACATTAAATTATCCGAAACAATAATAATAATAATAATATAATTAAAAACATACGTCTCAAGTTTAAACTTTATTTGAACTGTTTTTCAGCGCTAACAGTTAGATGGCTTTAATGACTCAGACATTTTTATTTCAGGGATATAACAGTTAACATTACCATTTTCTAATTAATTATCTCTACCCATCGTCTTGCAGCTAAAACATTTCGATGTATTTGATACGTATTACAAGTAATATCATTATATAGGGGGGCATAAACACTTTTACATTATACATGATCTAATTTCCAGATATACTCACCACAGTTTAAGCTGTAAGTGCACCGCAGGCCGACTGATAAACTTTTTTTTTTTTTTTTTATTGACAAAGTTCCATTTACAAAGCAAAGTGGCATGAAATTTCAGTAGTATTGCTTGAAAATAGAACGGGTGCAACAAATAAAAGACAAAACAAAAATAGTGCATCTTTTAACAATCATAAATAACATTGTCAGAAAACATTGTAAGAAACATACTAGGGGCTAGGACTTGTTCAGCAAATCGTATCTTTCAATTAAATTATCAAGTTTAATTGCATATTTGCATTTAATTATCTTTAAGACTTTAGTAAAGGAAGTAAAATCATTGTGAAAAACAGAAAACTTAGGATTAACCGACCTGTATTTACATTTATGCATGTAAAATTTACAAAGAATCAGGACATTTTTAATCAAAAAATCTAAATCATTGTTTTGTAAGGTAATGCCATAAATAATATCATTCTGAATAAAGAGATCTAGTGAGATATTAGAAAGGAGCCAGTCATGAATGTCAGTCCACAAAGCATCTATGAGAGGAAGAATAAGTGTTCTGTGGTTTCTATACCTTTACAAAAAACACAGCTATTCTGTCAAAGCCAAATCGCAGATGTAGAAATACATTTGAAGGATATATACCATTTTAAATTTTAAAATGCATTTCTTAGGTTTTGGAGAGATGGGGAATTTAAGATATTTGGTTCTTAGAGAGTGTATAATGTCCTTTGAAAAGAAGTTAGCTATGGATTTTGGAAGGAAAACATTGGATAGGAGATCTCATTAAAAGACTTCTGATTGTAATTTTTGGTAATTTTGAATGGCGAAGTCACATCTTAATAACATATAAATACCACCCAATTTCTTAAAAAAATCTCTTGGAATATGAAACCAAAAATGTCATTACTTAAAAGGGACTTTAACCAGTTTATTTTTTAAGGTTTATGAAATCGAAATCTATGGCTTGTAAACCACCATGTTTATATTCTTTGGTCATTACAGCTTTTTTAATATAATGGGTTTTCCTTTTCCAAATATAAGCAAAATTAATTTGGTTAATCTTTTTCACGGCTCTGCTAGAGATAGCTAATGAATATGCAGGATAGATACACCTAGAGATGCCTTCCTTCTCAGTCAAAAATACTCAGTAAAATAGCCCAGTAAACTGATATCTCTTAGCAACCAGGAATTAAGTTTAGCTTCGCAATTCTTCAATACCTCATTTATATTCTTGTTTTCTCTTACAGTGACATCTTTGGAAATATGTATACCTAAATATTTGACAACTGTCCTTATGGGACTGTTGTATGCATTTGTTAATACACAATGATGGATTGGCATTAGTTCACATTTGTTTAGGTTGAGTTTGAGTCCTGAGGCTTTGGAAAAAGTATCAATGGTTTTTATTATCTTTGGGACCTCTGTTAAATGTTTCATAAAAACAGTTGTATCGTCCGCTAATTGGCTTATAATTAAGGGTTTACCAAACACATTTAAAGGAGCAATATTCGAGGTTTTGACAAAAATAGATAGCATCTCAGTGGCAATAATAAACAGAAAAGGAGATATCGGGCAACCTTGTTTGATTCCTCGTTTGATAGAGAACCTCGGCGTAGTGCCACCTGGTAATGAGACTGAGCTGTTTGCATTATCATATAGAGATTCAATGATGTTACGAAATTTGTCCCCAAATCTAAAATGTTTAAGGCACTGGAAAATGAAAGGGTGTTCAATCGAGTCGAAAGCCTTATAAAAATCAAGAAAAAGAATAAATACATTGTCTTCTATTAAGTGACTATAATCTAAAAGGTCTAGAACTAAGCGAATGTTGTTGTGAATCCATCTATTTTCCATAAAGCCAGATTGAGAGTCACTAATAATTTTGTCCAAATTGAATTTTAATCTGTTTGTATTTTGAGCCGTGTCCTGGGCACCTATCAGCGTCACCCTGGCAATGAGGGAGATTCACCTGCACGCAATCACAGCGGGCTGATCGGTCCCAGCTGAAGCAGCTGAGAAGAGGACTATAAACGCTGCGCCTGAAGGTGACACGACAGAAGAGGTTCTTCAGATGACTGAAACTAACATTGTGTCTCTTGTCCCTCCAGAAAGCTGCGGATCGACCAGCCCGCCACCCGAGCACCGGACACCCCTTGCACTCAGTCGGCCAGCAAACAGGATCACATGGCACCGAGGACGAGCACCGGACACTACAGGATTCAGCACCACTCAAAGCACCTGTCAATAAACACACCCTCCGGGGCTTCACTTTTGCACTAAACCCTGTCGTGTGGTTCTTCAGTGTTGCACGCTCCTGACTTTAACTGTCCCTTCTTATTGCAGACGGACGCATCCGACACCGGGTTGGCAGCCGTCCTGTCCCAAGTGCAAGACGGTGAGGAGCACCTGGTGGTCTACATCAGCCGAAAGCTGTCCACAACAGAACAACAGTATCCGGCAGTGGAGAAGGAGGCGCTGGCCGTCAAGTGGGCAGTCCTTGAGCTGAAATATTACCTACTGGGACGGAAGTTCACCCTCTTCACCGATCATGCCCCATTACAGTGGATGGCCCGGGCTAAGGACACCAATGCCCGGGTGACGCGGTGATTCCTGGCGCTCCAGGACTTCCACTTTGATGTGCGATATTGAGCTGGAACCGCCAACGCCAATGCAGAAGGACTCTCCCACCTGGGGGGGGGGGGGGGGGGGGGGGGGGGTGAGCCGTGTCAATCAATCAATCACCTTTATTTATATAGTGCTTTAAACAAAATACATTGCGTCAAAGCACTGAACAACATTCATTTGGAAAACAGTGTCTCAATAATGCAAAATGATAGTTAAGGCAGTTCATCATTGAATTCAGTGATGTCATCTCTGTTCAGTTAAATAGTGTCTGTGCATTTATTTGCAATCAAGTCAATGATATCGCTGTAGATGAAGTGACCCCAACTAAGCAAGCCAGAGGCGACAGCGGCAAGGAACCGAAACTCCAACCTTGGGAGAAACCAGGCTCAGTTGGGGGGCCAGTTCTCCTCTGACCAGACGAAACCAGTAGTTCAATTCCAGGCTGCAGCAAAGTCAGATTGTGCAGAAGAATCATCTGTTTCCTGTGGTCTTGTCCTGGTGCTCCTCTGAGACAAGGTCTTTACAGGGGATCTGTATCTGGGGCTCTAGTTGTCCTGGTCTCCGCTGTCTTTCTGGGCAGTAGAGGTCCTTTCTAGGTGCTGATCCACCATCTGCTCTGGATACGTACTGGATCCGGGCAACTGCAGTGACACTCTGATCTGGATACAGACTGGATCTGGTGGCCACGGTGACCTCGGAACAAGAGAGAAACAGACAAATATTAGCGTAGATGCCATTCTTCTAATGATGTAGCAAGTACATAAGGTGTTATGTGAAGTGTTTCCGGTTCCGGTTTACCTAATTAATGCAGCCTAAAAATCCTTTAACGGATTTGGATATTGAAAGCATATTAGTATGTTATGTGTATGCCAGGTTAAAGAGATGGGTCTTTAATCTAGATTTAAACTGCAAGAGTGTGTCTGCCTCCCGAACAATGTTAGGTAGGTTATTCCAGAGTTTAGGCGCCAAATAGGAAAAGGATCTGCCGCCCGCAGTTGATTTTGATATTCTAGGTATTATCAAATTGAGTTTTGAGAACGTAGCGGAACGATGCTAAACCATTGAGGGCTTTATAAGTAATAAGCAATATTTTAAAATCTATACGATGTTTGATAGGGAGCCAGTGCAGTGTGGACAGGACCGGGCTAATATGGTCATACTTCCTGGTTCTAGTAAGAACTCTTGCTGCTGCATTTTGGACTAGCTGTAGTTTGTTTACTAAGCGTGCAGAACAACCACCCAATAAAGCATTACAATAGTCTAACCTTGAAGTCATAAATGCATGGATTAAGTCATAAAATCTGCATTTGACATTGAGAGCATAAAATGCAGTTTTACAAATGCTAGAAACCTGGCTTTATAAGGAAAGATTGCGATCAAGTAGCACACCTAGGTTCCTAACTGATGACGAAGAATTGACAGAGCAACCATCAAGTCTTAGACAGTGTTGTAGGTTATTACAAGCAGAGTTTTTAGGCCCTATAATTAACACCTCTGTTTTTTCTGAATTTAGCAGTAAGAAATTACTCGTCATCCAATTTTTTATATCGACTATGCATTCCATTAGTTTTTCAAATTGGTGTGTTTCACCGGGCTGCGAGGAAATATAGAGCTGAGTATCATCAGCATAACAGTGAAAGCTAACACCATGTTTCCTGATGATATCTCCCAAGGGTAACATATAAAATGTGAAGAGTAGCGGCCCTAGTACTGAGCCTTGAGGTACTCCATACTGCACTTGTGATCGATATGATACATCTTCATTCACTGCTACGAACTGATGGCGGTCATATAAGTACGATTTAAACCATGCTAATGCACTTCCACTGATGCCAACAAAGTGTTCAAGTCTATGCAAAAGAATGCTGTGGTCAATTGTGTCAAACGCAGCACTAAGATCCAATAAAACTAATAGAGAGATACACCCACGTTTAGATGATAAGAGCAGATCATTTGTAACTCTAAGGAGAGCAGTCTCAGTACTATGATACGGTCTAAATTCTGACTGGAAATCTTCACATATACCATTTTTCTCTAAGAAGGAATATAATTGTGAGGATACCACCTTTTGTAGTATCTTGGACAGAAAAGGGAGATTCGAGATTGGTCTATAATTAACAAGTTCTTTGGGGTCAAGTTGTGTTTCTTTTTTTTTATGAGAGGCTTAATAACAACCAGTTTGAAGGTTTTGGGTGAGGAATTAATAATAGTCAGAAGAGGACCTATGACTTTTGGAAGCACCTCTTTTAGGAGCTTAGATGGTATGGGGTCTAACATACATGTTGTTGGTTTAGATGATTTAACAAGTTTATACAATTCTTCCTCTCCTATAGTAGAGAATGAGTGGAACTGTTCCTCGGGGGGTCTATAGTGCACTGTCTGATGTGATACTGTAGCTGACGGCTGAATGGTTGGAAGTTTATCTCTAATAGTATCGATTTTAGAAGTAAAGTAGTTCATAAAGTCATTACTGTTGTGGTGTTGGGAAATGTCAACACTTGTTGAGGCTTTATTTTTCGTTAATTTAGCCACTGTATTGAATAAATACCTGGGTTTATGTTTGTTTTCTTCTAAAAGAGAAGAAAAGTAATCAGATCTAGCAGTTTTTAATGCTTTTCTGTAGGATACGCTACTTTCCCGACAAGCAATACGAAATACCTCTAGTTTTGTTTTCCTCCAGCTGCGCTCCATTTTTCGGGCTGCTCTCTTTAGGGTGCGAGTATGCTCATTATACCATGGTGTCAACTGTTTTCCTTAACCTTCCTTAAGCGTAAAGGAGCAACTGTATTTAAAGTGCTAGAAAAGAGAGAGTCCATAGTTTCTGTTACATCATCAAGTTGTTCTGAGGTTTTGGATATGCTAAGGAATTTGGATACATCAGGAAGATAACTTAAAAAGCAGTCTTTTGTGGTAGAAGTGATGGTTCTTCCATACTTGTAACAAGAAGTAGAATTCACAATTTTGGCTATATGAAGTTTGCACAGAACTAAATAATGATCTGAGATATCATCACTTGGCTGAATAATTTCACTATCAACATCAATTCCATGTGACAGTATTAAATCTAGAGTATGATTTCGACAATGAGTAGGTCCTGAAACATGTTGTCTAACACCGATAGAGTTCAGAATGTCTATAAATGCTGATGCCAATGCATCTTTTTCATTATCGACATGGATATTAAAATTACCAACTATTAAAACTTTATCTGCAGCCAGAACTAACTCGGATGTAAAATCACCAAACTCTTTAATAAAGTCTGTATGGTGCCCTGGTGGCCTGTATACAGTAGCCAGTACAAACATAACAGGGGATTTATCATTAACATTGATTTCTCTGGATAATGTTATATGAAGCACCATTACTTCAAACGAGTTATACTTGAAGCCTGCCCTCTGAGAAATCCTGGAAACGTTGTTATAAATTGAAGCAACTCCACCCCCTTTGCCTTTTAGACCGTTTATAACAGTAATCTTGGGGGGTGGACTCATTTAAAATAATGTAATCATCAGGTTTTAGCCAAGTTTCTGTTAAACAGAGCACATCTATATTATGATCAGTTATCATATTATTTACAAAAAGTGTTTTCGTAGAAATGGATCTGATGTTCAATAAGCCAAGCTTTATCATTTGTTTATCCATATTGCATTTGTTTTTTATTTGTTGAACCTCAATTAAATTGTTAGCCTTAACTTGGTTTGGACGTTTTTTGTATTTTCTAGTTCGGGGAACAGACACAGTCTCTATAGTGTGATATCTAGGTGAAAGAGTCTCTATGTGCTGAGAATTAACTGACCTCTGTGACGGGAGGCAGCTAGCAGATATATGGTCATACTTCCTGGTTCTAGTAAGAACTCTTGCTGCTGCATTTTGGACTAGCTGTAGTTTGTTTACTAAGCGTGCAGAACAACCACCCAATAAAGCATTACAATAGTCTAACCTTGAAGTCATAAATGCATGGATTAAGTCATAAAATCTGCATTTGACATTGAGAGCATAAAATGCAGTTTTACAAATGCTAGAAACCTGGCTTTATAAGGAAAGATTGCGATCAAGTAGCACACCTAGGTTCCTAACTGATGACGAAGAATTGACAGAGCAACCATCAAGTCTTAGACAGTGTTGTAGGTTATTACAAGCAGAGTTTTTAGGCCCTATAATTAACACCTCTGTTTTTTCTGAATTTAGCAGTAAGAAATTACTTGTCATCCAATTTTTTATATCGACTATGCATTCCATTAGTTTTTCAAATTGGTGTGTTTCACCGGGCTGCGAGGAAATATAGAGCTGAGTATCATCAGCATAACAGTGAAAGCTAACACCATGTTTCCTGATGATATCTCCCAAGGGTAACATATAAAATGTGAAGAGTAGCGGCCCTAGTACTGAGCCTTGAGGTACTCCATACTGCACTTGTGATCGATATGATAGATCTTCATTCACTGCTACGAACTGATGGCGGTCATATAAGTACGATTTAAACCATGCTAATGCACTTCCACTGATGCCAACAAAGTGTTCAAGTCTATGCAAAAGAATGCTGTGGTCAATTGTGTCAAACGCAGCACTAAGATCCAATAAAACTAATAGAGAGATACACCCACGTTTAGATGATAAGAGCAGATCATTTGTAACTCTAAGGAGAGCAGTCTCAGTACTATGATACGGTCTAAATTCTGACTGGAAATCTTCACATATACCATTTTTCTCTAAGAAGGAATATAATTGTGAGGATACCACCTTTTGTAGTATCTTGGACAGAAAAGGGAGATTCGAGATTGGTCTATAATTAACAAGTTCTTTGGGGTCAAGTTGTGTTTCTTTTTTTTATGAGAGGCTTAATAACAACCAGTTTGAAGGTTTTGGGTGAGGAATTAATAATAGTCAGAAGAGGACCTATGACTTTTGGAAGCACCTCTTTTAGGAGCTTAGATGGTATGGGGTCTAACATACATGTTGTTGGTTTAGATGATTTAACAAGTTTATACAATTCTTCCTCTCCTATAGTAGAGAATGAGTGGAACTGTTCCTCGGGGGGTCTATAGTGCACTGTCTGATGTGATACTGTAGCTGACGGCTGAATGGTTGGAAGTTTATCTCTAATAGTATCGATTTTAGAAGTAAAGTAGTTCATAAAGTCATTACTGTTGTGGTGTTGGGAAATGTCAACACTTGTTGAGGCTTTATTTTTCGTTAATTTAGCCACTGTATTGAATAAATACCTGGGTTTATGTTTGTTTTCTTCTAAAAGAGAAGAAAAGTAATCAGATCTAGCAGTTTTTAATGCTTTTCTGTAGGATACGCTACTTTCCCGACAAGCAATACGAAATACCTCTAGTTTTGTTTTCCTCCAGCTGCGCTCCATTTTTCGGGCTGCTCTCTTTAGGGTGCGAGTATGCTCATTATACCATGGTGTCAACTGTTTTCCTTAACCTTCCTTAAGCGTAAAGGAGCAACTGTATTTAAAGTGCTAGAAAAGAGAGAGTCCATAGTTTCTGTTACATCATCAAGTTGTTCTGAGGTTTTGGATATGCTAAGGAATTTGGATACATCAGGAAGATAACTTAAAAAGCAGTCTTTTGTGGTAGAAGTGATGGTTCTTCCATACTTGTAACAAGAAGTAGAATTCACAATTTTGGCTATATGAAGTTTGCACAGAACTAAATAATGATCTGAGATATCATCACTTGGCTGAATAATTTCACTATCAACATCAATTCCATGTGACAGTATTAAATCTAGAGTATGATTTCGACAATGAGTAGGTCCTGAAACATGTTGTCTAACACCGATAGAGTTCAGAATGTCTATAAATGCTGATGCCAATGCATCTTTTTCATTATCGACATGGATATTAAAATTACCAACTATTAAAACTTTATCTGCAGCCAGAACTAACTCGGATGTAAAATCACCAAACTCTTTAATAAAGTCTGTATGGTGCCCTGGTGGCCTGTATACAGTAGCCAGTACAAACATAACAGGGGATTTATCATTAACATTGATTTCTCTGGATAATGTTATATGAAGCACCATTACTTCAAACGAGTTATACTTGAAGCCTGCCCTCTGAGAAATCCTGGAAATGTTGTTATAAATTGAAGCAACTCCACCCCCTTTGCCTTTTAGACCGTTTATAACAGTAATCTTGGGGGGTGGACTCATTTAAAATAATGTAATCATCAGGTTTTAGCCAAGTTTCTGTTAAACAGAGCACATCTATATTATGATCAGTTATCATATTATTTACAAAAAGTGTTTTCGTAGAAATGGATCTGATGTTCAATAAGCCAAGCTTTATCATTTGTTTATCCATATTGCATTTGTTTTTTATTTGTTGAACCTCAATTAAATTGTTAGCCTTAACTTGGTTTGGACGTTTTTTGTATTTTCTAGTTCGGGGAACAGACACAGTCTCTATAGTGTGATATCTAGGTGAAAGAGTCTCTATGTGCTGAGAATTAACTGACCTCTGTGACGGGAGGCAGCTAGCAGACGGTCGGTTTAGCCAGTCTGTCTGCTTCCCGACCTGGGCCCCAGTTAGTCAAGTATAAACACTAAGACAATTTGCCATATTTCTAGAGAGAAGAGTGGCGCCACCCCAGGAGGGATGAAGACCATCTCTTTTAAACAGGTCAGGTCTGCCCCAAAAGCTCGTCCAATTGTCTATGAAACCTATGTTATGCTGTGGGCACCACAGAGCATATTACAGTGTCTGACATCGTGCTTGCAAGTTCACACACCTCTTTAAAGTTATTTTTAGTGATCTCCGACTGGCGAAGTCGAACATCATTAGCGCCGGCATGAATAACAATCTTACTGTATTTACGTTTAGCATTAGCCAGCACTTTTAAATTTGCCAAGATGTCAGGCGCTCTGGCTCCCGGTAAACATTTGACTATGGTGGCTGGTGTCTCTATATTCACGTTCCGTACTATATAATAACCAATAACTAGAGCACTTTCATCAGGTTTCTCAGTGGGTGCATCACTGAGTGGGGAGAACCTGTTTAATGTTTTGATCGGAACAGAAGAGCGGTGTTTTGACCCACGACTACGCTGCCTCACTGTCACCCAGTTGCCCTGCTGCAGGGGCTCTGCTGGAACCGGACAATGTACAGGAATCCCTGAGCTAGATGCATCCAAAGCCGTATCTAGAGCCCTAACATTCTTACTGTCCTCAATTAAAGTTTGGATGCGTGTCTCTAATTCTGAAATCTTCTCTGTCAGCCTAACTATTTCCCTGCATTCATCACATGTGAATCCCTCATCAGCGACAGAGATAGATAAACTGTACATGTGGCAAGAGGTGCAAATAACGATAGCAGGCGAAGCAATTACTTAATATTCTTGTCCTGGGCACCTATCAGAATCGCCCTGGCAACGAGGGAGATTCACCTGCACGCAATCACAGCGGGCTGATCGGTCCCAGCTGAGGCGGCTGAGGAGAGGACTATAAACGCTGCGCCTGAAGGTGACACGACAGAAGAGGTTCTTCAGATGACTGAAACTAACGTTGTGTCTCTTGTCCCTACAGAAAGCTGCGGATCGACCAGCCCGCCACCCGAGCACCGGACACCAAGTCCCCTTGCACTCAGTCGGCTGGCAAACAAGATCACATGGCACCGAGGACGAGCACCGGACACTACAGGATTCAGCACCACTCAAAGCACCTGTCAATAAACACACCCTCCGGGGCTTCACTTTTGCACTAAACCCTGTCATGTGATTCTTCAGCCTGTGACAGTATAAACATGCGTAATAATTTTATAATCAGTGTTCAGTAAAGTAATAGGTCTAAGATTATCTAAAATGTTTGGGTCTTTGCCAGGTTTTGGGATTAAAGTGATTATTCCTTGCTTCATTGTTGGAGGAAAAGATAGATTATCAATCACCTCTTTTAACATTAAAATAAAGTCTTCCTTAAGCAAGTCCCAGAAATGACGGTAAAAGTTGGATGTTAGACCATCACAACCAGGGGACTTGTTCAAAGAGAGGCATTTCACCGCCTTTTCGAGTTCATGAGCAGTGATATCAGAATCACACAACCCTGCAAAGTCCTCATCTATAAGGGGAATATAATTTTCAATATATTTGAAAAAAGAGTCAGAGTCATTCTTAGAAAACATAGTGGAGTACAGCTTACTATAAAAGGAGACAATTTCTTCAGCAATGTTTGTTGCTTCAGCAACTGAATGCCAAGAAGAGTGTACTTTCTCCAGTTCAGAGAACCACCTATCTAGGCGATGGGATTCGACCACGATGCAGGCACGTATGTCTCCTGCTCGGATCGAGTCGATCCTCACATCAGTCTAGAGAGTCAGAGAAGGCCAGTCACTCACTGTGAAGCAGTTTCAGAGACTGTTAGGGCTCATGGCAGCTGCGTCCAACGTGATACCTTTTGGTCTCCTGCACATGAGGCCCCTTCAGTGGTGGCTCAAGACCAAGGGGTTTTCCCCGAGGGGAAATCCTTTCCGAACTATTCAGGTCACGCGGCGATGCCTTCGTGCCTTAGACATATGGAAGAAACCTTGGTTCTTGAATCAGGGCCCGGTGTTGGGAGCTCTTGGTCGCCGTGTAACGCTAGCGACAGATGCGTCCCTCACCGGTTGGGGTGCGGTCATGAGTGGCCACCCTGCCCGCGGTCTGTGGAGCGGTCGCCATCTGACATGGCACATCAATTGTCTAGAAATGCTAGCAGTATATCGAGCTTTAAAATATTTCCTCCCAGACCTGAGAGGCTGTCATGTGTTAGTGTGCACCGACAACACAGCGGTAGTCTCTTATATCAATCACCAGGGGGGTCTGCGTTCACGCCCCTTGTACAAGCTGGTGCACCAGATCCTCCTGTGGTCCCAGGGCAAACTCCTCTCGCTAAGAGCAGTGTATATTCCTGGGCGATTGAATGTGGGAGCAGACATGCTGTCGAGACAGGGGCCGAGGCCCGGGGAATGGATGCTTCATCCCCAGGTGGTGAAGCAGATATGGCAAATCAATCAATCACCTTTATTTATACAGTGCTTTAAACAAAATACATTGCGCCAAAGCACTGAACAACATTCATTTGGAAAACAGTGTCTCAATAATGCAAAATGATAGTTAAAGGCAGTTCATCATTGAATTCAGTTATGTCATCTCTGTTCAGTTGAAATAGTGTCTGTTTTAATTTGCAATCAAGTCAATGATATCGCTGTAGATGAAGTGACCCCAACTAAGCAAGCCAGAGGCGACAGTGGCAAGGAACCGAAACTCCATCGGTGACAGAATGGAGAAAAAAACCTTGGGAGAAACCAGGCTCAGTTGGGGGGCCAGTTCTCCTCTGACCAGACGAAACCAGTAGTTCAATTCCAGGCTGCAGCAAAGTCAGATTGTGCAGAAGAATCATCTGTTTCCTGTGGTCTTGTCCTGGTGCTCCTCTGAGACAAGGTCTTTACAGGGGATCTGTATCTGGGGCTCTAGTTGTCCTGGTCTCCGCTGTCTTTCAGGGCAGTAGAGGTCCTTTCTAGGTGCTGATCCACCATCTGGTCTGGATACGTACTGGATCCGGGTGACTGCAGTCACCCTCTGATCTGGACACAGACTGGATCTGGTGGCCACGGTGACCTCGGAACAAGAGAGAAACAGACAAATATTAGCGTAGATGCCATTCTTCTAATGATGTAGAAAGTACGGTGTTATGTGAAGTGTTCCGGTTCCAGTTTACCTAATTAATGCAGCCTAAAAATCCTTTAACGGATTTGGATATTAAAAGCATATTAGTATGTTATGTGTATGCCAGGTTAAAGAGATGGGTCTTTAATCTAGATTTAAACTGCAAGAGTGTGTCTGCCTCCCGAACAATGTTAGGTAGGTTATTCCAGAGTTTAGGCGCCAAATAGGAAAAGGATCTGCCGCCCGCAGTTGATTTTGATATTCTAGGTATTATCAAATTGCCTGAGTTTTGAGAACGTACCGGACGTAGAGGAGTATAATGTAAAAGGAGCTCATTCAAATACTGAGGTGCTAAACCATTCAGGGCTTTATAAGTAATAAGCAATATTTTAAAATCTATACGATGTTTGATAGGGAGCCAGTGCAGTGTGGACAGGACCGGGCTAATATGGTCATACTTCCTGGTTCTAGTAAGAACTCTTGCTGCTGCATTTTGGACTAGCTGTAGTTTGTTTACCAAGCGTGCAGAACAACCACCCAATAAAGCATTACAATAGTCTAACCTTGAAGTCATAAATGCATGGATTAACATTTCTGCATTTGACATTGAGAGCATAGGCCGTAATTTAGATATATTTTTGAGATGGAAAAATGCAGTTTTACAAATGCTAGAAACGTGGCTTTCTAAGGAAAGATTGCGATCAAGTAGCACACCTAGGTTCCTAACTGATGACGAAGAATTGACAGAGCAACCATCAAGTCTTAGACAGTGTTCTAGGTTATTACAAGTAGAGTTTTTAGGCCCTATGATTAACACCTCTGTTTTTTCTGAATTTAGCAGTAAGAAATTACTCGTCATCCAATTTTTTATATCGACTATGCATTCCATTAGTTTTTCAAATTGGTGTGTTTCACCGGGCTGCGAGGAAATATAGAGCTGCGTATCATCAGCATAACAGTGAAAGCTAACACCATGTTTCCTGATGATATCTCCCAAGGGTAACATATAAAGCGTGAAGAGTAGCGGCCCTAGAACTGAGCCTTGAGGTACTCCATACTGCACTTGTGATCGATATGATACGTCTTCATTCACTGCTACGAACTGATGGCGGTCATATAAGTACGATTTAAACCATGCTAATGCACTTCCACTGATGCCAACAAAGTGTTCAAGTCTATGCAAAAGAATGTTGTGGTCAATTGTGTCAAACGCAGCACTAAGATCCAATAAAACTAATAGAGAGATACACCCACGATCAGATGATAAGAGCAGATCATTTGTAACTCTAAGGAGAGCAGTTTCAGTACTATGATACGGTCTAAATCCTGACTGGAAATCCTCACATATACCATTTTTCTCTAAGAAGGAATATAATTGTGAGGATACCACCTTTTCTAGTATCTTGGACAGAAAAGGGAATATTTGGCAAAGCTCAGGTGGACCTCTTCGCGACTCGAGAGACATCGCAATGTCCCCTCTGGTTCTCTCTAGTTCACCCAGCTCCACTGGGACTAGATGCCATGGAAAAGACTTGGCCGAGGCTTCGTCTGTATGCCTTTCCCCCCATCGCTCTGCTCCCGGGAGTTCTGGCGATAGTACGCCGGGACGGGGTCCGTCTGTTGTTAGTAGCCCCGTTCTGGCTGGGCCGAGTATGGTTCGCAGATCTGATTTCTCTCCTCGACGGCTCTCCATGGCAGATTCCGATCAGGACAGATCTACTCTCTCAGGCGCAGGGCAAAATAATTCACCCTCGCCCGGAGTTGTGGAAGCTGTGGGTGTGGCCCCTGAGGGGGCACATCTGTTAGCAGCTGGTCTCTCAACTGAGGTTGTTGAGACCCTACTCCAATCCAGAGCTCCCTCCACGAGGAAACTGTACGCCCTGAAGTGGAAACTCTTCACTTCATGGTGCAGAGATCGCCACCTTGACCCTGTTAACTGCCCAGTTGGTACAGTTCTGGAGTTTTTACAAGCTAGGCTCTCTGCAGGGTTAACCCACTCCACCTTAAAGGTGTACGTGGCGGCCATAGCTGCTTACCACGTCCCTTTCAGTGACCAGTCACTGGGTAGACACCCGCTAGTTACACGTTTCCTCCGAGGTGTACTGAGGCTGAGACCTCCAGTACGGTCCCGTATTCCCCCATGGGATTTGGTTGTGGTGTTAGAGGCTCTCTGCAAAGCTCCATTCGAGCCAATTCAAGAAATCTCAGACAGGCATCTGACACTTAAGACTGCCCTATTACTGGCTATTACCTCTCGGTGGCCCCTAACTATCTAGACTTTGCCCCTGGTATGGCCAAAGCATTTCTTTACCCTCGAGCGGGTTACATTCCTAAAGTTCCCTCTGTCACACCACAACCTGTCGTACTGCAGGCCTTCTGTCATCCTCCCTTTCGGGAGCCAGACCAGGTGAAGCTAAATTGTATGTGTCCAGTGCAAGCATTGGACGCATACATCCACAGAGCTGCCCTGTGGAGAAAGTCTGACCAATTGCTTGTATGCTATGGTCCTCCTAAAAAGGGTTCTCCTGCCTCTAAGCAGACCCTTAGTCGTTGGAAAGTCGAGGCTATCAACGTCTCCTATGAGTCCTCTGGTCTTCCCCTTCCTTTGGGAGCCAAGGCTCACTCTACGCGGAGTATGGCTGCCTCTAAGGCCTTTTTAGCAGGTGTGTTCCTCTTGGACATCTGCAACGCTGCGGGGTGGTCCACGCCCTCTACATTCACCAGATTTTACAATCTCGATATGCGAGCCGCTCCTGGCTCTTCTGTCCTCTCGTCCTAAGCTGTGCTCTTCGGATACACACTAGGCAGGGCCTTGGTAGTCTGGCAGCGTTGGCACATCGTTCCCCAAAAGCGCTACGACGCAGCCAGAGTTCCCGAAGAGGAACGTCCCTAGGTTACGTATGTAACCCTAGTTCCTCGAGGGAACGAGACGCTGCGTCGCCGAGCCATACTCCCGGCACCCCTGCCTGCGCTTGCTTCCCTACTCGAAGCTGAGGCCAGCTGCGTGGCATGTGCCTTTATAGCTTCCTGGTCGCTACGTCACCCCGTCCATGACGTCACGCTCTTCCATTGAACTGATTGCACACGATATTCAGAGTTGTTCTTGCCAAAGGCGTTCCCCAAAAGCGCTACGACGCAGCGTCTCGTTCCCTCGAGGAACTAGGGTTACATACGTAACCTAGGGACGTTTTTTCGCCCTCACAAAACATAAAAATAGATTTCCTCTTGGTATTGTCTCTTAAGCCCCTAGCATTCAACGATAAACAAGAGAAGGAAACAGAGTTCAACATAGAATTAAAGAGAAAAAAAATGTATAGCTAGCAACTGCTAAGCAAAAAGACCGGACTTTGAGAGGGAAGTAAAAAAGGCCCGACTGTAGGCAGTGTCCCTTTAATGTGATAACATATGTAAACTTAACTCCCCGACCCGTTTAGGTTGAGAACATTTGAACCCCTATGATTTACAAAAAAGAGCTACACTGTAATCCTTATCAGATAATTCTTTGTCCGTCAATGTAAGCTTCTCCTCCTCTGAAGTAGGCTCTCTTCCCTGCGGCCCGTGCCTGTTGAATTTTTGGCCACACCGCTGCGCGTGTGTCTCGGTCAGCTTTACAGAGGTCTTCCATGAAGCCGATCCCCAGGTCCCTGCAGATGGGTGAATCTGCTTGTCGTGGTGTGTTCTCTGGGTGAACTGGATGATGACGTGCCTCGTCCTGTTTTCTTCCCGTCGACCCAGCCGGTGCACCGAGTCCACAAAATCCATACACAGAAAAAGTTGAAGCATATTCATCATTGATTGATGAGATCAACTTTTAAATATGAAATGATTTGTAATTTTAAATTTTTAACTAGAACGTACTTTAAATATGAAAAAAATTGCAAATCACAAGTAACATTAACACAGCCAGACAGAGTGGTGTGTTAGAAGGGAATATATAGTCCATGACAATGAGTAACAGCTGTGTGTGATTGAGAGACAAGTGTGTGCGGAGTGAAGGTAAATGAGTCCGGGAGCAAGGGAGAAACACAGGTGTAGCAACTAAACGGTAATGAGGGGACAAGGTGGGCTGGGTCAGAAAAGAGACAGAACAAGCACATGGCACCAAACAAACACAACACTCACAGAAGACAGTGACAGAAACATAACACTTTATTTTCATAGTCTCTTTTGAATATTCTGTTGACAATATAAGTATTGCATTTACATGTCAACTAACTCTCATTACACTCATTCTGATGCTCTCTTAAAATATGTTTGACTGACTACAAGTAACTTTGCAAGTACATAAACTTATTCTAACACTCTAATGAAAGCAAGTATCTACAGTCGTGGCCCAAAATACTGGCACCCTTGGTAAATGTGATCAAAGAAGGCTGTGAAAATTCTTCTGCATTGTTAATCCTTTTGATATTTTATTTTTAAAAAATCACAAAAATGTATCCTTTCATTAGATAATAAGAAATGAAAACAGTTTTTCTCAAATGCTCGTTGGACACAATTATTGCCCCCCCCCCCCCTAGAAATTTGTATGAGTAAAATATCTCTGAAGTATATTCCCATTCAAATTCACAGTTTTAAGCACTCAAGCTTGATTATAAACATCAAATTATCCAGCCATGGCTACCTGTTTCACAGAAATATAAAGAGGAGGGAAAACAAAGCCCAAATTCCCTTAATCATTCATCACAATGAGAAAAACCAAAGAATGTATTTCTGATGTGCAGCAAAAGATAATTGAGCTTCACAAATTGGTGAAGTGGCTTTAAGAAAAGAGCTAGAGCAGTGAAAATTCCCATTTCCACCATCAGGGCAATAATTAAGAATCTCCAATCCACATAAAATGTTACAAAACTGCTTTGAAGAGGACTTGTCTATATCGTCCTAATGTGTGGTGAGAAGGAGAGTTTGAGTAGCTAAAGACTCTCCAAAGGTCACAGCTGGAGAATTGCAGAAAATAGCAGAGTCTCTGGTTCAGAAAACCTTACAAAAAATGTCAAACAGAACCTACATCAACACATGTTGTTTGGGAGGGTTACAAGAAAAATTATCCTAGCTCATTCAAAAACAAACTAAAGCATATTCAGTTATCAGCCAAGACTGGAACTTTAAATGGGAATTGCTTCTATGATCAGATTAAACTAAAAAAATGAGCTTTTTAGCAGCAAACACTCAAGATGGGTTTGGTGAACACAAAGAGAAAAAAGTAACCCATGTGTACCACGAAATATAATGCTGTATTTTTTATTTTCTGGTCCTATATTTCTGCTGGAGGCCCTAGACATCTTGTTTAGATACATGACATCATGGATTCTATCAAATACCAACAGATAAAAAAATCAGTAAGTGACTGTTAGAAATCTTATAATGGTCCATGTTTGGATCTTTCAACAGTACAGTAATCCAAACACAAACCTTGAAAACAACACAGAAATGGGTCACTGAGCTCAAAACCAAGCTTCTGCTATAGCCATTCCAGTCCTCTGACCTGAACCCTACGGAACATGAGAGGAGTGAACTGAAGAAGCACCAACATGGAGCGGGGAATCTAAAGGGTCTGGAGTGATTCTGGAAGGAATTGTCTCTAATCTCTTGTCAGGTGTTCTCTAACCTCATCAGGCATTATAGGGAAAAAAATTAGATCTGTTAATCTGGCAAATGGAGGTTTCAAAAAGTACTGAATAAAAGGGTGCCATTAATTGTGGCCAATGTGTATTAGAGAAAAACATTTATTTCATAATGATATTTCCCCCCTGTTTTAAATTCTTATTATTGAATGAAAGGATACATTCCCTATCTGTCGGTCACAACGAGTTATGTCGACCGACAAATGGGGTCTCACTTGGGAGGCCAATCATCTCTGAATTTAAGAGAAAACGCCAATGAAAATTGGCTAGTGGATTAACACACCTGAGCCACTCCCTTGCCGACGGGTATAAATTGGGCGACAGGTGCATCCACTCATTAGATTTTTGCTTCGGAGCCGAGTAGCTGATGAGAGTAGTCACTACAAAGCCATTCATCTTTGTTTTGTTTGAAGCTGTTCCTGGTCGGTGTGACGGCGCGTTACAGCGGTGTCCCTGTGAAACGGCGATTCCCCTGGGCGCTTCAGCTAAAAGAGACAGTTTTCTAAAAGAGCAAATCACGGACGATTCGCGTCTTTTTCAAGATGCTGTTTCGTCTGTGTCCTTCTGGATGCGGTCATTTCCTGTCTTCGGTTTCCTGTCTTCGGTCACGAGCGTTGTCTGCAGTGTCTGGGCATCCAACACGCTGAGGCTGTGCTCGTGGATGATTCATGTGTCTATTGTGGGCGTATGAACATGGCAGCGCTGCGATCGCGTCTCTCACTCCTCAAGGGGAGTGCAGCAGACCCCTCTGTCGCCACCCGTCCCGGTCTCTCTGGCTCGAGCAGAGGGCCGCCGGCTGGCGCTCTGGGAGATCTGAGGATTACAGTGAGAGCTTCTCCGCCGGGCCATGCCCCATGGACCTCTCAGGGGATGAGGTGAGGGACATGGACAAAGCCCGCTTTCTCGATGCTCCCATCTCCCAGGCAGGCCTGTTCAGCGACACTGTCGAGGACTTTGCCCAGCAGTTCTCGGCGGTACAGAAGCAGACTGAGGCCATCCAGCACATCTTGCCCCGACGTGTCTCTCGGTTGCCACCGTTCCGTCGCGGGTAGCGCCTCAGCCAAGCCCTGTAAGCTGTCAGCCGCGCTCGCTGCCAAGGCTTACAGTGCTGCGGGCCAAGCTGCCTCTGCCCTGCATGCCATGGCTATCCTGCAGGTACACCAAGCCAAGGCGCTCAAAGCAATGCACGAGGGTGGTACTGACCCGGGGTTGATGCAAGAGCTGCGCACGGCGACTGACTTCGCCTTACGGGCGACGAAGGTCATGGCGCGGTCCCTCAGGAAGGCGATGTCCACGCTGGTGGTCCAGGAGCGGCATCTCTGGCTGAACCTGGCTGAGATGAGGGACATGGACAAAGCTCACTTTCTCGATGCTCCCATCTCCCAGGCAGGCCTGTTCGGCGACACTGTCGAGGACTTTGCCCAGCAGTTCTCGGCGGTACAGAAGCAGACTGAGGCCATCCAGCAAATCTTGCCCCGACGTGTCTCTCCGGTTGCCACCGTTCCGTCGCGTGGTCGCCCCCTCGCGTCCTCCACACCAGCTCCGCCCCGTGCTGAGAGTTCTTCGAGGCCGGCGCGTCGAGCCCCGCGCAGGAGAGTGGCGCCCCCCGTGTCACTCCCGGCTGCGAAGTCCTCGAGGAAGTCGACTAAGCGGCCCTGACATGGGCAACTCGGAGATGCGGAGAACTGCTCTTCAGGAGATGGCGAAGACAGCGCCACTCCTTCCCCCGGAGGAGGGCCGGGTAGAGAATCTTCAGTTTTTGTTTCGTTCTGTTCTGCCGCTGGTCGAATGGCCAGTGGCACCCACATTTTCAATAAAAGAGCAAATTCTCCTTCCTCCGAGTTGCAAGGCTCGTGGGTTGACAATGAGCGACGCGCAGCCTACGCACTCTCACCCACGATGCCCCCTTTCGCCAGCGGCCAAGAGGTCGTGGTTCGGAGACGCAACGCCTCTCCACGCGTCTCTGGCCAGTTCCTTCCGGGAACACGGGGAGTGTGGTTGTGATGACCCAGGACGCAGTGCCTTCTGGGCCTTCCGACATGACTCCCCATCGCTGCACCACTGCGGGTATGTCGACTGTCCCTTTGGTGCCACTTGTACTGAGTCTGGGAGCGTGGCTTGCGCTGCCCAACCCGTCACGCTGGCTCATCCGGACGGTCCGACTCGGCTATGCGATTCAGTTCGCCCGGTGACCCCCCAAGTTCAATGGCGTGCTCGAGACTTCGGTGGCAGTCCGGGACGCCTCTGTCTTGCGCGAGGAGATTGCTTTCCTGCTGGCCAAGGATGCAATCGAGCCGGTCCCTCCAGCCGAGATGAGGACGGGGTTTTACAGCCCTTACTTCATCGTGCCCAAGAAAAGCAGTGGCCTTCGACCCATCCTGGATCTGCGAGTCTTGAATCGGGCCCTACACAAGCTCCCGTTCAGGATGTTGACGAAGAAACGCATTATCAAATGCGTTCAGCCCCAGGACTGGTTTGCAGCGATCAACCTGAAAGATGCGTACTTTCATGTCTCGATCCTCCCTCGTCACAGACCGTTTCTGTGGTTTGCCTTCGAGGGTCAGGTGTGGCAGTACAAGGTCCTCCCCTTCGGGCTCTCCCTGTCCCCCCGTGTTTTCACGAAGGTCGTGGAGGGCCCCCTTGCCCCACTCTGGGAAGTGGGCATCAGGATCCTCAACTATCTCGACGACTGGCTCATTATGGCCCGGTCCCGAGAAGAGTTGTGTGATCACAGGAACTTTGTGCTCCGGCACCTCAGTCAGTTGGGGCTTCCGGTCAACCGGGAGAAGAGCAAGCTCTGCCCTGTGCAGAGAATCTCTTATCTCGGTATGGAGTTAGACTCGGTGAGTATGACAGAACGTCTCACCAGCGAGCGTGCCCAGTCAGTGCTGAACTGCCTGAGTTCCTTCAGAGGCAGGACAGTGGTACCCTTGAAACACTTTCAGAGGCTCCTGGGGCACATGGCATCCGCAGCCCCAGTCACACCGCTTGGGTTGCTTCATATGAGGCCACTTCAGCACTGGTTACACTCCCGAGTCCCGAGATGGGACGGTTTCATCCGCTGTTGCTGGACAAGCACGTGTTGGTCCGCACGGTCAACACTGCGGCTGTTTCGTACATCTACCGACAGGGCGGTCTACGATCACGTCGCATGTCTCAACTCGCCCGCCATCTCCTCCTCTGGAGTCAGACGTGGCTCAAGTCGCTGCGCGCTGTCCACATCCCGGGGGAGCTCAATCGCGCAGCCGACGCGCTCTCATGACAGCTCACTTTCCCCGGGGAATGGCGACTCCATCCCCAGACAGTCCAGCTGATCTGGAGTCGATTCAGGGAAGCCCAGGTAGACCTGTTTGCTTCCCATGAGTCCTCCCACTGCCAGCTGTACTATTCCCTGTCCCAGGCCCCCCTGGGACCAGATGCACTGGCACACAGCTGGCCTTGGGCTTTACGCAAGTATGCGTTTCCCCCAGTGAGCCTGCTCGCACAGACACTGTGCAAGGTCAGAGAGGACGAGGAACAGGTCCTGTTGGTTGCGCCTTACTGGCCCACCCAGACCTGGTTTTCGGAACTCATGCTCCTTGTGACAGCCCCTCCCTGGCGCATCCCCCTTAGGAGAGACCTCCTCTCTCAGGGGCTTGGCACCATTTGGCACCTGCGTCCAGATCTCTGGAGCCTCCACGTGTGGCTTCTAGACGGGACGCGGCAGACCTAAGTGATCTGCCCCCAGCAGTGGTAGACACTATCACTCAGGCTAGAGCCCCTTCTACGAGGCAGGCCTATGCTCTGAAGTGGAGTCTGTTCACGAATTGGTGTTCTTCTCACCGAGAAGACCCCCGGAGATGCCCGGTCAGAGTCGTGTTTTCTTTCCTGCAAGAAAGGTTGGAGCATGGGCTGTCACCCTCCACCCTGAAGGTGTATGTGGCTGCCATTGCAGCCCATCACGATGCAGTGGACGGCCGGTCCCTGGGGAGGCATGACCTGATTGTTAGGTTCCTTAGGGGTGCCAGAAGGTTACATCCTCCTAGGATACCCCTGATTCCCTCCTGGGACCTCTCTATTGTCCTGGCGGGACTTCAGAGGGGTCCCTTTGAGCTGCTGGATTCAGTTGAGCTTAAGTTCCTGTCTCTCAAGACAGCGCTCCTGATCGCGCTCACTTCCATCAAGAGGGTCGGGGACCTCCAAGTATTTTCGGTAAGTGAAGAGTGCCTTGTGTTCGGGCCGGCCTACTCTCACGTTGTCCTGAGACCCCGGCCTGGATACATGCCCAAGGTTCCCACCACTCCCTTCCGAGACCAGGTGGTGAACCTGCATGCGCTGGCCCTGGAGGAGGCAGATCCAGCCTTGTCATTGCTGTGTCCCGTAAGAGCGCTTCGCATATACGTGGACCGCACCCAGAGCTTTAGAAGCTCTGAGCAGCTCCTGGTCTGCTTTGGAGGTCAGCAGAAGGAGAAGGCTGTCTCTAAGCAGAGGTTGGCCCACTGGATAGTGGACGCCATCGCCTTGGGAATGATCATTATCATTCCCAAGGCGAGCCGTGCCCCCTGGGGGTGAGGGCCCACTCCACACGGAGTGTGGCCTCCTCCTATGCGCTGGCCCACGGCGCCTCTCTGGCAGACATCTGTCGAGCTGCGGGCTGGGCGACACCTAACACCTTTGCGAGGTTTTACAACCTCCGTGTAGAGCCAGTTTCTTCCCGTGTGTTGGGTAACAGGTAATTGGCGGGAAGGGCTGGCTGGGTGTAACGCTTGCTGCGCCATTCCCCCTGACACGGGGATGTGAGCGCCTTTCTTCTCCCAGTAGAGTTTCCCAGTTGGCGTACCCTGGTCGAGCATCCTCCGGCACCCTCGGCAGTCAGACTTGGCGGAGCAGTCTGTCACCAGGCCCAGTACTTGCGTTAGCATGCCGGAGTCCCGGTCAGCCCCTGTACTGGGCTAAGTGTTTGGGCCTACGGGTAATCCCATATGTGTATTCTTCCATGGTAAGGTTTCCCTCTTGGCAAACCCGTGTCTTCCCTTGACAGACCCGTTCTGTCAGTCTCCTCTGGCAGCCGTACCATCCCTACTCCAAGGTAGGACCTGCCTCAGAGACCCCTTCCATATGTAGTACTGCCCCCTGGGTCAGTCCATATCGGTATATCCACATGTCACCTCCCTACAGGTAGGATGTGGTCTCCGTAGCGACCTTTTCACTAAGGCTCGCTTCCCCATTGTCTTGCCAGCTGAAAGAACAAATAGGGAAGATTTGAAGCAGTCTTTCTCTGAAGGTTGAAATCCCTTCCATTAACTTTATGTGGGCGGAACAGCATCATGGCCTTCTCCAGCAGCGATGTACTCACCCTTTGGCCCCTTCGGTACCAAGGTCAGTGAATTTGCGCTGGGGCTTTGGGAAGGTTACGACCTTACGCGTAGCTTTTGTGGCACGCCAGGGCTTGTCAACAATTGCAGCGCCACATGGTTGTGACGAGGTTCAGGTTGTGGCGTTTTCCATAGGACCCCATTTGTCGGTCGACATAACTCGTAGTGACCGGTTACGTACGTAACCCTCGTTCCCTGATGGAGGGAACGGAGACGTTATGTCCCCATGCCACAACCTTGAACCATTCGCTGTTGCCGGGACACGTTCTCGGCTCCTCAGCGTAAAACCTAATGAGTGGATGCACCTGTCACCCTATTTATACCCGTCAGCACTGGAGTGGCTCAGGTGTGTTAATCCACTAGCCAATTTTCATTGGCGTTTTCTCTTTAAATTCAGAGATGATTGGCCTCCCAAGTGAGACCCCATTTGTCGGTCGACAAAACGTCTCTGTTCCCTCCATCAGGGAACGAGGGTTACGTACGTAACCGAGACGTTTTTATGATTTTTGTATATAAAAGTTCAAACGATTAAAGCAGATAAATCATATTTACCAAGGATGCTGACATTTCAAAAGGGACCATAAAAATAAAGTGAAACCACTATATTAAATAATAATAAAAAAAATAAAAATAAATTTAGGTTATTTAATGTCACAACCTAAAAACAAACTAAAGATCAAAGTCAAATGACGTTATAATTTGACGTTGTTTGGATGTTACCATTATGATGGCTTGAAGACATTGGATTATGGTTGCCATACCTGACGAATAAATATCAGTATTTGATGTCAATCTGACGTTGGCTTAAGAGGTTGACTCGACATTGGATTTTACTTAGTTAATGCCACAACCTAAAAACAAACTAAAGATCAAAGTCAAATAATGTTATAATGTGACGTTCTTTGGACATTAACACTATGATGTCTTGAAGACGTTGGATTTTGGTTGCGATATCTGACGACTAAATATCAGTATTTGATGTCAATGTGACATTGGCTTGAGACGTTGGCTCGACGTTGGGTTTAGGTTAGTTAATGTCACAACCTAAAAACACACTAAAGATCAAAGTCAAATGATGTTATAATTTGACGTTGTTTGGACGTTACCATTATGACGTCTTGAAGACGTTGGATTTTGGTTGCCATACCTGACGACTAAATATCAGTAATTGATGTCAATGTGACATTGGTTTGAGACGCTGGCTCGACGTTGTGTTTGGGTTAGTTAATGCCACAACCTAAAACGAACTACAGATTAACATCAAATTATGTTATAATTTGAAGTTGTTTGGACGTTGCCATTATGACGTCTATTTTGACGCAATGTTTTTTGTTTAAAGCACCATATAAATAAAGGTGACTTGACTTGACTTGACTAAATTCTCAATCGACATCAATATGAATTCCCTTTTGAAACACATGAACATACTTCAACAATGTATATGAAAAATATACATTTAAACATTTGAAAGTATTTTTGTGCAGTTATAATATTTCAAATGCAGCGCTTGATAACCTTGTGCGTACCAGCTGCAAAGAGTCTTCTTCTCCCAATCTCTACCAGTGTTGCCGGATCTCGCGAGACAAATAAGCAACCAGGCCTGTGAAAACAAGCCAAAAACAAGCGACTTTTTCTACGGACCCAAAAGCCGTAGAAATCTGTGCACAGTTTTACAAAACTACACACATGGTACAGTTTATTTTTTTGTATCCCCGCTGAGCTTCAGGACAATGACCACAAGAGGAAATTAAACCACCTTTTAACATTAATTAACATTAGAAAACTGATGGAATATCAAATATAGACTGATGTACCAAGTACATTATATAAACAGTAAACATATGATAATTAAAATTTGCACACACAAATAAATATCATCCTGAATTCACAAATTCTTTATTTATTATTGCATAATAAAAACTCTCCTACAGTCCACTCAGTCACCATCAGTCGCAACTCGCGCGCATATATTTAAACTTTACATCACTCACTGATGACGTTTTCCTAACCAGAAAAAAAAAAAGATTGCCCTCCTCTGCCTCTGATTGGCTAGTACTCATTGCCATCTGGGGCAGAGCCAATTAGAAGCAGGATGTGGGTGTGAAAAAACTCTGCTGTCTCCTGTGTGTATGGGGGAAAGGGGAGGGAGAGAGAGAACAGGCTAGAACTCCTACGTTTAAATAACATATAGAAAATGTCTGCTTGATAACTTATTATGGAGCAGGGAACAAGCCCAAATAAGCAACTACACTTTAGAAACAAGCCCAAAAAAATACACGACTCGCGACTACCAATATTTGTAAGAAAAACAAGCCCAAAGTCGCATATAATAAGCAGGCTTGGCAACACTGATCTCTTATAAAGTATATTTTAAAGTATATATATGCAAAAAAATAATAAAATAAGAGGACTATCTTGAATCTGGTTTGTTTAAAAAAATTATTAAATAAAATTGAAAAGTAATAATGAGAATACAAAGGTTTTGGTGAATAGAAAAGTTGGGGGGGGGGGGGGGGGGGCTCTTGTAGTATTGATTTGGAAAGGAGGGGGGCCCTGGATAAAAATAATGTTGAGAACCTCTGGTTTAAGGCAACCAGTTTCAGGAGATTTTTCTCAACTTGTTAAAGACCATTAGACAGCTGCAGCTCATCCAGAACGCTGCTGCCAAGATTCTGACTAGAACTAGAAAATCTGGGCATATCACACCAGTCCTCAGGTCCTTACACTGGCTTCCAGTTACATTTAGGATTGATTATAAAGTACTTTTACTCGTATATAAGTCACTAAATGACCTAGGACCTGAATATATTTCAGATATGCTCACTGAATATAAACCTAACAGTCAGAAATACCAAGGGTTCACACAAAACAAGGGGAGTCCGCCTTTAGTTACTATGCCGCCCGCAGTTGGAATCAGCTTCTAGCAGAGTTCAGATGTGCTAAAACAATAGTCACATTTAAATCTAGACTTAAAACTCATCTGTTTAGCTGTGCATTTATTGAATGAGCACTGTGCAATGTCCTCATTTTAAATAAGTCATTTTTTTTTAATAATTTTAAAAGTTTTAAAATTGCTTGTTTTATTATTGTTCTTCGTTATTATATTACTTTCTTTTATGTAAAGCACTTTGAATTACCATTGTGTACGAAATGTGCTTTATAAATAAACTGGCCTTGCCTATTCAGTTTATACAAAAAAAGTTGAGAAGACACAAAAATCTCCTACAAAAACAAGATTGAGAAACTCTCAAAAATCTCCTGAAGCTTGTTTCCTTAAACTTGTACATTTTCCCAACTTTTGATTTTTTTTACAGTGTAACAACACCATATAATCAAGTGCATGTAAATTTTTGAACAGGTTATTTTTATAAACTCAGCTAATGTTTTTTTCCAGTTGTGGACTATATGTAAACATATTTTATTTGAAATATCTTATTTGGTTTAGTACTAAATAAACAACAAAATGCATTTAGTATGACCCCTTTTATTTTGGTAAAAATAATTAACATTTTGGAGATTCTGCAATGTGTATATAAAGGTTTGGCCTCAACTATATTTTCACAGATCTAAATGTGTAAATAATAGAAAATGTGTAAGTTTATGTTTATTTTGCTTATTGTTTCACAATTATGCCAAAGAGGCAAAGGAATCTTCAGTGTTCACACCTGCAGACATTTCAGATCACACAAAAATGCACAAACATAAAACAAAAGCAGTCACTTTTGTATTAGAAGTAACAAAATGATCTCACTTTATATTTTGTGTCAAGCTTCCCTTTTTTTCACAGATGTTCTTGCCTTGTAGATCTTGCCTTGTAGGCCCTGCTCCACAACTAAAGCTCTGCCACAAAGGCATAGAAATCAAGAATCAGCAAAGTCCTGTAATAATTATTGTTTGAAATTACAATAAAGATAAACTACAACCTAAGACTTACACGTTTTATTAATTTCTGTAGTACACTCACTCAAAGTAAACTCAGTTACCCTGTACATTTGCACCTGTTCCAAGTTGATTTATTTCACTAATTCCATTCAAAAATTCAAACTTGTATATTATATTCATTCATTACACAAAAATGGATATATTTTAAATGTTTATTTATTTTAATTTTGATGATTATAGCTGACAACTAAGGAAAATCCCAAATTCCGTATCTCAGAAAATTATAATATAACTTCAGACCAATACAAAGAAAGGATTTTTAGAAATCTTTGCCTACTGAGCTGAGAATTATGAACATGAAAAGTATGAGCATGTACAGCACTCAATACTTAGTTGTGGCTCCTTATGCCTGAATTGCTGCAGCAATGCGACGTGGCAAGGAGTCGATCATTCTGTGGCACTGCTCAGGTGCTATGAGAGCCCAGGTTGCTCTGATAGTGGCCTTCAGCTCTTCTGCATTCTTGGGTCTGACATATCGCATCTTCCTCTTCACAATACCCCATAGATTTTCTATGGGGTTAAGGTCAGGCGAGTTTGCTGGCCAATTAAGAACAGGGATACTAAGGTCCTTAAACCAGGTACTGGTAGCTTTGGCACTGTGTGCAGGTGCCAAGTCCTGTTGGAAAATGAAATCTGCATCTCCATAAAGTTGGTCAGCAGCAGGAAGCATGAAGTGCTCTAAAACCTCCTGGTAAACGGCTGCGTTGACCTTGGACCTCAGAAAACACAGTGGAGCAACATCAGCAGATGACATGGCAGCCCAAACTATCACTGATTGTGGAAACTTTACACTGGACCTCAAGCAACGTGGATTGTGTGCCTCTCCTCTCTTCCTCCAAACTCTGGAACCCTGATTTCCAAAGGAAAAGCTAAATTTACTTCAATCAGAGAACATAACTTTGGACCACTCAGCAGCAGTCCAGTCCTTTTTGAAGCGAAGATGCTTCTGATGCTGTCTGTTGTTCAAGAGTGGCTTGACACAAGGAAAGCAACAGCTGAAACCCATGTCTTGAAAGAACTGACTGCAGCTGCAGTCCACTCTTTGTGAATCTCCCCACATATCTGAATGGGTTTTGTTTCACAATCCTCTCCAGGGTGCGGTTATCCCTATTGCTTGTACACTTTTTTCTACCACATCTTTTCCTTCCCTTTGGCTCTCTATTAATGTGCTTGGACACAGAGCTCTGTGAACAGCCAGTTTCTTTTGCAATGACCTTTTGTGTCTTGCCTCTCTGTCCAATGTGTCAATGGTTGTCTTTTGGACAACTGTCAATTGAGCAGTCTTTCCCATGATTGTGTAGCCTACAGAACTAGACTGAGAGGTAATTTAAAGGCTTTGCAGGTGTTTTGAGTTAATTAGCTGATTAGAGTGTTGCACAAGATGTCTTCAATATTGAAACCTTTTCACAATATTCTAATTTTCTGAGATACTGAATTTGGGATTGTCCTTAGTTGTCAGTTATAAACATCAAAATTAAAAGGAATTAAACTTTTAAAATATATCAGTCTGCGTGTAATGTATGAGTATAATATACAAGTTTCACTTTTTGAATGGAGTTGGTGAAATAAATCAACTTTTTGATGATATTCTTATTATATGACCAGCACCTGTAATAGCAGACATACATCACTCTCTGAGATGTCTGTTTTGTGCCTATTAAATGGGCTCATCTGCAGTGCTTACCAAAGATTTCTATCCATATTATGCAATTATTTCTTATAGCTTTTAATTTGTCCTGTATAGATGGCTTATACTTTTTCACCTTCATTCTATCTCTCAAAATGTTTGTCTGTTTTTACATGTTTCCTACATATGGGCTTTCCTTCCACATGAGTGACATGGCCTTTATACTAGCTGTTGTCAACTGTATAATTTATTTTCCATATCTCTTAACAATTGCTTCACTGTTTGGGTGTGGATATATGCATTGCGCTTACCCCTATAGGAAACTGCTGAGCTTCCCAGACGACGAAAAGTGGAGACCCAATGCTTTGTGAAACAATCTGCTGGTATATATCCTCCTAGATTTATAGATGCAATTAAGTTACACAGAAGGCTGTTTTGTCATTTGTTCTCAGTTTTGCTCCCTGGTCTTCTTGTATTCTCATGGTTTGTTAATTTTGGTTAGTATCGTTATTTAAGTCTGACTGCACATAGATCCCCTGCAATTACTCATCTCTGAGAGCACCCGACATTACATGTTTTACATGTTGTGTGAAATTATTCTGTTGGTGGAACAAAAAATAGACAATGTAACTGGCTATATTATGTCTAAAATATAAGTTACACTTCATTTTTTTTTTTCTTAACTGTTGTATTGAAGCTTGGTCTCAGTATCAGCACAGCTGTGATTAGCTGTTGTATGACCGAATCACATGTCTTGATGACATTTGTATTAACAGCACTTATGTTTGTGTAATACCGATTAATTAACAATAATAAAATTATATATACAATTATATTTAATGTACGAAACAGATGCAAATGTATAAAGCACTTAAACACAGCAGGAGTTGAAGAGCAACATGATTGTTTCATAGGGAAACATGATTTTGCCCACATTATTATTATTATTATTTTTTATTTTTTTACAGCTTGCTGCTATTAAGTGTAAACAATCTGTGGCTTTGAAGCAATTATTTCCTGTAGATTAGGGACAATAAAATACTTTTATTAACACCTGAATGCCAAATTCAAAATGTCTGTTTTGTCACATTTGTTTAGATTTCCACCCAGTCTATTTTTCAGTGATTACAGTGGATCTAATTAAAAGAGTGGACATGTGTTTATGAATCTTTGCAAGTCCAGAGAATTTAATTAAATTTACCTTCAGATAGGGCTGTCACTCATGTGTATTTAATAAATGTGGCAGGTTAATTGCAGGTCTGTGCTTTGGCTCAAAATAAACCACCATAAGCCATATAGTTTCAAATGTAATCACCTCAGTAATTAATTCCCAAAGTTATATAAAAGATTTAGAGCTGACACCTTTCTGCAGTATTCCTTGCTGAAATAACTGCAGTTGAACTAAAATATCTAAAATGCATGTTGTTCTTTTACATATTAGGGCTTGACACTTACATTTTTCAGAAGGAGCACATAAGTTGACCCTAGGAGTGCAATGGAAATAATGATCAAATAATATACTTTAAACCATAATCGAGACCAAAATACACTGAGACACTTCTTATTAAATGTCTATGATGTACTAGCATCTACAACAATATAAACCCCATCAAGTAAACCTTGTCATATTTCAGTAAAAATAGATTATAAGAAATATTTTAACATAAATACGCATTGATTGCAAATAAAACAAAAATGTGACTGCCATATTTTTACTTTGAAATGTGCATCGCTCAGAATGATTAAGATAATCTGTTACCACAAATTAAATAAATGTTGCAAGTGAATATTATTATATTATATTATATTATATTATATTATATTAATAATAGTTTTAATTTTAATTAGTTTAACTTAATTTTTAATTGAAATACAATTAATTTAAATAAGTGTTTAATTCAAACTCAAAATTCTGTATTTATTCAATAAAACTGTCTTATAAGGCCCGAGCACCGAGGTGCGAGGACCCTCTTGTATCTGCTTTGTTTATTAGGGCCCGAGCACCGATGGTGTGAGGACCCTATTGTATCTGCTCCGTTTATTATTAGGGCTCAAGCCCGGAGGGGTGAAGAGCCCTCTTGTTCCCCTAAGGATTATTCTTATTATTAGGGCCCGAACACCGATGGTGCAAAGATCCTCTTGGAATTGCTCCGTTTATTATTATTATCAGGGCCCGAGCACCGGTGGTGTGAGGATCCTATTGTATCTGCTCCGTTTATTATTAGGGCCTGAGCACCGATGGTGTGAAGACCCTATTTTATCTGCTCCGTTTATTATTAGGGCCTGAGCACCGAAGGTGTGAAACCTCCCAGGGATCAGATCAACAACAAATTTGATATGCCTGATCTAAAGGCCTTTGCGATGTTAAATTGCAAAGATCTTGAGTTTTCGTCGAAGGGTGTGTCCGTGGTGGTCTGACGAATTTCGATGATTCGCCATGAAAAATGAAGTTGCTATAACTCAGATATACAATGTCCAATCTGCCCCAAACTTCACATGTTTGATAAGACTCCTGACCTTAACAGATCTACATGCCCATATTCAGTTATAGTCATAGCGCCACCTGCTGGCAACAGGAAGTGTCATGTTTCAAGCTGTAAAGAACTACTCCAAGAAATTTAATGACATCAACATTTTATTTTGGTCAGTCTAATCTAAAGGTCTTTGCAATGTTTAATTGTGGAGATCTTGAGATTTTGTTTCAGGGTGTGTCCATGGCGCCGTGACAAAATTTGATGTCTCACCATAGGAAGAGAAGTTGTTGTAACTCAGACATAAAATGTTCGATATTCCCCAAACTTCACATGTTCGATAAGACTCCTGGCCCGAACACGTCTGAAGGGCAATATTCCATTATAATGATAGCTCCACCTGTTGGCAACAGGAAGATTGGCACAAATAAATGACTTTGACATATTCCACTTATATTTACGACTTTAAATGCAATTTTTTTTATTAAAGCATCTCACTGGCGGTGAGCCCATGTGTGAGGGCCCGTTCATCGCTTCTTGCAGCGTTAATTCTCATTAGGGCCAGAGCACCGATGGTGCGAGGAACCTCTTGGAATTGCTCCGTTTATTATTATTATTATTAGGGCCCGAGCACCGATGGTGTGTATCTGCTCTATTTATTATTATTATTCCAGTTCTTCTTCTTCTCCAAAATGAATCGCATTTATGAGGGCTTAAACATGCTCAAAAAGTCATGAAACTTTGCACACGCGTCAAACCTGGTGAAAATTTTCTTCTTATATAGGATTCAGAAGAGGGTGTGGCAAAATGGCTCGACAGCGCCACCTATACTAATAAAATCAACAGCCTTTCAGCTATGTTTCACGTAAAAGCACGCAAATTGGCACACACATGTAACACACCAATACCTACAAAAAAGACTCTTGGAGCAAATTTCTAAACCCAACAGGAAGTCAGTTATTTTTAATTTTATGAGCAAATTTTGTGTATTTTTTGCCATTTCCATGCGTTGTACTTTAACGAACTCCTAGAGATTTATTAAGATCAACACCATATTTGGTATGCCTAATTTAAAGGCCTTTGCGATGTTAAATTGCAAAGATTTTGAGTTTTCGTTGAAGTGGCGGCCTGGCGAAATTTGATCATTCGCCATGAAAAAGGAAGTTGCTATAACTCAGACATACAATGTCCAATCTGCCCCAAACTTTACATGTTTCATAAGACTCCTGACCTGAACAGATTGACATGCCCATATTCAGTTATAGTCATAGCGACACCTATTGGCAACAGGAAGTGACATATTTTACACTGCGTTGTAATTGAAATTTTATGACATCAATGTCTTTTTTTTTGGTCAGTCTAATCTAAATGCCTGTGTGATGTTCAGTTGTGAAGATTTGTTAAAAGGCTTGTCCATGGCGCCGTCACGAAGTTCGATGTCTCGCTATGGGAATAAAAGATGTTATAACTCAGGCATAAAATGTCCGATCTTCCCCAAACTTCACATGTGTGATAAGAGTCCTGGCCTGAACAGATCTGAAGGCCAATATTCCATCGGGTGTGGCAAAATGGCTCGATAGCGCCACCTTGAGTTTTTGTTGAAGGGCGTGCCCGCGGCGGTGGCGAATTTCGATGATTCGCCATGAGAAATGAAGTTGCTATAACTCAGACATACAACGAAGTTCGATGTCTCGCCATGGGAATAAAGAGTTTAAAAGCATATTTCTCACCGTTTACCTATTTACTAAAGCAACTCGCTGCCGGTGAGCCCGGGTGCAAGGGCCCGTTCATCGCTGTTTGCAGCTTTAATTGGGGCCTGATCACCGATGGTGCAAGGACCCTCTTGGAATTGCTCCGTTTATTATTATTATTATTATTATTATTAGGGCCCGAGCACCGATGGTGTGAGGACCCTCTTGGAATTGCTCCGTTTATTATTATTATTATTATTATTATTATTATACTTCTCCAAAATGAATCGCATGTTTGAGGGCCTAAACATGCTCGAAAAGTCATGAAACTTTGCACACACCTCAGAACTGGAGAAAATTTGCGTCTGATATTGGTTTCAGAAGTGGGTGTGGCAAAATGGCTCAACAGCGCCACCTATACACATTCATTGGTGTGCGCCTCGAGCTACGTTTCACATACATGTATGAAAATCGGTATACACATGTAAGTCTCCAATACCTACAAAAAAGTATCTTGGAGCAAAATCTGAAACCCAACAGGAAATCGGTTATTATGAATTTTATGAGCAAATTTTGTATAATTTTTGTCATTTCCATGCGTTGTATTTTAACGAACTCCTCCTAGAGATTCATTCAGATTAACACCAAATTTGTTACAATTTTGTAACTCAGGCATAAAATGTTCAATCTTCCCCAAACTTCATATGTTCGATAAAAGTCCTAGCCTGAACTCATCTGAAGGCCAATATTCCATTATAATGATAGCGCCACCTGCTAGCAACAGAAAAATTGGCACATATATGGAATAAACTTTGATATATTCCACTTATATTTATGACTTTAAATGCATATTTCTCACCGTTCACCTTTTTACTAAAGCCACTTGCTGGTGGTGAGCCCGGGTGCGAGGGCCCGGTCATCGCTGCTTGCAGCTTTAATTAGGGCCCGAGCACTGCAGTGCGAGGACCCTATTGGAATTGCTCCATTTCTTCTTCTTCTTCTTCTTCTCCGTAATGAATCGCATTTTTGAGGGCCTAAACATGCTCCAGAACTCACGAAACTTTGCACACCCTTCAGGACAGGTGAAAATTTACATCTGATATAGGTTTCAGAAGTGGGTGTGGCAAAATGGCTCGATAGCGCCACCTGTTAAATTTCAACAGAGTGAGCCTCGAGCTGTTTCACGTACATTCATGAAAATCGGTACACACATGTAACACACAATTACCTACAAAAAAAGTATCTTCATACAAAATCCAAAACCCAACAGGAAGTAAGTTATTTTGAATTTCCTGTATGATTTTTGTGCAGTCATTTTGGTGCGAGGGCCCGTTCATTGCTGCTTGCAGCTTTAATTATTATTATTATTAGGGATCAAGCCTGGAGGGTGAGAGCCCTATTGTTTTCCTTAGGATTATTTGTTCTTATTATTATTATTATTTATTATTTTTCTTCAAGGTTTCGGGGACTTTTAGGGCCCTTAACATGCTTAAAAAGTCTTGAAAATTGGCACACACATTGGAACCTGCGGCCATTAGGGCCAGGCATAGACTGATACACGGGCGTGGCACAGGGGCTCTACAGCGTCCCCTGGAATATGGAGGGCCATATATCATACATACTTGCTCGTAGACATATGAAACTCGGTACACATATAAATCTCATCAATTCAAACAACTTTCGTATTGCATATCATAGGCTCCGCCCAACAGGAAGTTGGCAATTTAGGGTTTAGTATTCATATTTGTCGTCAAAGTTTTGGGGTCCTTAACATGCTCAAAAACTCTTGAAAATTTGCACATACCTTGGAATCTGTGGCTTTTAGGTGGTCGCAGAGGCTGGGACCCGGGCGTGCCACAGGGGCACTACAGCGCCCCCTGGAACACAGTCAGAAATGTTGATGTATAGCTCACACATACTTACACGTATTAATATGAAACTCAGTACACATATAGATCCCATTGTGCCGAACAACTTGCATATTGCATGCCATAAGCTCCGCCCAACAGGAAGTCAGTTATTTAGAGTTATGTAAAAAGCGCATGCTCTGGAATTTGATATACTTGTCAAAGGTTATTTTACCCGATTGCCACCAAACTCGGTCAACATGATCTCAAGACATTGGGGATGAAATATTGCCAGGGGATTTTTGATATCTCGAACGGTTTGCTCATGGCGAGGCGTTGAAATTATGGCGAGAAATGAGAAACAGGAAGTGTCTAATTCCATCCACATTTCCTGATTTTAAATAAACTTCATCAGATTATTCATTGTATGATGTTGATCGCATATATGTGACTATTAGGAGTTAAAGTTTTAGCGCCACCAACTGGCAGTAGGAAGTGTGTCATTTTCAAAATGCTTTGAATTCAGCATCTTATTTTTACTCGATTTGCTTCAAACTTCATCAGAATAATGTTAAAACACAGCCTATATAAATCTGCTGGGGGGATATCGATATCTAAAAATATTGTTGCCATAGCAACATGTCAAACTTGAATACTTTTCAGGTGATTTTGAGGCATATAACATACTTAGAATTTCACGAAACTCAGAACACACATCAGTACTACTGATAGAAACTGGTAAAAGTGGGGGGGGTTAGTTTTAGCTACAGACACCAAACTCAGTACATATATTGGTCTTATCAAGACGGACACTTTTTAATTTACAGTCATCAGCTACGACCAACAGGAAGTTTACTATTTTGAATTGAATATGGATTTTGGGGAAAATTCAGCTGTGAATTAATGGATAGTGCTCTGAGGAGAAGTACACTTGACACACCAATCTTTGTCTACATGTTGAAAAAACATTTAGGAACTTTGGGTTTTGGATAGCTTTAATGGTTTTGCTGTGGTGATTTTTTGAAATGACCGTAAAAAGGGAATCATTAATTGTATTGTATTTTTAAATTGCAGCTTCCAAACACGTCAAATAATTTTTTCATGCAGATGAAAAAGTCATTCTGAGGCTAAACTTATTATTATGTTGGCTTGGCTTGGCCAACATACTGTTATACTATTTAAACAACTTCTTTTTCTTCTTATTGTTATTTTTCTGAGAAAAATTCCAAACGTATCTCCTCCTAGGGCTTTAAAGCCACAAGCCCCAAACTCGGCAGACATCTGCGGGATAGAGCGGTGCTGTGTGCTATATCTTTTCAGAGTGATCAGACTTAAAGTTTTTTTTTTTTTTATTAATTTTTAAATGTAAAAATACATTACCCATAGACTTACATTATCTGAGAAAAATTGTGCCCCTAGTAGCAATACCCGAGATTAAAGGAGGAGTCGGGTTTCGTTTCACTTTTAAACCGGTTAAAAATACCAAGTAAATAATACAATTTCCATCAAACTGACAAGCTAAACCAACTTATCTGATTATTACAGGGGTCAGGGCTCTTTAATAATTGATTTCTGGGCAGAGAGCAGTCAGAAAGATGAGAGAAGAATCAGCTGCTGGTCATGCAGGCATTGTCTCCATGGAGCTCACAACGAGCGAATTTATTCTTATTTAAGACCTTTTAAAACGGCGATTGCACGCAATCCACATGTTAGAACACACCAAGAGCTAAATTCAGATGTTTATGAAATGTTTAAAGTAATAACATGATATATTTGCGACAGCCAACTGCAATAAATGAAAAGAAAATAGAATACAAAACGATTAGAAAGGTAGTTAGATTTTTTTTTTTGTAAAGAATAGAATTAGAATAGTGAGTGTTAATGTTAGAGGGTCAAATAAAGGTGGAAGAGAAATAGAAAATATTATTTAAAAATGTATTTAAAATAAATATTTTATGCTCACCACTGCTGCATTTATTTTATTAAAATACAGTAAAATAGTAATATTTGAAATTACTAGGGGTGTCCTTGTCTAAGGTTTTTCATAGTTGAATCAGAATTCTCGAATCTATAGCTGATATTCGACTGATAGTCTAATCATATGTTTGGGGGCAGAATACACTGAGTCAAGTCAGACATTCGACAGTCATAATTACTGATCTTAAAACACAGGTCAAATGTGTCATGAACACCTCACAGATACAAATGGGGTAAATAATAGTTCATCATTGCTAGATATTTTCTATTTCAGAGACTGAAAATCATTGATAAACCACAAGGTAATTGTAACTTATTGGAAGAGGAATAATAAGAAGAAAAGAAAATGCATGTGTGATTTAATATTGCTTCTTATTTTTATTGTGTTGAAAGTTCTTCCTTGTCATCTTTGTGCATTTTCAGATGTTGGGCATATTTATGGATCAAATTATTTAACCTTGTTTAACTTTTTAACATTATAACATTGGTTGTCTTCTCTTTTTTCAGCATTTAGCCCCAACCCCAGTTAAGCGGACCTGAGCAGCTGATCAAGGATCAGCAGAAACTCTGCAGAACGGTGGTCCTCCAGCCCAGGACTGGACACCAGTGTTGTAAGTCATTCTGTCTCTTTATAGTTCATGTTCAGAACATGTTGCAGGAGATCTCAACATTGTCTCTCAAGGTCCACTTACATGCAGAGTTTTACACCAACCTGCAGTGCACCTGAACACATTAATCAAGGTCTTCAATTTTACTAACTATAAGTCACAAACAGGTGAGTGTTATCAGGTGTGGACGTAAACTCTGGGTGTGTTTCACTCAGGTCCGTTGCTCAGTAGTCCGTGGTGAAGGGCTGCCTCAATCACAATTTTCTTTTTACGGTGCACTGGAAATTCGCTTTAAGATTACACGTAACAGATTTTAAAACACAAACCAATAATATATTTCAGCCTAAACATATCACTAGACAGGTAATGTCTAATCTAGTAAACATTTCCAATTAATTTACGAATTAAATCTTGCACATACATGTAATAAAGTATGTATCATAATGTGCTGTAAATAGCATTAAAAGAAAGATATCAGTTTTACTTTTGTGCATTAATGTCAGTAGTGATGTTGTACAATAAGGACAGAAATAGTGTATAGTGTATAGTCACCAGTGTGTAGTGAGCCACAGTGCTTACCAGCACCTACATTTATGTACACAATATATTCACAACTTGGCAAACTGTGAAGCTGATTGAGACGTACACTCTGCATGACAGTGGACCTGAAGCCAAGCATAGGTCTCTGCAGGAAAGTAATGGGAGTTACCAGATCAGGGTGTTTTTAGACCATGATACCTGATTGGCTGACGTCATAGTGACGGTAGGTTTAGGGGTGGGGTTAGGTAAGGGGGATCATTTTGATTGCATGATTTAGAAACACCATCAGTTTGAAAACACACACTAAGTCATAAACGCCCACTTTTACTCTGCAGAGACCTAAGTCTCACCTTAACGGCCAGAGTTGACAACCCCTGACATACTGATTAGTTAATAATCCCTCATGAAGAACATACACTTTAATTTGTACATTTTGGACAACCATTGTCCTTTGTATTATTAATTTACATTTTAGTTACTGTTTTCTTTCTCACTTTAGATGCTGGAGAAAGAACAGCAAGGCTAAAGCATTCAAAGTGGAAACATCTGCCGTGGCTCATTCATCGAGAATTGGGATGGAGGAAGGAGCAGAAGAAGCAGAGGATCAGAGATCAGGCAGAGATCTACTGGTGTCCCTGTGGGAACCCCATTTGCCTAATGTGTTTTTTAAACCAACGATTTTCCTCACTCATCTTCATGTTGTTACAAGCCAGACTTTTGGCCATCTTTGAAACATAAATGCAGAACTTTCTAATGAAATCTGAGAATTTTTTTAAATATAAAATAACGCATTCACACAAGCACCATGATGCATCAGTGTTGCATTGGCGTGAGAGCTGGCGCTTTTGGTGCTTTTGTGAAAATCCATTGGGGATTCATAATTTCTGAATAGATTATTTTTGCTGTTGTTGTTGTGTTTTGCGTACACAAGGCATCTGTTAAAAAGATATCTTAACTTGTGTTCTGCAACATGGTTTGGGGCAAAATGAGGGTAAGTAATTAATGACAGAATTTACATTTTTGGTTGTTCTAATGTTATAATTGGTCATAGTTTATTGTCTTGAAAATTATATTAATACAGAAAGATGGATTAATTTGATAAGTTTATAGTAAAGACTTTTAAATTGATAAATAAATACTACTCTTTTGCAAGGTCTATTAAAAAAATACTGACAAATGTAATGGTTTCCACAAAATATTTGGCAGTACAAATGTTTTAAACATTGATAATCATCATAAATGTTTCTTGAGCAGCAAATCAGTATATTATAATGGTTTCTGAAGATCGTGTAACACTGAACACTGGAGTAATCGTGTTAAAAATTCAGTTTACAGGCATAAATTACATTTGACAATGCATCCACATAGAAAACAATTATTTCTGTAGTTATATTTCACAATATTACTGTTTTACGGTCTGTTTAATCAAAGGAGGCTTAAGATGTGATCAAGATTTTACATGAAAGATGTAATGTGTCAATAAATGTGTCAATATACTGTGAATTGTCTTATTTTCACTAATTAGGAATATGACAAATAATTCACGGTTGTAATTAGGTCTGGAAAAGACGTCTTTTCACCTTACACTTTTCAACCACATTTAAACGTAATTTGGACATCTTTTTATAGACGTCTTTTTGACGACCTGAAAAGACGTATTTTCACCTTTCACTTTTCAACCACATTTAAACGTAATTTGGACGTCTTTTTATAGATGTCTTTTTGACGACATGAAAAAGACGTCGTTTCACCTTTCACTTTTCAACTAAATTTTAACGTTGTTTAGACGTCTGCCAATGACGTCTTTTCGACGTCTTTTCAACGAGTTTTTGCTGGGTGGGCAGCGTTTCGGGGAGAGATCGGATAAATAAATACACATTTCATTCACACTGCCAAGCTAAACCAACATATGTTATTATTACCAGATCGGATCTCATTAATAAATTATGTCTCAGGCCAAAGAACCGAGAGAAAGACGAGAGAGAAAAGAGCGCTTCATGAGCAGCCCATTTGACAGCATAATACAGCTTATGAATACTGGAAGGATAAAAAAGTCACGACAGTCTTTTAAATTAAAACAGCGCAGCGAATCAACACAAAACAATTATAAGAATATATTATAGAGATCAAAATGAGTGCTTGTGTGATTTTTTTTGTCTTAGGTGAAAATAACATCCATCTCTCCAGCTTCAGAGGACAGTAATTCTGGCTTTTCGTCGGTAGATCGGACAAATCAAGTACACGATTATTTCAAAATTCATAATAGCTTGGCGAACATAAACTGTTGAGAAATAAATTGAAAATGGGTAGTATTAATGCTGGATTGAATATTAAAACCCCTTTACTTGCAAACATCGCCGACGGCCCCGGTTTATTATTGTTTCACTTCCACAGCACGCTAAACATCACTCTTATAAGAGTATACTTTATCTAGACATACTGTGCATCAATTGAAAGTTTAAAGACTCAAGCTATGAGACTTGACAAATATTTTGAGAAAACGTTGTTGCAGTGACAGTTATTTAGTAATTTATGTCAGGAGTGCAAAATAATAAATCCGTATTATGCCACATTTTGAATAGAAATTCACCACTCATTCATATTCAGTCACGTCAGCAGTGGTTTTTTTGTGTTCACATAGACTCAATGAACAGCGTCAATAAGGATTTATAGACCAAAGATGCATATATTTGGAGATATATGGATATATTTACTGATGTTTACTTCATATTTCTTCAGACAGAATCGTCATTTCTATTCATTTTCCACTGATTTACGTGATCTAAAGATCAACAGCCTCTCCCAGTGATCTGTGATGTTTGTGCAGTGGTGTGAGCTCATGCTGTGTGTCAGTCAGACTCCGATTGATCCTTCGCCATGTCAGTCTTAGAGTGTCATGTCCGGACACCGCCACATCGTGTCACATGCTTCCTGTAAACTTCCTGGTTCATATCTTACCATAACACTGAAACACCTCACGACACACGAAATATTCGAATAATAAACCTGCGATTACGATAGTAATGCATGAGTAGTGCATGAACAGCTCTCTCTCCACCTTCAATACCACGACTTAGGTGCCCTTGAGCAAGGCATTGAACCCCCAACTGCTCCCCGGGCGCCGCAGCATAAATGCTCCTGTGTGTGTCCATTTCGCATGGGTTAAATGCAGAGCACAAATTCTGAGTATGGGTCACCATACTTGGCTGAATTTCACTTCACTTCACTTAAATTACTGCAAATCAAACAGTGGTTTGTCCAGCAAATGGCCATAAGATTAACTTATCAATTTTCAATATCACTTCTTATAATTCAAGGAAAAATATTCTCTGGTCATGAAAACATTATCCTATCATTATGATAAATTTAGTCTCAAAGTAAAGCTTGTAGCTAAAAATCAGACACTTCATTGACTCGTAATGTGAGCGGTGTGGAGGCAATCATGAATATATGGGTTTTTAATAATTGAACTAATAATACATCAAACTACAAATCACACAGAGTAAATATGCGTACGACAATACAGACAGTAAACTTTGTACAAGACTTAACGGAATCCAAATAAGGGAGAGAAAGAGAGAAGGGGGAGAGAGAGAGAGAGAGAGAGAGAGAGAGAGAGAGAGAGAATGAATGAGAGATAAGGAACGAAAGAGAGGTGAGCTAGAGCATGGTCACAGAATGAGCTCAGTCATGCAAACTCACAGACAGTAAACTTTTGGAAGCCAACAACGACTCAAATCATAGAAACACTTTAAGCAGCATTTAAATATCCATAGAACACGATACTTGCAAGTGTCCAGTGTGTGTGGCGTGAGACCGGCGACGCGCGTGTGAGCTGCGCTGGAGCTTGGCGTCAGCATGGTCTCTTTGTCTTCCGGCCCGGGGCTGCTGCAGAATCGCGCGGTGTTTGAAAGGTTCAACAAACAATGTTCCAGAATTCGTCTTCCTTGTGTGGAGAGGCGAATAGTTGAATAAACTTAGTAAAGAAAAGAAAACAAAACAACGAAAACGGAAGCTTCCGAAGGCCGCGCAGAGGGACGAGCGGGAGCAACAAGGATCGAAGCAGGAGAGCAGCGTGTAAGAGAAGGAAGAGAGGGCGGACCTTGTTCGGTCAGCTCTTATGGCTTGAGATGGTTCACGCCTCTGTTCACGTGAACAACCAATGAACGTCGAATGAAGCGGGAAAAAGTTCCTTTGTCTCTGCGGAAACACCCACCCTCATAACTTTGGGGCTTATCAGATTTCAGCAGTGATATTCTAGCAAGTTCGTAATTCAAGATTAATACATTTTACATTAATTTGCTTTAGATAAATGGGTCCGTCAAAGCATGACGATTAAACAGATACCAAAAACATTAAAGCTGCAAGCAGTGATGAACGAGCCCTCGCACCCGGGCTCATCGGCAGCGAGTGGCTTTAGTAAATAGGTGAACGGTGAGAAATATGCGTTTAAACTCATAAATATAAGTAGAATATATCAATGTTTATTCCATTTATGTGCCAATCTTCCTGTTGCCAGCAGGTGGCGCTATCATTATAATTTAATATTGGCCTTCGGATGTGTTCAGGGCAGGACTCTTATTGAACATGTGAAGTTTTGGGAAGATTGAACATTTTATGCCTGAGTTACAACAACTTCTCTTGCTGTGGCGAGACATCAAATTTTGTCATGGTGTTATGGACACGCCCCTTAACGAAAACTCAAGATTTTCATAACTGAACATCGCACAGGCCTTTAGATTAGACTGACCATAAAAAAGACATTGATGTCAAAAGATTTCTAGAAATAGTTTGTCAAAGAGTAAAATATGTCACTTCCTGTTACCAATAGGTAGCGCTATGACTATAACTGAATATGGGCATGTCAATCTGTTTAGGTTCGGAGTCTCATCAAACATGTGAAGTTTGGGGCAGAGTGGATATTGTATGTCTGAGTTACAGCAACTTCCTTTTTCATGGCGAATCATCGAAATTCGCCAGGCCGCCACGGACACGCCCTTCGACGAGAACTCAAGATATTCGCAATTTAACATCACAAAGGCCTTTAGATCAGGCATACCAAATTTGGTGTTGATCTGAAAAAATCTCTAGGAGGAGTTTGTTAAAATACAGTGCATGGAAATGGCAAAAATGACACAAAATTTGCTCATAATATTATCGCGCGTATCGCTGACCCAGGGTTGCAACTCACAGATTCCTTCAGCGTTGTGTCTGAGGAAGGGTTTGCTAAGGCAGAGATAATGAATGTCTTTGGTCAAAGTACACATGTGCATGTTTGGGGCCAGGTACAGCTGTGTGTCGCTGTCGTGGTAGGCCACCACATCTGGAATGTTTGTCTTGGTGTGGGTGTTGCTTTTCCACATCCTGACACTGACAATGTCTTTAGGTCTGTAGACTTGGCTTGACTCGCTGATGGGTTGGTTCAGGAGCACATTCACTTCTCTCTGTTTGGGGTTGACGTGCAGTAGGATGGCACTATCCAGAGAGTTGGCCAGGTGTATTTGTAGCAGGTCAGCTGGCATGGTGATGGCGTAAGCCAGCACAGTTAGCACAAGGCTTAAGGGTATCATGTATGGTGGGGTTTTACCCGTGGTTAGGCTGTCATTGGAGGAGCTAAACCCCCACAGCATGTCTGTTGTTAACGCTGTAAACAGCTGAGTCTGGGTAAAGTCATTCTGGAAGACAGTAAACAGTGGTTTCAAGGAGTTTACGGTCTGGTTCGCTGCATTGACATTGGACATAACAATGTTAAACATTCTGGCGGCAGCAGCGGCTCTGAGCAAAGCTCCCGGGAACTGTTTTGAGCGGTGGTGGTGTCCACTTAACTCCATTTGTGTAACAGTCACTTTCTCATGTTGGCTGAACATGTGTTTGACATCGCCCTCAGTGTGAGTGAGGAAGTCCTCTCTATCGGATCCCTGTACAGCTATATTCGGTTACAGTGCTGGGTTAGTGTACCCTGTCGTCGGTGGTCAGGAGTCTCAGCGGTTCTCTCGGTGGCAGCTGTCCTCTCTTTGGCTGACAGCACGGCACGGCAAACCACAGCAGCATCCTGGTACAGATAATAGGGAGAGAGAGAGAGAAAGGGAAGAAAGAAACAAGCGAAGGCTGTCTTTGGTTGGACAGGGCAGTCTCTTTCCTTTGTGGGTGGTGACTGGGTTTAGCTCGCCCTGGCCCATGTTTTGCCACATCTTGCTGCTGGCATGACGCTTGCTTCAGTGTTTTGTCAGTGTCTCTGGTGCTGCGTGGTGCAGCACATGCTGCGTCATGGAACTATATTGGCATTATCCCCCTTTTGCTCCGTGGCATTACAAGCCCTGGCATTGTGATGTCAGACGGTGCACAACCCACAATATGGTTCTGTGCACGCAGCATGTTTTGTGTATCATGGAGTGGTCTGGGGCGTTGGTTGTCAGTGACTGTAGACTGGTTGCCAGGGTGGATGGAAGGGTCTGAGAGGTGGTAATGCAAAGTTATTATGGAGGTTTCAGAAGGTTGGTCTGTGTAGACAACGGAGCCAGCGTAAGCAATTCTGAGGTAGGCAGTTTAGCTAGTAAAGTTCTTATGCTGTGTGTAATCACTTCAACCTTGAATGTGGTTGGGTGGGTTGGGAGTGACCACAGAATGTTGTTTAGTGTGCCAGTTTTGGCAAGGGTGTCAGTTTGATCTTTTAAGTCCTTGTCTAGACTTGGTAGCTTCGAGTGTCCTTTTACCTTCTTCCAGTACACGGTCACATTGCATGTTTTTGTGATGTTATCACATTGCTGGAACAGGTGTTGGTGTTTGACATGCTTGTTGTTTGCAGTTTTGAAACCATTCTGTTTACAGCATGGAAGATGGCACACAACACTGAGTCTAGCATAGTTAGAATCTGTACAGGCTTTGTTCAAACAGATGTTGCATTCAGCTGGTGGGTTGGCATAGTCGAACAGACACCTGTTGAAGGTGAACTGACGGTCGCCAAGTGTTAATGTCAGTTTGGTATTGAGAGGTGTAGCAGCTTCATCAGTCTCACTGACATTCTGCTGGGAGACTGTGTATACTGCGAGATGTTGGTCATCTGTCAGATCCATTCTGCACACCTGGTCTTTGCTCACCGAGATGACAGATGTGATGGCGACAAATTTGGAGGGTGCAGTGAACAATGTGTTGTTTGTACTCCCTTCGGGTATCAGTGCAGGTGGAATGGGCTCAATGACAGGTAGTACTAGTTCAAAGTCATTAAAGTCATGGCTCACTAGCCAT